>NC_054834.1:19695979-20008038 GCF_018345385.1 Vulpes lagopus | reverse complement strand
GAGGGCGAAGCAGGCTCCATGCACCGGGAGCCCGATGTGGGATTCGATCCCGGGTCTCCAGGATCGCGCCCTGGGCCAAAGGCAGGCGCCAAACCGCTGCGCCACCCAGGGATCCCAAAATATCAGTTTTTAATTTATTCATTTTTGTTATTAGTTTTTCCCCTTTCTACAAAGAATACATCAAGAATACCATGTTGAACAAAGTTCACAAATTTTACCTTGTCTAGTTATACCGATGCCATCCTCTCACCCAAGGGCATAGTCATTGAGAGAAATCACATCAACTCTGTCAATCCCCCAAGACATGAATAGTTATTCAAATAAGCTTGGCATATCTTGAAAAGTCACTCAAACATTAGTGGTTAAGCCCAAGAATGCTTTGGCAAAGAGTGCAGGATTTAAATGTGTAGCCATTTAGAATACATGGCAAAGAATCAATCACCTCATACTCCAATTCCTTGGACTCTAAATGAACCTAATTAATCCTGCCGCCTGGACTCCATGCTTCATGCTAATCAGACCAACTACACTCTTCAGGCAATAACATTTCCCATGGGGGAAATACTATTCAGTCTACTTCCAAACTTCATGGCAATTCAAATATTGGATTGACTAATCCATTCATGTAAAGTGGTGATAAGAGGCATGGGCCCAGGAGTCTACCAGAATCTTGGTCCCACTTACTAACTTTTTAACTTGGACAAGTTGCTTGTTCTTTGATTCTTGGTTTTATTGTCCTTAAAATGGACCTCCTATTACCCCAGAGGATTATTGCAAGCAATAATGAGATATTTCAGCCAAAGTGCTTAGAAATTATCCGACACAGAGGAAGTACTCAATAAATGTTACCTATTGTTAATAAATCATAAAAATTTGTTTTTCTTGAACCTGAGACAAATGCCAAATTCTGTTCTTTTTCAGAAAAAAAATAGGATTCATCTATTTTCAGAAAAAAAAAATTACAGTTTTTACAAACACAACTTAGGTTCCAGCCACTGCCCTGTTGTGAGATCCTAGCCATGTAAGATAAGCTTCCTGTTTTTGTTTCCTGGGGCTTAAAGTATCATAGCACTTGCTACCTTGTGGCATGTTATGAGGTTTAGATGAGTCACAATACATAAAGCACTAAGTTACTAAGTTGGCCTGTAGTTAGCACATTGTAAATATTTGCTATTATTCTGGTTGTTATGTATAACGGATACAGTTAGAACTACTCCAATCCACAGACTTCCTGGAATGTGAGGTAAAAAGTTTTGCCAGCCATTTTCATTATTCTTGGAATAAAAATATTTTCTATTTTTGTTATGCCTAATAAAAATTCCTCTCTTTGACAGGAAATCGTGGAGAGGAGAGTGCTATATATCACACTTTTTTTTTTTTTTAAAGTCTACTTTTGAATGACTATTTTGGCCTTTCCTGGATTGTGTTAGATTGGTTGAATAAAGCACCATTCCCTACCAACACTTAATTCCCACCCAGGTTCTCTGTGGATTTGTGAGTTTGTAAGTGGAAGACAATTAATTAGAGAAGAGTGCACATGTCAAAATTTTTATTGTGCAAGCAAGAGGTCTGCTAGGGGGAATATAACAGGCATCCTAGTTAAGAAATCTTCACAAGGGTGGCCACTAAAAGCAACAAAGAACTGTTGCTGTGATGCTGACGAGAATGTGAATTAGCAGAGTAGCACAGCAGCATTCAGACGTCTAGTTTGACCCTCCTGTTACCCTTTTCTGCCAAAACATCTTGATTTTATTGGTTTTTTGGAGGTATGGGTTTCAGTTTTTTTAAAGGCTGCATCAGATATAGTGTGTGTGTGTGTCTGTGTGTGTGTGTATGTACAGCAAACAAATAATTACACATAAACCTTAAAGAAAAGCTTAATAAGAAAATCTATAGACCATTACACATGATATTTTTTCTTTGTCTTCCTTTTTTTAAAAAATATTTTATTTATTTATTTATTTATTTATTTATGAGAGAGGCAGAGACACAGGTAGAGGGAGAAGCAGGCTCCCTGTGGGGAACCCAATGCGGGATTCGATCCCGGGATCATAACTTGAGCCAAAGACAGATGCTCAACTCCTGAGCCACCCAGGAATCTCTGTCCTCTTATTTCTTAATGTATATTTTGTTATAGTAGCAAAATTAATATTGATATGTATGGCTTTGTATCATGATTTTTACTCTTTAAACATACTTTCACATAGTATCATCTGACAAATACTAGGAAACTTGCCCCCCCTCCCGCCCCAGCACACACTTTTGTGTAAAGCATGTCTCTGTCCACTTATTTTATTCATTTTCTGATACAACTATTTCTGAGAGGAAGAGAGAGCTATTTCAAATATATTGAGTCCCTAACACCTTAGAGATTACTCAAATCCTTTCCTGTAGGAGTGACAGGAAATCTGTGACCTCATGTTCACACTACATTACAAGTAGACAAGGAAGAAAAAAAAATGAAAGGGAGAAAATAAGATGAGCAAGCAGGCAATAGGAATTGTTAAGTACTTCCTTCTTACATCACTGTCCAAGCTCTATTCTACCCAAGATATTTCCTTGCTAGTCCTAAGAAATAGGAACTTTGTTTACTTTTCCAAAGTGGAGACAAAATTCTCCAATGGGTTAGAGCAACATTACATATAGTCTGGACCCATCTACTCCACTGCTTATGCGTTCGCCTGTCACATGGTGACCCAACACTTCATTAGGGCCATCTCATTTCATAACATCTCTCTTTCTTTTCTGGAGCAATGCAGCAAAAGAGTAATTACTTCTATGACCAGTTAAGAAACCACCTCTATATATAGTATTTCCACTAGCTACTCTTCCAAGAGAAAATCTGTTACAAAACAGTAGTGGGTTCTTTGTGTTTGGGAACACCATGTTGCCTGTGGACAGAACTGAATTAGTGCTAATGGGAATGAGGTCATGAGTTTCTCACAAGGATTCTCTTTGTTCCACAGTAGACTTCACCTTGCCTGGCTTGCTGGCTTGCAAAAAAAGAAAATGAATCTCACAGGCTCTGCTACACCTCCATAATGGGTGGAGAGTCACTAGAGTTGGACTTCCAAGGTTGTCAAGATGGGAGGGATTCAGGACACCTCCTGGGATTCCCCAGTAACACACGTATGCTTTGACAAGAGATAATATGGGACCGTAAGAGTCGGAGTCCAGTCTGTGGACTAGGAAAAACTTCCCCAAAGAAACTGCATCCTAGTCACCAACTGAAGGGGACTCTCTTTGGGGAAGCTTTTCATGGGAGCTGGAGGTAGGCCACCCTGAGGGGCCCATAATCTGCCATTTCCTGGTCTCTACAGGAAGATCACAGGAGAATATGTACAGACTCCGTGAGAACATCAGGTTCTGCTTGCTTCTCAGAGCCAGAGGGACTACAGAAGATTCCTTTTCTTTTTCTGTTTCCTGGCATCAGTTTCACAAGTTTCTGTAGTATACAGATGGTCTTCTCCCTGTAAGGTGAGACACGAAGACTCTTTCCAGCATAAAGGAGAAATCAGAGGCTTCACTGGAGGGAGAGCACCTAACGTGGAGCCACTCTGAGGGTAACCAAGTGTGACTTCCTCCTGCAGATGGCCTTTCTGCTCCAACATTCAGTAATATTTGACTCACCTTTTGGGAGGCACAGTGTAGGAGGCACAGAAAGCCCCCTTCCCTCCTCCCTGTAGGTCTCTACATCCACGTGGAGCCCATTTTGACTTTATCATGATGTGAAACTCTCCTCTCTTCTCCACTGAGAGATGGGAGGGCACAGGAGCCACTTACACTTCACTGGATGGAGAATTCAAAATTTATATTAAAGGTAAAAAGATAAATGGGGTTGTATACTAACAGTTATGCATGATATCAAAAGAAAAAGTTATACGTGGTTAGCCACACATAATCTGTGGGAGACTTTCCACCCTGCAAAAATAACCACGCCAAGATTGTATGTCTATTCCTTTCTAAGTGAAGGGAGTGGTGAGTAACATTAAGCCTCGAAAAATGCAAAGCCATAGCAACAGATTGTCGTGTAATTACCTTGAGAGATTTTATACCGTGTGATCCAGATATTGCCAAATATTTCCGTGAAGGTACATGTACTCACACACGTGCTCATGAATAGAATGAAGCACGCACATACTCTGATCAACCCCTCGAAATGAGCCTCCCAGGGTACTGAATTGAGCCACATGGTATATCGCTTTGCCTGCTACTTCATATGCCTCCAAGGTGCCCTTTGGACCACAGTCACTCGGGTACTATTCGCTCTGGTTATTCTTCTTCCTTAAGACAGAACAGGCCCCATGGACCCCAAATGGCCCATCCTTTCATTCTGTTTATTACAGTTAAAATAACTCAAAGAAAGACCTGTTAGATTTCCTGACCCTCACTCTTCCAGTTCACTGTAGCCTTAGATGAAAACGAGAATGGTTAAGAAGTTCGGGCCATGAGAGGTTTCAAATGCCCCTTGAGTAGAAGTGGCCAGCAAGGAGACAGGGGCACTGGGGCAGGATGCTATGTCTTTCTTTGATGTGCAGAAAAGGCTGGGCCCTCACTTAGAAGATTGGATGGCAGTCCAAAGTGCTGAGCAGCCTCACGAGATTCCAGGTAGATGCCATGCTTTTGAAAAAGAAATGGCAGAATGTGGACATGGGATCGGCGGAATCCATGTGGACAAGGAGTACAAGTTACAATTTGATGGTTTTGTAGAATGTCCACTTTGGCAGGAAATGATGAAATGTCTGAGTGACATCAGAGGAAGGGCCTATAAAGGAAGGGGGGGTACACACCTCCACCCCTGCACTTGGGCAAGGAGGCTCCTCAGCCCCCGACAGAGCTGCTGCTGATGGCTGGAGGCTGATTTTCATGTTCTCTCTTCTCTACCTGAAAGTTCATGGACTGCAAATCTCTTTGCGAACACGTCTAAAAATAAAATATTACTCTATCCTACTTATTCTAAAATAAATTAAATGATTAAATAAAAACAATACCCATGTGACCTACCTATCTCCGCCACCCCAAATTGTAACAAGAATTGTGAATCAAAAGATCCCAAACCCAGAACATGTTGAATAAAACTGTGGAAAAATAAATGAAAAGTATGAATGTTAAAAAAAAAAAAAGTAACAATGAGTAAGAGGTGTGGCAGAGGGAGTGTGATGGAGAAGCCTCAAATTTTTCATTCCTGCAGGAAAAAATTAAATTGATAAACAAGAAATAACTTTTTAAAGTATTTTATATATTTATTTGAGAAAGAAAGAGAGCATGAGTTGGGGTGGGAGGACATCAGAGGGAAAGGGAGAAGCAGACTCCCTGCTGAGCAGGGAGCCCGATATGGGACCCAGGACCCTGAGGTGATGACCTGAGCTGAATGCAGATGCTTAACCAACTGAGCCACTCAGTCACCCCAAGCAGTTAAAAAAAAATTTTAAAGGCAAATTGATAAAGGACCATCTTCTATCATATTTCTTTAAGTTTCTAGAGCTGAAAATGATAATCCCTCCAGATAATTTGAACAAGGCAAATCTCGAAGAAGTGAAATAACTTGTCCAAGGTAACACCACACTGTAGCTAAGTCTTACACTCATCTCTTTGGACTCCTAGCACAATAAATACACTTTCCAACAACCTCTACTGATAATAAATAAAAGGACTTTATCATGGCTTTTGGGAAGAATCTTATGAAATTTCTCGTACAGTAAACCCACGATGTATTTCCATATTAGTCTGCCCTGCGGCTTGGATCCTATCACCACCAACTGCCATGTGCTTTCCAAAAGCTCCAAAAAGTCCCTTCAGGAGATGATACACTTTTGAAGATGATATCATCACCAGACAGTAACAAAGTCATAAGTAGATTTGCCTTACCAGAATTTCGCAACAGCCAGAATCAAGTGACTAATCTAAACATGCACAGAATTCTCTAGCAGAAAGCAATAATACATGATTTGGGAGTGAATGTTCCTTGAGGAGGGAGGCATGGGGAATTAAAAGAGAACTCGGTTAGATATTTAAAAGAGATAGTTTGAAATGAATTTTGTATTTACATTTTTGAGGAATTGTTTTCATATTTCTGTATGACACAATTGATAACGGAAAAGGAACATTATGGTGCTTAGTGAATACAAAGCCTGAAAAACCACTTGTTTTTTTTTTTCCAAAGCGGATCAGTATTTGTTATATGTCTAATTTGTCCTACCTCGTGGCATGGGGTGGGGTTAGATACTAAAGCTTCATTCTACTACTCAAAAATTTTCAAGTAACTTAAGATGAATGATTTTTATATCTCATTAAAAGTCAGTGTGAAGGTTGTACTTAAAATACATACACTTTATATATTTTTTTATTTAACGATTTTATTTATTTATTCATGAGAGACAGATAGAGAGGCAGAAACAGGCAGAGGGAGAAGCAGGTTCCATGCAAAGAACCTGATGTGGGACTTGATCCTGGGACTCCGGGATCATGCCCTGAGCCCAAGGCAGACGCTCAACCACTGAGCCACCCAGGCATCCCCACTTTATATTTTTAGAAGAGATTTTTGTTACACTTATGCTGTAGACTTCCTGCATTGTTCCCTGGCCCCACTTTCATTAGACAGAGAAACTACCCACTTTACTCCTCCAGAGGGTGACTTCACAGGCTGGGGGATGTGGGATTCCAGGGATACTAAATTTCACTTGGGCAGCAGTTTACTTGACTTCACCTGGAGCATATGAGCCATAACTTGTGGAGATTTAAGGATCAAGATCAAGAATATATCAGGTTTCCACAATAAATTCACAGCTGGAAATGGGAGATAAAATCAAGAGTAGGTGCTTAGCAGAGTTTAGGATGAAGAATAAAGGGGAAAAGCAAGATGAGCAGATCAAGTGTGGTTGCCTCAGCTGGGGGAAGATTTATCTGATGGCCTGACAAGTGACAATGACAAGTGACTTACCATGTAGCAATAGCTAAGACTGACATACTGACCTGTCAATACTAGGAGCAGCATTTCTAAGAACTGGACAAAATGGCTCAGGTCTTGGGAATTAAGGTTTTGAATAAATCCCAAAAGTCTTCAAATGACAGTAAGGGGACTAAAGAGAAGCCTGGAAAAGGAGAAAAGCCTAAGAGCCCAGAAAAAGTGTCATCATTCTCAAACTCCTAACAGTGAGGAATCAGAGGTAAACAATGAGAATTCACATACTAAGAACCCCAAGCCCGCTGAGAGCTTCCAGCCAGCTGCTAAGCAATCTGATCAGCCCATGGCTGCCTATGAGTCTTAGGATGTTGCTTCCAAGTTTTTTTTTTTTTTTTAACCACAAAAGCATTTTAATTGTTTTGTCATTTCTCAGAAAAGTTATGAGCACATTTGAAACTTCAAAATTCTAAAATAAATCTTGGTTTGATAAGAAAGCTAAATTCCATACGGCACTTACTTTGCATCTTCCACCCAACAGCCTTTACACCAACTTTCAGGTAGTGGGAATGGTGCCAGCTTTACATCAAAACCCCCAAAAGCAGTTTCTCCATCCACACAACCCAACTCTTTGCTCTTGGTGAGCAAACTCACACTGTAAAGTTTTCAAGTGTAAGTATTAATCAAAACTCTACTTCACATGACTGCGTTTGAGGTGTTTGAGTTTTCATCAGCAACTTCTGAAAGATTCGTACAGTAACATACTTTCCACCCATATAGGGCTTGGTATAGAGAGAGTGCCCAATAAACGATAGGCGCCGCTGCCATTATTCTTTATCATGGAACTAGATGTGTCATGATTCCAGCTCATTCTCTATCATAAATGCCGCCTTTCTCTCTGGGACTGCTGGTAGAGGTGACAAGGACATGGGCACAAAGCAGAGATTATGCTCCCTAGGAAAAATTGGAATCTTTGGAAATCTGGGTTCATGGACTTTCTACAATCCCTATGATCTTGAACAGGATGAGAAAGTGGTTTCCGAGTTATCCAGGGAATCGAAGGAACAGTCTGTGTCTGGAAAAAAGCACACTCAAACTTTCAAAAGATACTGTTACAAGGCTTTCTTGTTTTTCCCACATTTACTGTATCCTCCACCAAGAAACTACAGTACTTGACATGTAGTGAATACTCAGAAGTATTTGCTGAAGGGGTCGACACCCTCAAGCTTTGCTTCCTTACAGGCAAAACTCCTGTCGCTCTAGTAAACTGTCCTCTACATTCCTCTTCTGATGGCACCTTGGTCTCTGTGAACAAGCTGACTCTTAAAATTATCCTTACCCCATTTTGTTCTCACTGATTTGAATGATGGGGTATTGCTTGGTGCTTAAGAGCTTCTGGAGCCGTGTCGTCTGACAATACAGCACCGCCACTTGGTTGTCTCTAAACGGCAATATCATTCTCAAGAGCAAGTGCAGTCTCCTAACACTCTCCTCAACTAACATCCACTCTGTGTCTTTATTATTATGGAAAACAAGCATAGCTGCCGAGTAGAGATATATATTTTTTAATAGCCTACTAGACCTTCCACTTGGGGAATTCTCTCATGGGTTTCAAATGTGTCTCAGCAATCATTGGAAATTTTGTGCAGTCCACTATGTCCTTTGACCATTATCACATCGATATTGTTTGTGGTATTTGACTGACAATACCCAAATACTAGACCTTGGAAAAATTCTTTATTGTCATGGTCAGAACTTCATTTAGTACAGTCACTTAATATAAATATCACATTTTCTTTTCTAAGCTTTTAATCGAAACTCTCAACTCTTATGAGGCTTGACTTTCTTCACTTCTCGGCTCCTGTTTTAAGAAATCATGACATTTCATGTTTCTGCTGTTGATATATATCAACCAAACTAATGTATTTGTTATATTTTCTCCATGATGCTTGAATATCACTAGTGTTTAAATATTTCACCACTACCACGTTAAAAAAATGGTGAGGCTATGAAACTTTCATGTAATTGTCATCAGGTTATAGTTATGGGATGTCCCACCCCTCTCTGAATAACAGCTCGATATGTCTCTAGTGTATATAAGAGTTGCATGATGTACTAGTAAAAATCATGCCCCAAATACAGATGTATGTCTACATAAAGATCAAAAGATTCTGGACCAACATTAATTTTCTAAAGTCACATTTATTTCAGAGGTAAATAAATCAAAATTTTGAACGAGAAGCAAATAAAATGTATTTGTTTCTAGCCAGCCACAGACAAACACTGCATGATCTCATTTGTATGGGGAATATAAAAAAGTCAGACTCATAGTAAGAAAGTAGAATGGTGGTTATCAGGAGCTGGGGGTGGAGGAAATGAGATGTTGATCAAAGGATATGAACTTTCCTTTATGACATATATAAATTCTGGAGACCTAACAGGCAGCATGGTGATTACACTTAGTAGTGTATTATTGTATACCTGGTATTTGCTAATTGAGCTTATGTCAAGTGTTCCCACCACGCATACAAACATGGCATTTACGTGAGGTGATAGATATGTTGATTAGCTTGATTGCTGTAACCATTTCACATCGTGGACATACATTAATGCAGCACACTGTACACATTAAATACAACTTTGTCAATCATGCCTTAATAAAGCTGGAATAAAAGATATATTTATTTCCAATGACAATATATTTTATTCTTCATAAAACCCAAACAATGAAGAATAAACTAAATGAATCTGGAAGTTTTTACCTTGACAAAGTCCATTTATATAAATTTCTACAAAACAGTATATATTTCTATAAATTTCTACAAAACAATATAATATATTTCAATGACTAGGGTTCCTTTATGTAAAAATATTGATTTTCAGACACGAAATGAAATGGCTAATCTATCCCATTTAACTACCCATCATGACAAATATCTGAGGTGCCCCACAGCTCAATCATACCCTTGCAGGCATATGCTCCTACAAGCTTGATAATGATGGATCTAATCTGTGAGATCCCAGCTTCCAGCTCCTGCAGGTGCTACAGAGTTGTCCTCCTCCCGGGTGAGAACTTGATTGGTTACATCTGGTGGAGGTGGAGGCAGGGACTCAGGAAGGAAGCAGGAACCAGGACACACAATCCTGGAAAGGGTTCAGGCAGTTCTGGGAGGGAGGGAGGCAAGAGGGAAGGAGGGAGGGAGGCAGGAAGGGAGGAGGGAAGAATGAAGGCAGGAGGGAAGGAGGGAAGGAGGGAAGTCAGGTCACTTGGCGCAGGTAAAAAGGGCAGTGCTATTCCACTTCACACAGATAAAAACAGGGTAAGAAAAACTGTATTGGTTTGTGTGTTTTTGGCTTTTTGATGGTTTGGATAAACTGAAGGTCACAAACCCCAGCATCCCTATGACAATCTTTCAGGAAACCTTTTTTTTTCTTTAACATAAAGAGTAGTTCATATGCATAAAACAGGAAAAGAACTATGATTTGCTCTGGACAGTGATCTACTCTGTTCTTTATTGGATGAGCCTAAGCAGCAGCAGCTGGGAACCAGGAAAAACTCCTGAGACCCCAACTCACTCAAGACCGACATGGGACTGAAAACTCACCATTTGAACTGATAAATCCATCATTTTAAAGATACAATTAAGCAACATTCCTCTCATAATTTAGTTCCTCGTATCTAGTGAGAGGTTCAAATTTCTCCTAAAGATTTGGCTTTCTATTGCCTTAAGTAGATGCTAATCTCTTTGGTAATCCCTAGAACATTTTTTTTTAAGATGTATTTATTTATTTGAGAGGGAGAGAGAGTGAAAGCACATAAGCCCAAGTGGGGCTGGGGTGAAGGAGAGGGAGAGTCTCAAGCCAACTCCGAGATGAGCGCAGAAGCCGAGGTGAGGCTTGATCCCATGGCCCTCAGATCAAGACCTGAGCCAAAACCAGGAGTTGGATGCTTAACTGTTTGAGCCACGCAGGTGCTCCTGTAATACCCGTAACTTAAGTGCTCAATTTAATTTACCAAATGCATCAATTTGCTATCTCCTGTTACGTCGTATCCCTTGTCCCTCTATTTTAAATTAAAAGACTGGTGAATAGTGGTCTGACCACGGTGTCACCTGACAGCTTTGATAGTTTCTTCCTAAATTTTACTAGTACAAAGTCACAGGGCAAATGTTGCTGTTTAATTTGCAACTGAATATCTTTATATAGGCTTATTAATTTAGTAGCCAACAAAGATTTAATGAACATCTATTACCTGTAAGAAGTTATGTCTGCAGATTGTTTTGTCTTGGTACCAGCAGGAAAATAGAAAATTCACATTATTCTATTAATAGAATTAATAATATCAATATTAACTATTTAACAAATATGAATTAATTTAATTAAACTGGTTTTAATTACTAATTATTAAATTATTTTATTAATATAAATATATTGAATAATTAAATTGATAAGCAAATAATATTAGTTACTAATATTGATATTAACCCCAAGTATCATTAATAAATATGACTAATAATATATTATTAACATAATATAATTAATAAAATAAATATATTTCAAAATAAATAATCTTCAAATTGATTTTTATTATTGCTGGCTCAAGTTTCTACAACTATCCTTGATTTTTCCCTGAGTTGCTAGTATTAGAGTCCTTTTTATATTCCTTCTGTTTTCCTTTATGTGTATTCCATGATAGTGATTTTAATCATAACATTTTAACCTAATATAGAATCTTAAAATTTAAAAGACTTTTGCCTTTGAACATTTCAAAAAATTAATGATGAATTTTTATACTCTTTTAATGTAGATCTTATTATGACTTTTAAAGTAATACAAGCTTATGGTCAAACAAAAACAAAAGTAGTTAGTACACGGAGAGGTAGAAGGCCTCACCCGCACAGCTCCTTTGTCTCTAAGAGCTAACAGTCCGCTGTTAACTGCTCCGTATGTGCCCTTCAAGAAAATTTCCATGGATTTCTAAGCACATGTAGGTGGTATTATAGGAGAGGTTAATGTTCTCCCCAACTCTCTTAGGGTCCCTGGCTGGGTCTGAAAAGAAAACTGACAGAAGTTGATAGGAAGAAAGCATACAAATTTATTTAATATGATTCCTTCATGACTTGAGAGACTTCATAAGGAAATGAAAACCCAAAGAAACAGTTCAATCTGAGGATTCTTTTTCTTTTTTTTTTTTTAAGATTTATTTACTTATTTGAGAGAGAGAAAGAGCATGAACTGGGGCTGGGGTAGAGGGAGAAGGAGAAGCAGACTCCACACTGAGCAGGGAGCCGGGCCTTGGGGCTCTAACCCAGGACCTTGAGGTCACGACCTGGGCCAAAGGCAGGTGCTTAACCAACTGGGCCATGCAGGCCCCCATCAGAGGGGGGATGTGCTGCAGGGGGCCTGGTGGGTTACGGGGTGACCTAACCATGATAAATGGGAAAACAGCAAGGCCCATTTGTCAGGGCTCTTGCAGCATCCCTTTGGTTTCAGATCTAGGCTGCCGCTCCTCTGCGTACAGGGAGAGCACCTCTCCCACGAGGCTTCCCTGGCTCCTTTCAGGGAAGAAGTGTGACGGCGAGGTCAGAGTGACCTTTCTGCTTCTGCGGTTTTCTCAAAGTCCTTCATCTTAAGGTACTCAATATGCCAAGGTGTCATATTTTGGGGCAGCCTGTCCAAGTGTATTTCTGTCACGGTCATCTTTCCTTACCAGCACACAGACAACTATTTTATTAGCTAACTTCTACAAAAAATTATTTTGGCTTAACCAGTCCCCTGCAAATGAACCTTTACGTTGGTTCCATTGTTTTGCAAATACCAACAATATTGCAGCAAATGGCCTTGTATCTTTAAATACTGCAAATTCCTGGCAGGGGATTTCCTGGGCCAAATTTTATGTGCATTTTAAAATTTGAGATATTGCTAAATTAGTATCTAAAAACATTGAAACAATTTACATTTCTACCTTGCCTGTAGGGGAGAGTCTGTTTACTGATACTCTCATCAACACTGAGCACTATCAAACTAAGTTTTTGCTGCTGCCGTGGATTAAAAAAAAAAAAAAAGAATTCTGTACTGTTTTGACATTATTTACCATTCTATACCACTGTATTTCTTCTTTTTTTAAAAAGATTTTATTTATTTATTAATGAGAGAGAGAGAGGCAGAGGCAGAGGGAGAAGCAGGTTCCCCACTGAGCAGAGAGCCTGATGTGGGCTTGAGCCTAGGACCCCAGGATCACGACCTGAGCCAGAGGCAGATGCTGAACGGACTGAATCACTCAGGTGCTCCCATACCCCTGCATTTCGTCAGCAAATGCAAAATAACTAAAATCAATGGTCAGATGCTTGATAAGTAAATTAAAATGGCCCTGATGCTTCCCTTTACTGTTAATCTTTAAGAAAGAAGGAAAATGCTCGAGGGAGGGAAAGACCTAATTGCATTTAACTATGCCCAGGTCAGAAAATATTCAAGACACCTAGAATGTGGAAAAAAGCTCTAAAAAGTGAGCTTGTCTTTTGTTCCACAAATGCACTATAATACGCACTAGTCAAAATAAACTCTGTCTTGCAGAGCATTGAAGTTTTCAGCAGCAGTAATTATCTCTGTGTATTTCATTTTCTACTTTGGGAAAAGCTTATGATGCATGCAGAGTGTACATCTGAGTTCCACAGATGTGGTCTAAATTACTCATATGCTAAGCCCTTTTATCCGGCTGCTGCTGGGTCAATCGCCTGACATACAAAAGAACAAAATGACATGAGTTTTCAAAGAATTTGAAATTGAATTGAGCTTATAGTCTGGTTTTGCCTTTGAAGGCACTATTTAATGCAGTGAAGTTCTACTCAAAGTATGAGATATTGTTTGTTCCTTTTTATTCCAGTGTCCTAGTCGAAGAAAATAAAGTCAAAAAATAGTCTCATAAACATCAGGCTTAACTGATCAAAAGTAATTTACTTAGCCTCTATTAAAAATTAAAAAATAAAAGCCTGCTAATGCAAAAAGTATTGGTACCTACATTACAAGAGAATAGCAAAAATAAAAGAAACATAATGTCTTCAAGAAAATACAGTTATTGCTATATATGGATATTCTGAAGAATGCTTGAAGAATACTTTGAATTTTGTTCAAATTTTCAGCACAGTTGTTGTGTAAGTACCTCTATTATTTTGGCCACATGGCTATTGCATCAAGTTATTTACCAAATAACTATAAGCTTGATCATTTTTATATTCTAATTTTTTATGTATGTATTATTCCAGTTTTGAAAATACAAAGTTATTGGTATAGTATAGTGAAATTCAAGAATGTTTCTACGTTTTGGTGAAAGTGAAAGCAGAAACAAGCCTTTTCAAGAACTTATGTACAATTTAACCAAATTCATAGTTAATTTGGTCAAATTATTGGTTAAAGTAGATTTTGGTTCATTTTGAAGATTCCTTTGATAAATATAACTGAGCAGTTTGAGATGAAATAAATTAAAATTATGTAGTTCTACAGTCTCCCTTGTATAACTAACTCAGTCATAAGGTTAATTGATGCTTCATTTTGTACAGTTAATTTTTAAAATTTGTTTGCTTATGAGCTCCTCCTTCCTGAGCTTGACTGTTGTCTCCTGTTTAGGGTCTCTACTCTTCTATATATCTTTCCAATCTTTGTCTTTCTCTCAGATTGTATCTTGCATACTAATGCAAGATTAATAGTCGTTTTTTTTTAAGGATTTCATTTCTTTAGAGCAGTTTTAAGTTCACAACAAAATAAAGAAGATGCAGAGATTTCTCATACACTCCCTGTACTATGCATACACGTTCTCTTTCATTATCAACATCACTCATCAGATTGGTGCATTTGTTACCAGGGCAGGACCTGCACGGACACGTTATCACCCAGAACCAATTAGGCTTCACTCTTGGTGCTGTACATCCTATGGTTTGAACAAACGTGGACATGTGATGGACATATATCCATCATTATGATATCCTTGAGTGTTTTCATTGTCCCAAATCCTCTGCATATTTACCCCTCTCCTCCTGTCTGATCATCCCTTCCATCCTTCTCTCCCTTGTCAACCACTAGTCTTTCATTGCTTCCATAGTTTTGCCTTCCACAAAATGTCATAAAGTTGCAATCGTTCAATACATAGGGTTTTCAGATTGGCTGCTTTCACTTAGTAATTTGTATTTACAGTTCCTACATGTCTTTTCATGGCTTAGTAGCTCATTTCTTTTTAGCACTGGATAATATTCCATTGTCTGGATGTTCCATTGTCTGAATAATATTCCACAATTTGTCAGTTCACCCACTGGAGGACACTTGATTGCTTCCACTTCTTGGCAATTAAGAGTAAAACTACTCTGAGCATCTATGTATAGATTTTCATGTGATTTTAAGTTTTCAGCTCCTTTGGGTAATGCTAAGTAGCATGATTGCTGCATCTTGTTATAAGAGTATGTTTAATTTTGTAAGAGACCACCAAACTGTCTCCCATTTTGCCTTCCCACCAGCAATGAGTGAGAGTTACTGTGGCTCCACATCCTCATCATCCACCAAAGCCTTTGGGCCAGTAGCTGGGAAAAAAAGTAAATAGGAAAGGAGGAGGGAAGGAAGGGAGGAAGGGAGGAAATGTCACTAAAGGATATATGAGACGTTAAGCTAGAAGTGTTTTAGATTAAGAAGGAGAAGTAAGGAGAGGAGAAAAGAAGAGGAGAGATAAGAAAAAGGACTAGAAGGGCAGAAAGAAGAAGAAAAAAGGGGAGGAGAGGGTAGGAAGGGAACACACCTCTAAATTAGCCTTGGTACAAATCAACCTGAGGACGAAGTCTAAACATGAGAACCTCTGATCTTGTCCAGGTCTTCTATTGATTGTCTAGATATGTTCATTCATAAAAATACACTTTTGTAGAATTAAGCACACATTTTAAAAAAGCTTTATACAGGTATAATTAACATATAATAACTTGGACAGTTGGAAGTATACAATTTAATGAGTTTTGACCTGTAGAATTATCTATGAAATCATCAACAAAATCAAGGTAATCAATATATAAGTTTTCTCCCAAGTCCTAGTGCCCCTTTGTAATTCCTCACCCCTACCCCCAAGCAACCAAAAATCTGCTTTGTATAAATGCATTTGCATTTTTCAGAATTTTTTAAAGATTTTATTTATCTATCCATGAGAGACACAGAGAGGCAGAGACATAGGCAGAGGGAGAAGCAGACTTGCTGGAGGGAACCTGATGGAGGACTCGATCCCAGGACCCCAGGATCATGACCTGAGCCAAAGGCAGACACTCAACTGCTGAACCACCCATATGCTTCTTCCAGAATTTTATATAAACAAAATCATACAGTGTACATGATTGAGTTTTTCACTTGAAATAATCACTCCTCTGAGATTTATCTAAACTGTTGTAGGTATCAACAATTTATTCCTTTTTATGGCTAGATAGTATTCCATTGTCTGATTTGTATGATTTGCTTAGGCACTTACCTATTGATGGATAAAAGGGTTGTTTCCAATTTGGGAGTATTAAAAAAAAAGCTGCTATAAACATGCTTGTCCAAGTATTTTTATAGACATAGCTTTTCTTTCTTTTGGGTTAAATACCGAGCATCATATAACAATAACATATTTTTAAGAAACTGACAAACTATTTTACAAAGTGGCCATACTATTTTACATTCCCACTAGCAGTGGTTCCATTCCCCCCATGTACTAACACTTGACCAATCTTTAAAATATTAAACGTGCTAATAATAGATCCTTTACATTCCCACTAGCAGTGGTTCCATTCCCCCCATGTACTAACACTTGACCAATCTTTAAAATATTAAACATGCTAATAATAGATCCTAGCGACATGTCATGGTTTTAATATGCATTTCCCCAATGGTTAATAATATTGAGCGTATTTTCATGTGCTCATGTACTTTCTTTGGTAAAGTAGCTTTTCAAATCTTTTGACAATTATTGTTTGTCTCCTATGATTGAGTTTTGAGAGCTCTCTATACATTCTGGAAGCAAGTTGTTTATCAAATATATAATTCTTAGTAGTGTACATTTAAACAAATATTTGCCTGCCTTGAGTGGAAAAAAAAAGAATAGGGTATTTTATATTAATTTAAAATATTACAAAACATAGAAAAAGTGACAATAAAATCAAAACCATTTATTAGGAATAATGTATAAATAAAAATGATTGTATACATACAAATGTGTGTGTATAAATAAATGAGAAAAGTCATTGAATCAGTAAGTTATGTCTACCATTGGAATAACATATGAACCACTGGAATAACATATGAAACTAGAAGTGGCCAGTTGCAGCAATAAAAGCTACCACATATCCTCGCCTTGATCTGGCCTTTCTCTCCTCTCAGTCCTACAACCGATTGTGGATAGTTGCCTGCAGTTCACATCATTAGCTATTAATGACTTGGTTAAAATTTCCTGTTGCTCAATCCACATGTCCTTCTAAAGATCCATTTTAAGCTGCTATTAAAGACCATACAGGAAAAAGATTGACTATTTATGGACCAACCTTGAACATATTTTCTGGCAGGCATCAGCTGCCAGAAAGAGTTGCAACAGCTGTGGTTCACAGTTTCAATGTTTAATCTCACTAACTAGTCTAGACGATAACTCCTTGACCACCCCATTGATAAGTGCACTTGGGTGAAGGTGAATCTAATCATTTTAATGGGAAAACGGGAAGAAAGGACTGAGATAATGGTCTGTTTCCTCCCTAAATGACAAAACAATTTTAAGATATATAAATATTGTTTATATATTTATGTTTATATACAAATACAAACAAGTATTTATATTTATACATAAATATAAATGCCAAAGTATTAATTCAGATCATTTTACAATCATTTCTTTCTTAAAATAATAAAGTCAAAAGTTTTTATTAGAAAAGAAATTCAAATTGGCACCATGCTGGATACCACCTAATGAGGTCTGTAAAATTACATGTCTGTATAAGAGAACTTAAGGTTCCATAAATTTATCTGAGCAAAATGTGGATAAAGAGATCTAATTACCCCAGAGGCCCATTATTAAGAGGTTTTGTATCTGAATTTTATGATTTTGTGGTTCGGTTTATGTTCTGTTTTGCATCTTTATACGAAATAGTGGGCGTCTATCAAATAGACAAATAAAAGGGGTATAGAGAATTTTACAGTGCAGTTCACTCCTTCAGTGTAATTGTTACTATAGCTGTTTTGGCGTCTATAGTTCCATCTTGCATCTCACTAGCCATGCCTGATTTTAGTGCTCTTTTTTTTTTTTTTTAAGTTTTGACTTTGTAAACCAAGGGAAAAATTTATCTGACTTCTGAAGTGTCTCTACTTCCTTTTTATTAAAATTTTGATATCGAAACCTTTTACAGGGTCACTCAAATATTCTCTGACCAAGTAGATAAGTAAAACCAAATGCACACTTCTAAGAAAAAAAATGCACAAAAAAACCTGAAATTGCATTATTGGGGTGTTCTCGGCAATAGTAATACATCAGGACTACAACAGCAGGTCCAGGTTACCCTTCAGAGAAGGACGATATTTCATTTCAGAGATACGCATTTAACCTGTCCTTTGTTTTTGTCGCTGTTTGAATTAAAAAATTGTGTCTCCACTCTGACATCAGAAGTATCAAATATAAAATTTGGGAGCAAACTTAAGAGTTGGTTAATCTAGCTTTTAACTCATGAAAGCTAAAATATGGAGTTCAGATAAGCAATGAAGACCTATAGAAGCTAAAGAATATTGTTTACCATCACAAAATCATATTCCTTTACCTGGGAAAGCTAAAGGGAATATGAATCAATTTTGAAAGGCAGTATATTAGACTTCAGCCCTGAGCTCTGACCCTCTGCTTTATAAGGGAGAGCTTTCTATAATAGATAGCTTTGATTAATTAATAATTAAGCCTTTCTGTAATTGTGATCCAAAAACAGTTAATCTCATAGCAAAAGTTAATTTTATAGGAATCAGTGTATTCTGGAAAGGGATCAGTGTGCTACCCCTTTTCAATAAAGTATCCTTTTTATGTAGCAATTATTTCTTTGAAGTTAAAACTGTTACGTGTAAGTATTTGTGGTATGTGTAGCCCCACATTTATAATATCACCCTAAGATAAAAGTTTTACAACTGTGCTTTGCTAAAGGAAGAAGAGCAAGTTTGCTGTTTATAGTAACACACTATAAATAGTCCATAAATATTTGTTGAAAGAATGAGTCATTAAGAAACAAATTCAAGTGACAAGATGAAAATCTAAATTAGCCTTTAAGTTACTGGTGCCAGGATCAAACAAGCACATAAACTAGAAATAAGTTTGAATGTACTTTGAAGGTCTAATCTTGAGTAATATAGAATGACTTGAAAGAATGAATAAATATGATCAAAAATGACCTAATAAAACAGGAGGGTGTAGGAGGGGGCACCAGGCTCTGGTTGGGGGAGTTGGCCCCTTGAGTGATCAAGCCTGGGCATACAATGCCTACCTCTAACTTCTTTATAACCCTCATCACTTGCTGTGTTTGCTCCAGGAGAATGTATTCATAAGCTATTTTTTTTTTGGTTTCCACTTTTATGGATCTCATGACTATACATACGTAACAGTAGATAACTTGCTATTTTACAAGTTGTCCAAAGTTCACCCTTAAATTAAGCTTTGGTTGTAAGTAAGAACCATCATATATA
The DNA here is from genome assembly GCF_018345385.1 of Vulpes lagopus. Classification (NCBI taxonomy): domain Eukaryota; kingdom Metazoa; phylum Chordata; class Mammalia; order Carnivora; family Canidae; genus Vulpes; species Vulpes lagopus. Next base: position 19,988,435 of record NC_054834.1, on the reverse strand, counting down.
CTTGTTGGGTAAGAAAACATTCATTTTCAACACGGCTACTCGCTTGGTCCCCAAACTACTCTTTCATTTCTTGAGAAGCTCTTTTTCCTGTGCTTAGGAAACATGAACTCGGAGCTTCCCTGGCTCTGCCCACAGAATCACACTGTCCACTATTCTTCAGAGTCAGATTTCCAAAGCTACTTATACTCAGCTTCCTCATGTTATTGAATACTTCATCTCATGTGGGCCTTCATAATTTCTATAAAAGCATGCAATTATTTTCCTCCACAGTTCTCTTTCCAGCCTCATGGGTCTCCTTACTTGACCTGAGCGTCACGTACATTTGTCATTGTTATTACTAGACCAAAAGAAATGTAAATGTTTATGTACTCTATCTAAAAAATGTTTGTACAGGGGCGCCTGGGTGGCTCAGTCGGTTAAGCGTCTGCTTTGGCTCAGGTCATGATCCTGGGTCCTGGGATGGAGCTCCGCATTGGCCTTCCTAGTTAGCAGGACAGCTGCCTCTCCCTCTCCCCCTGCTCATGTTCACGCTCTCGCTCACTCTCTCTCTCATTAATTAATTAATTAATTAATTAAATCTTTAAAAAAAATAAACAAAATAAAAAATGCTTGTATAGTAATTTGAATGTAGCCAGAGAGAGTTTGCTGCAAAAGTTCACAAGATTCAAGGGAGGGCTTTTCTTTCTTTCTCTCTTTCTTTCTTTCTTTCTTTCTTTCTTTCTTTCTTTTCTTTCTTTCTTTCCTTTCTTTCTTCTTTCACCTCTCTGAATTTCAAACTCTGTAACTTAGCATAGCAGTTCTCTAAGTATAGTCTAGGGACACTTGGTCTTTTGAGATATCTACAAGATCAAAATCATGTATAGGTAAAAGATCCAGGACACCTGGGTGGCTCCGTGGTTGAGCATCTGCCTTCGGCTCAGGGCATGATCCTGGGTCCTGGGATCGAGTCCCACATTGGGCTCCCTGTGGGGAGGCTGCTTCTCCCTCTGCCTGTGTCTCTGCCTCTCTCTGTGTCTCTCATGAATAAATAAATAAAATCTAAAAAAAAAAAAAATCCATTCAGTGTTCTAGATAGATCAATGGATTTTGTGTTAAAAATAAACGTTTATTGAATTTTTTTAGATTCTACATTGCATGTAATCTTTAAGAAACTACACTTGTTATCTTTTATGTAAAGACAGTTTTCACAGATATAATTCACATACGATGCAATTCGAACCTGGAAAGTGTTATATTCAATGGATTTTAGTACATTCACAGACATGTGAAACCACCTCCCTGGTTTTATAACATTATCATGAGTCCAAAAACAAACCTCATGCCCTATGGTTATCCTCTCCCTATTGTCCTATCTACCCCAGGCCTAAGCAATCACTAATGTAATTTATGTCTCAAAGGATTTGCTTGTTGTAGACATTTCATATAAATGGAACCAGACAATATTTGGCCTTTTATAAACTGACTTTTTTCATGTAGCACAATGTTTTTAAGATTCATCTGTGCTGTGACATGCATCTGTACTTCATTCCCTTTTTTGGCCAAATAATCTTCCATTGTATAAAGATACCACATTTTGTTTACCAATTCATACATTGATGGACATGTGGACTATTTCTATCTTTCAGATATTATGAATAATAATAATAACTATAAACAATTTGAATGCTATAAACATTCAAATACAAGTTTTTGTATGGACATTTGTGTTTTTCCGTACAAGGGGTCCACAATGGGTCCATTTATACCCATTTCTAGTGGGTATATCACCAGGAGTGCAATTGCTAGATCATGTGATAGCTCTAGGTAGAAGGACTTGAGAAACTGCAGACTGTTTTCTAAAGTGGCTGCGTCAGTTTAGATTGTCATGAGCAGTATCTGAGGGTTCCAATTTCTTCACATTGTCATCAGAACTTACTGTGATGGGTCTTTTTAATTATAGTTATCCTATTGGATGTGAAGAAGAATCTCACTGTGATTTTGATGTTAATTTCCCTGATGATTAATGATGCCAAAAATCTTTTTTATGTGTTTATGATCATTTCTCTATCTTCTTTTAAGACCTGTTTATTTAAATCATTTGCCTATTTTCTATTTATTTATTATTTACTTATTTAATAATATATGTACATATATAGACCATGTCTCAAACTGTCTTGCTGTTCTGCTGTTCTCTCTCTGTCTGTTCTAAAGCTGTTCAGTCAGCCCTCACTTCTCTCGGCGGGAGGGATTTCTCTATTAACACGTGTAATTTGGTGTGCTCCATAGAAGAGATGAGTCCAGGGCCTTCCTTCACTGCCATCTTGGACCAGAAATACCTACTTTGCCCATTTTTAAATTGTGTTAGTTTTTCTTTTATTATTTAGTTGTAAGAGTTCTTTATAGATTCTAGATTCAATTCCCTTACTAGATACAAAATTTGCAAAAATTACTCCCCCTCTGTGTGTTGTCTTCTTACTTTCTTGGTAGCATCATTCAAAGCACAGAAGTGCTTTAATAGTCTGATATTTTTAATTTTTCTTGTGTTGCTTATGCTTTTGATATAAGAATCCATGGCAAACCCAAAATCATGAAACTTTACTCTTATTTTTTCTTCTATGACTTTTTAGGTTAGATCTTATATTTAGGTTTTTGTCCCACAATGAGTTAATTTTCTATATATGGTATGAATTGAGTTTCTCTTTTTTTAGGATTTTATTTATTTATTCATGAGAAGCACACAGAGAGAGGCAGAGACATAGGCAGAAAGAAGGAGAAGCAGAATCCCTCCCTCTCGCCTAATGTGGGACTCAATCCCAGGACCCTGGGATCATGACCCAGGCCAAAGGCAGATATCTGCTCAACCTCTGAGCCACCCAGATGCCCCAACAGTCCAATTTCATTTTGTGTCTATTCACTTATCCCAGTGCTATTTGTTGAAAAGGCCATTCTTTCTCTCACTGAATGATCTTGACAGTTTTGTTGAAATCAGTTGACCATAGATACATAGGTTTATGTCTGGACATAGAATGCAGAAACATATATGAGAATCCAGCTGTCTTCTATAAAGCCAGATATTAAAGAGATTTGCAAAATTGTAAAGTTATCTTACTAATATTTTTGTTTGGAGAAATATAATTATTTTCATTAAAAATGTTATCGTAAAAATAATTGGGCTTATAATGGGCTAACAGTAAATATGAAAGTGAATACGGCTTACTTTTTTTGTACATATCCTTTAAAACTATCATACAAAACACTCTTCACATCGGTTGTAAAAAACGACTTACAGTTCTTGCAATATATCAAGCTCTTTCAAATCTCTAAGCCTTCTCAGCTGCCAGTGCAACTATCTGAATGAATGCCCTATTGCTTTCCCCCATCTTCTTGATAGGCCAAAATCCTTTCAAAACTTGACTCAAACCCCACGTTGTCCAAATCTGCCCTCTTTCCATGTGACCAATCTGCTCTACTCCTTAGATTTTTGTTTTATTCTCTATAGATCTTGTAAACTCCCTGGAGTAGGAAACTCCCTTGTATTCACTTTCATATTCACTGTTAACCCATTATAAGTGATCATTAGTGTTTGCTAATATATAATCTTATAGTATCACAGAAAATCATCATACTTATTAGAAACTAGCCCCATAGTCTATGTATTATGGAATGTTTTTTATAAAAAGAATAAATAACTGCAAGTATAATTATGTAGAATAAAAATTTCCAGGAAAAAAAAAAGGACTACATAAAAAATAGGGATTTTCCATTCATGAAATATAATATTCTGATGTTTTGTTACTTTTGTGGGTTTCAGACACATTATCATTCACATATAGATGCCACAGCTTAAATAAGCTAGTTTAACTAAAATAAATTATTTTTCCAAAAAATAAAATTAAAAATAGTACTTTAATGGTATTAAATATTTGTTTAACAAATGGGGATGTAGAGCATTGATATCAATCTCCCCTTTAACAAAATATATATGAATATTTTTAGGCTGAGTTTTCAAGAAAATTATATCTGTGTAGTCATAAAATCTATTTTTTACATAGAACTTTGCAATTCCCCAATAGTCAGTTACAATAAAATTGTAAACTCACTTTTAGCCACATGATTTTGTGAACAAGTTCAATGAGATCAAATAAATACCAAAGATACCATTTTACTATAACTTGTGATTATATAATTCAGATGTCATATATTTGAATTTATGATGGCAAAATTACAACAGGCAATAATGTATATGATACCATAATTAGCCTATGACATAGGTGTTATAACTCACTTTGGCATAATAATGAGATTTGTTGCATCTCTTCCTTTATAAATTTCTGAGAAGTCATTCGGTAGAGTACAGTTTGAATTTTGATGGTAAGGAAATAGCTTCAGAAAATAGTCTTTGGAAAGTCAAAGTCTTCTAAAGGTCTCCCTCAGCATGCTACGTGGAGACTGGGAGTAATAAAGCATTTTGATTGGTCTAAAATTGATATCATGTTTCTGAAAAAAGAGTAGAAAATGCACTCTGATTATTAGCCCTAGGAAAAGGAAGATAAATACTGATGTAATAAACTTCAGAAGGAGTCTCATGATAAAATGGAGGAAAAGAGAATGAAGAGCAGGTCAAACTAGCAAAAAATAAGTAAAAAGAGGAGAGAAAGGAAGAAATCTCAAACTAAAATAAATAGCCTGAGGTAATAATATATTAGGAATAAAATCACCTACATAAATTTCACACTAAAATGTGAAAGAGATGAATTATTTCTCTATAATAATACATAGATTGTAATTTTGAGATATCAAATAACAAATAAATTGAAAGCAAGTGATATACAAAGATTGAAAATACTAGAATAGGCCAAAAGATACCCCGTCATTTCAAACAAAAAGAAAACACAGGTCGTAATGTTAATGTCAGACAAGGATAGAATATTAAGGTAAAAGAAAAATTAAATATAAACTACACTATGTACAAAGAAAAAATATAATTTGAATTAATTTTTATAACCATATTCATCAAACAATTATGTCAGCTAATGATAAATTATTCAAAATTTATCTAAGAAGTAAAAGAGCTAAAATCCAAAGAGGAAATCATGGGGCACCGGGGTGGCTCGGTCAGTTATGCCTCTGACTCTTGGTTTCAACTCGGGTCATGATCTCAGAGTAGTGGAATCAAGCCCCATGTAGGGGCTCTGTGCTCAGCTGGATGTCTGCTGGAGATTCTTTCCCTCTGCCTCTCCCCACTTCTCTGCTCCTTCCTCTGCTCCTGCTCTCTCTCTCTCAAATAAACACTAAAATCTTTAAAAAATAAAAAATAAAATAAAACCCTTAGAGGAGATCAAAACAGGTCAAAGAGTACAAACTTGCAGTTATAAAATAAATAAGTCATGGGGATGTAAGGTACAGCATGATGATCATAGTTAATAATACTGTATTGCATATTTGAAAGTTGCTAAGAGAGTAGAACTTAAAAGTACTTGTCACAAAAAAAAATTTGTAATCATATATAGTGACAGATGGTAACTAGACCTTTGTGGTGATCATTTCAGAATATAGACAAATGTTAAATCATTGCATTGTACAACTGAAACAAATATACTTCAACCTCAATTAATCATAATGATACTACTACTAATAAGCTGGACCAGCTGGATTCAAAGCTAAATATGATATAACTTCTAACAAAATTATAATTGTAATATCATTTACATTAACTAGACCATCTAATGAATGGAAAGATTCCCAATTTAACTTTATTATAATATCCTGATAAAAATAGAATGAATGCAAAAAAAATAGAATGAATGCAAGCAAAAAATCCTATTGGCTAATTTCAGTATTTACTATAAATGCAAACATTCTAAATCAAATTTTAGTAAATTTAGGGTGAAATATTCAATTCACAGGAATGACAAGAAGTCTGATAATTCATTTCAACTAGATTGCCACTGATTCATCTTGATTTTGGAGATACTAAAATGCAGGAATTACAAGCATGACATCTTAGAATCAATGAACTATAACATAAAACACCAAGAAATAAGGCTTGAAAAAAACAAACCTTAAATTTTAAAACTATAAAATCTTAATGATGGCCCAGATACATCCTTAGATCTCTTATATCAGATGATATTCTTAAAGGTCCCCAATAGACTCCAGAATCAAGCCAAATTGGAGAACTGTTGTCTTTCAAGGTCAAGTGAAAGGTGTGGAGGGGATATATTTAGGATAATCCTTGTATATTTTTATGCCTAAATGTGTCACTTATTTAATAAGCATTATTATGTTGAACTTGAAAATAGAATTTTCTTTTTAGTTTTAATATTATATAAGAAGAACCAATCTGAGGATATTAGTAACATTGATCAGTGATTGGACAATTTAAAGGAACAGATAAGGGAAATAGCATGAAGGCAAAAATAAATGTAGGTTTAGAAAGGAAAACAGGCTTCTGGGCCTCAGTTCTCACACATAAGAAGGGCTTCCTTCTTCTATTCATGTCTTAATCTGCATGTTAAGAAAGAATAGACCTGCCCTACGACCCAGCAATTGCACTGTTGGGGATTTACCCCAAAGATTCAGATGCAATGAAACGTCGGGACACCTGCACCCCGATGTTTCTATCAGCAATGGCCACAATAGCCAAACTGTGGAAGGAGCCTCGGTGTCCATCGAAAGATGAATGGATAAAGAAGATGTGGTTTATGTATACAATGGAATATTACTCAGCAATTAGAAACGACAAATACCCACCATTTGTTTCAACGTGGATGGAACTGGAGGGTATTATGCTGAGTGAAATAAGTCAATCGGAGAAGGACAAACAGTGTATGTTCTCATTCATTTGGGGAATATGAATAATAGTGAAAGGGAATATAAAGGAAGGGAAAAGAAATGTTGGGAAATATCAGGAAGGGAGACAGAACATAAAGACTCCTAACTCGGGGAAACGAACTAGGGGTGGTGGAAGGGGAGGAGGGCGGGTGTTGGAGGGGAATGGGTGACGGGCACTGAGGTGGACACTTGACGGGATGAGCACTGGGTGTTTTTCTGTATGTTGGTAAATTAAACACCAATAAAAGTTAATTAAAAAAAAAATAAAATAAAGATAAATTTGCTAAAAAAAAAAAAAAAAAAAAAAAAAGAAAGAACAGCAGTTACTTCAACTTGTTATTGACTAAAATAAAAAAAATAAGAGAATGGAGTTGTCCAGAGTTTAGGCCCTAACTCTCCACTGATTGGTATAAAATATGAATCATAAAATCCCTTTACAAGAAGACAGAAAAAAAGGAAAATGTGCTATTTTATCCTTTAATAATTCCTAGCTTTTAGGCAATCAACTAGATAAGGAAATAATTCTTAAAAGCAAGCTGGAAACCACACTTAAGCACATTGGAGGATAGACAGTAGTCTACATGAAATTATTTTGGGGAAACTAGGTGATTTCCCCTAAAACATTTTCTTTATATACTTCATAATGTCTGAAATATTTTTCACGCTCTTCATTTCATAATTAATTAGAGGCAAATAGTATAATGCACAATCCTTTGGGAATATGAAATATTGCATAAAATTCATATGAGTTATACTAAAGTAATATGAGATCCTCTGATAATTATAGGGAGGAAGTTTCTGTGATCAAGGATGGACAGAGGGGTCACAGCAGACCATAATAAGGCCAAAGGAGGAAACTGGTGAAGAAGAAAAGATCCTCATGATTTTGTTCAGAGCAGCCCCTACATAAAATTCCCAAGCTCTACAACATGCTGAGTGCTACTGTGAAGTCAAGCCTCTTTCTCCCGATTCTTGTATACTTGATTGGAGTATTTGAAAATAATAGAACAAGTGTAAAGGTTAGTAATGGATAATAATGTACTCAGGGTCTCCCTATGTACCTTTGTATCTTTTCTCTGATGCTCAGAACTCACCGATTCTGGCATCTTGTCATGGAACACACTCCACTACCTTAGTAGGCAGCTGAAAAGCACACAGGACATAGGAAATGGAAGCCAGTGGATTCCTTATTGACAGAAATTTCGTATCCAGATCCCCACTAGAGACAGCAGCAAGTGATATATTTTATCACTGGATTTCAGGGGGGGCACTGCTATGAATGAACGAAGAGCATAATAGATGCTCTTCTACCTAGTGACAGTAATATGGAAAGGACTTGCTGGCCTGAGATATAGGAGGGATGCCTTAAAGCCAGGTTTCCCTGCCTTTTTAAAAAATATTATTACATTTTAGACATTTGTTCTTTAACCACTTCCCATGAAATATTAATACCAGAGATATACTGTGTATTTGTTGATGTACCATCTGCATATCTGTGATTTATACACAGAAAGAATAAGTTGGTCTTCCCTCCTCAAGAACTAATTTTTGCCCCATTGAGGAAAATATTGCTCCCATCGAGAATGTGTGTTTTAAAGTAATATCATTGAATGTTATTCTTGCATGATGCAGCTCACATTCTCTTTCCCCTAATTTGTGAAACTAGAATAGGCCATTAAAATTTGTTTTCATCCTTAAAAAAAAAAAAGACTCAACACCATATTTATGAAACTACTGTGGAGAAATCATTTAAATTAAGCAATTAAGGAGAATGACTCAATTGGAGTTTTTCTGGCATGAAGTCAATTGCTGGGATGCTTTCACATCCTTCCCACTACTAGAACTTGAAAGAAAATGTCTCATGCCTTTAGAAATAATCTACATATAATTAGTAAGATTTGTATTGCAAATACTGCATACCATTATCCTGTATCTTGTTTAGAATTAAAAAATTGGAATTTCACAGAGTCAGAGTAAACCAGAGGCAATTCTACATCTAGGCTGGGACTGCAAGGCGTTTGTGTGCTTGACCAAAGTTATTTAAATCACTACACATTCTGAAAATAACATCAAGAAAAACACTTTATACAATTTCTTGCATGCATGTGCAAACGCCCACACCCACACACATACACACACACACACAAGATCGCTCTGTCCTTTCTTAGCAAAACATTTTATTCTTCTCTGAAATAACAAGCCTTACTTTCAGTACCATGTAATGTTGTGACCTTTACAAGGTAGGGAAACAAGGTCTTATTCACAGTTTCGCTTGGGAAGGGAAAAAGTAGGAAGCCTGCATTTTCTGTCCACCTGCCCCAAGGTGAAAATACATGGCTTTATGCATTCATGATATATTCCCTTTGGCTTTTCGAAGAGAAATAAGTTAGGTATGCATCACCCATATTAATGAAAAAAATGCTCAAGTTCCTTACCTGAAACTTTAAAGGGAGTAAATCTGAAATGGGAATGAATGATTTCATCAATTTTTCAAACTGCCATCCTCTAATAGAACAGAAGCAGGTATTCAACTCTGTGTAGTAAAGCTAGGAATTCAGGCAAGCATGGTTGAAATTCCACCCCCACTACTCACTAGCTGTGTGACCTTGGAAGAGTTTGCTTCATTTTCCTAGGGTTGGATGCTAATTTTATATGACTGTGATAATAATAGTATCAACCTCAAAGGATGTCTGTGAGGATTGTAGAATAGAAGTGACCAGGAAAATACATTGCACACTGCAAGCATTCAAAGAGTACTCGCTTCTGATAACAATAATAATATCCTATTTCTCCTGGTTATTCTTTGATTATCCCCCAAAGCGCCTAGCACAGTGCCTCATACATAAATACACAGTAAATACATATGTTGATGAATTGAGTGTAAGTTGGTACAACTTTATACAACTCCTTAGAATGTGTATATCTAAATAATTTATTCCTTCTTCCTCTAATTTTTTTAAAGACAAAAATGTCATGACTGTCACTGTATCTGGTAGTGCAGAGATTATTTTCATAATTATTTCTTATAGACTATTCTATATAGTGCTGAAAATCTCAAAGTTTAACGATGATTATCAAAAATGAAGATTTTCTAGAGCTCAGATGCCAACTCATGTGTTCAACTATTTAAAATTAAAATCTTGGGATGGGGAAAAAACAGGTAACATAGATATCTGTTATGAGATCCTACAACTCCAATTTTTATGAATCTCATAATCCAGGAAATTGATAAATTAATTAGTTTTATGTCTCCCTGAAAAATAGGCTGCAGGACCTAAAATGATGATTCTCAATAACAGACAAATGAATTACTAGGGGACCATGTTAAAATGTGGATTCTAATTTAGTACATTTGCAATAAGGCCAGAGATTCTGCAAGTATGCGTGTGATGCTGCTGCTGCTGGCAAATCACAATTTGAAAAACAAAGGTCAGTACACCTGGGTGGCTCAGCCATTGAGCGTCTGCCTTTGGCTCAGGTCATGATCCTGGGGTCCTGGGATCTAGTCCTGCATCAGGTTCCCAGCAGGGAGCCTGCTTCCCCCTCTGCCTGTATCTCTGCCTCTCTTTCTCTCTGTGTGTCTCTCATGAATAAATAAATAAAATCTTTAAACAAAAAAAAAAAAAAAAAGAAAAACAAAGTCTAAGATTTTAAGGTATTCCATGTTACTCAAGGTGAGGAATAAATAAAGTTGTTTTGAGCATTAAAAGGAGATGTTATAATAAAAATACAATGTTATTATCTTTTTGCTCCACAGAGAAAATTTTAAGCTCTTTCCATTTCTATCATTAACTGTAAAAATAAAAAAAAAATGATGTCTTACCAATAGAGATTATAACAGATAAGTAGAGACAAGTGACAACTAACTGTTAAATGGCAGGCCTTTTTTTTTTTTTTTAGCTAGCAGTAACAAGCCTGCCAAAAAAAACCCAAAAAGCTCTACTTGAAAAAGATTACTCAAATATCAGGTTTATTTTTTTTTATTTTATTTTTTTTAAATATCAGGTTTAAACAACAATAACAACAGTAAAACCAGGAGCCATAGAGAGGAGTTGAATATTTAAAATCATGATTAATATTAGAGGGCAAAGAAAGTGGAAAATTATTTGCAATGTGTATGATGAGCAAAAAATTAGTCTTTTTAATATATAAAGAGCTCCTAGATATAAAGATGTGCAGTTTAAAAATGGGCAAGTGGGGATCTCTGGATCGCTGAGCGGTTTGGCGCCTGCCTTCAGTTCAGCCCAGGGTGTGATCCTGGGGTCCCGGGACTGAGTCCCACGTCGGGCTCCGTGGATGGAGCCTGCTTCTCCCTCTGCCTGTGTCTCTGACTCTCTCTCTCCCTCTCTCTGTGTCTCTCATGAATAAGTAAATTAAAAAATCTTAAAAAAAAATAACCATACTAGTAATCAAAGAATTGCAAATTTAAAATATAATGCTATTTTTGAGCTGTTAAATTGTGAGGCTAATCATTTTCATTCTTGTTATTAAAGATACAGTAGGGTAGATACTCCTACACAATACATTTGGGTAATTTTTTTGTTGTTCTGTTTTGTTTTGTTTTTCTGTTGTTTTATTAATTTTAATTCCAGTATAGTTTATTTTTATTTTTTAATATTGTACTTATTTATTCATGAGAGACACACAGAGAGAGACAGAGATGTAGACAGAGGGAGAAGCAGGCTCCATGCAGGGACCCTGATGTGGGACTCGATCCCAGGACCCCAGGATCATGACCTGAGCCAAAGGCAGATGCTCAACCACTGAGCCACCCAGGCGTCCCAGGCATCCCAATTCCAATATAGTTAACATACAGTGTTATAATGGTTTCGGGTGTACACTGTAGTGATTCAACAATTCTATACATCACCATGTGCTCTTAATCCTCTTACCTATTTCACCCATCCCCCTCCCACTTCCTCTCTTGTGACCATCACTTTGTTGTCTATAGTCTGTTTCTTGGTTTGCCTCACACACACACACACACACACACACACACACACACACTTTTTTCACCCTTTGCTTGTTTTTTGTTTGTTTGTTTGTTGCTCATTTGTTTTGTTTCTTAAATTTCACATGATGAAATCATATGGTATTTTTCTCTGACTGACTTCTTTCACTTAGCATTATATGCTAGTTGTAAAAATCCATTCAGTGATCTGTATCAAGGACCTTAAAATATTCATACACTGCTCCATACACTAAAATATTCATACCTGATGTTTATTGAGGAGCAGAAAATATTTGCCCTCAAAAGTAGAGGCTTTCTCTCCACAGTCCTGCCTAGAAGTAAAGACACTAATTCCTAAGTCTTAGTATTTGAGGTATTCTTCTAATTGATTTTACTGAAAGTAAAATAACATCCCCAAAGACTAGTCTGTTGAAGAGGGTCATAGGATCAGATAATTCACTTGTCCTGCTTCCCATCCTCTCAGTCCAACTTCTGCTGTGGCCATTGCTGCAGGAACCAGCTGCACGCAGGTGTAACCTGACAATATATCGCTCCCTCTCTACTCAGTACGTCTCTTTTTCTGACCTGGGGCTTCCCTGCCACCACCATGTGGGATGTCTCCATGTAGCCACCCATTCAGTCTTCCTGTTGCTTGTGCAAGCCCGGATGTATGAGGGAGTCAATCTCCCATAAGATAGCCTTAGGTTAATGGCAAATGAAAGTACACAATTTCCATCTTTGATCCATCAAAGATGGAAATTGGATCCAGCCAATGCAACCAAGGAAATTCCCAGTCTTTGAGCAACAGAAACCATTGTCAAGCCTTATGTACAGCAACACCTTTAATGGAGCCCAGCCATTTGCTTTATGGCATGTTGATCACACTTCACTGTCCTTAACCTGGAGGGGGCAGCAATTATCTCTTGCCAGAATTGAAGTGATCTCTGGATATGAGTCTGCCTTTCCTGCCTAAAGGGCTTCTACCAGGAATAAAATTCAGAAACTAAGAAAGTGTCTGACTTATTTACATATGATCCTTCATAACATAACCTCAGACCAAGTGGCCCACTCTAGGAGAGAAGGTATGACACCAAGGGCCTGACTATGGGATTCACCGGTCCTACTATACAATGGGTCAGCTTGGAAGCTGCTAGCCTTAACTTTGGAACACCTATTTAAAAATCTAGCTTAGGGCATTCTCTAGGTGAGATATATGTACTGGACTAATACCTGATATGCAGTACTAGGACCCCAATACCTAGATTACCTGAGTCCAAGAAACAAAGATGGTAAGTAGGACTGGTTCACCGCATCATCTCATGCAGTGATGATTTTGCAGACTCTCCACTCCCTGACTCTACTCCTTACTCCTCCACACATTTAGATTCTGGGGGTTAGAAGACATATTGGCAAATGGGTTTGGGGAAGGGAGGCAACAAGAGGAAGATTCTCCCTGTGGACACAGTAAGATTTCTATTAAGGAAGAAGCTTTTCAGGTTATCTCATACCAGTGGAACAGCAGGCTGAGAAGGGCATTGCCATAGCATTGGACATGATCCTAAATACCTTAAGGAGGAGTTGCTGCCATACAATGTCAGAAGACAGGAGTCTAGTGAGAACCCAGAAGTTCACTGGAATGTCTTTTAGTATTTCTATGCCTACTGAGATGTCTAGTGGGCAATTGCAATAAACTCGAACAGACAACAGACATTAAAGCAAATGGAAGGTCCAAACCCTTACAAAGAAGCCATCTAGACTGAAGTTCTAGTCAGTGGTGTGAAAAGTATAAAACCAATGATAGATAAAGGAGAAAATAAATATCCCTTATACATTTTCAATCAGTTGTAGCAGTGGAGACAGTACATTGTTTTATTAATTTTTACATACTAAGTCATTGTGTGTATCCTAGAAAATTTTTGAAACATTAGCATAAGTAATAATGGGTGCTCAGCCAATGTGATCATCGGGTATAGTGACTGATAGTGATTTAGAGTGACTAAACAGTTATACATTTAAAAAATTAGGCAATTACAGGTAAGGAATATTCACACAGATTAATGAATAGAAGAGAGATTCCAGAAATATACTTAAAAATTATGTCAATTTAATATATGATGAAAGCATTTCATGTAATTGGGGAAATGATAGATTTTTCAATGAATAATATTCAGATAACTAAAAAGGGATCACTCCTTCCTGCCTTTATTATTTTAAAAATCTTAAACAGATCGAAGATGTAAGTGTAGCATATGAAATGATAAAAGCACTAGAAGAAAACATGAAATAATTTATGCAATAGTAGAAAAAATTGATTGACTCAATTATACAAAAATAAAACATAATTACAGAGCATAAATATCATAAATACAGTCAGGATAAAAGATGAAATTGTAAAATAAAAATTGTAGCATGGATGATTATAGGAAATATTTACACATCCAACATGGGAGTACCTAAATATACAAAACAATAGCAAACACACAAAGGAACTAATTGATAATAACATGATAATAGTAGGGGACTTTAACACCCCACTTACACTGGGACTTTCACACCCCACTTACACTGATGGACAGATCACCTAAACAGAAATAAACAAGGAAACAATGGCTTTGAATGATACACTGGACCAGATGAATTTAACAGCCATACTCAGAACATTCTGTCCTAAAACAGCAGAATACACATTCTTTTCTTTTCTTTTTTTAAGATTTTTATTTATTTATTTGATAGAGAGTGCACAAGCTGAGGGAGAGGCAGAGAGAAAGGGAAAAACTTCCTGCAGGAAGCCCAATGTGGGACTTGATCCCAGAACCCTGGATCATGACCTGAGCCAAAGGCAGACACTCAACTATCTGAGCCACCCAGGCACCCTACATATTCTTTTCAAGTGAACATGGAACATTGTCCAGAATAGGTCATACATTAGGTCACAAAACAGGACTCAACAAATACAAAAAGATTAAGATCATGCCATGCACCTTTTCTGACCATAGTATTATGAAAGTAGAGGTCAGCCACAAGAAAAAGTCTGGAAAAACCACAAATATATGGAGGTTAAACAATATGCTACTAAACATTGAATGGGTCAGGAGGAAATCAAAGAAGAAATTTTTAAAAAATACATGAAAACAAATGAAAATCAAAACACAACTGTCCAAAATCGTTGGGATGTAACAAAAGTGGTCCTAAGAGGGAAGTAAATAGCAATATAGGCCTACCTCAAGAAGCAAGAAAAATCTCAGATAAACAATATCACCTTACAGCTAAAGGAACTGGGAAAAGAACAACAAATGAAGCCTAAAGCCAGCAGAAGGAAGGGAATAATGAAGATTAGAGCAGAAATAAATGATACAGAAACTAAAACAACAATAGGACAAATCAATGAAGTCAGGAGCTGATTCTTTAAAAAATTAATACAATTCATAAACTTCTAGCCAGACTTACCAAAAAGAAAAGAGAAAGGACTCAAATAAAATCATAAATGAGAGGGGAGGAATAACAGAAATACAAACAATTATAAGAGAATATTATGAAAAACTATATGCTAACAAATTGGGCAACCTGGAAGACATGGATAAATCCTTAGAAAAATACAAACTACCAAAAGTGAAACAGGAAAAAATAGAAAACTTGAAAATACTGATAACCAGCAAAAACATTGGATAAGTAATCAAAAAACTCCCAACAAAAAAAAGTCCAGGGACAGATGTCTTGACAGGCAAATTATATGAAACATTTAAAGAAGAATTAATATCTATTCTTCTCAAACTATTCCAAAAAATAGAAAAGGAAGAGAAACTTCCAAATTCATTCTATGAGGACAGAATTACACATAAAGACACCACCAAAAACAAGAACTATAGGCCAATATCCCTGATGAACATGGATACAAAAATTCCCAATATAAAAGAAAGAGAAATTAAGGAGTCAATCCCATTTACAATTGCACCAAAAACCATAAGATGCCTAGGAATAAACTTAACCAAAGTGGTGAAAGACCTGTTCTTTGAAAATTATAAAATATTCTTGAAAGAAATTGAAGACGTTACAAAGAAATGGAAAAATATTCCATGCTCATGGATTGGAAGAACAAATATTGTTAAAAGTTCTATATTGCCCAAAGCAATCTACAGATTTAATGCAATCTGTATCGAAATACTAACAGCATTTTTCACAGACTGGAACAAACAATCCTAAAATTTTATGGAACCATAGAAGACCCTGAATAGCCAAAGCAACCATGAATAAACAAGGTAAAGCTGGAAGCATCACAATTCCAGACTTCAAGTTAGCTTACAAAGCTGTAGTCATTGAAACAGTATGGTACTGACACAAGAACAGACACATAGAACAACTGAACAGAAAAGAAAACCCAGAAATGAACCCACAGCTATAAAGCCAATTAATTTTCATCAAAGCAGGAAAGAATATGCAATGGGCAAAAGACAGTCTCTTCAACAAATGATGTTGGGAAAATTGGTCAGCCACATGCAAAAGAATGAAACATGAAAACAAATTCAAACTGGATTAAAGGCCTAAATGTGAGACTTGAATCCATTAAAAATCCTAGAGAAGAACATAGGCAGTGTTCTTCTCTTTGACAATCAACAAAACTGAAAGGCAATCTAAAAGATGAGAGAAGGCATTTGCAAACAACATATTGGATAAAGGGTTAATATCTAAAGAACTTACAAAATTCAGCACCCCAAAAATTCATAATACAATTTAAAAGTGGTCAAAAGACATGAATAGACATGTTTCCAAAGAAGACAGAGATGGCCAACAGACACCGTGAAAAGATGCTCCACATCACTCATCATCAGGGAAATGCATATCAAAACTACAAGGAGGTATCACCATACACCTATCAGAATGGCTAAAACCAAAAAACACAAGAAACAACAGGTATTGGCAAGGATGTGAAGAAAAACGAGCATTGGTGCACTTTGATGGGAATGCAGACTGGTGCAACCATTCTGGAAAACATTATGGGGGTTCCTCAAAAAGTTAAAAATAGGACTACCCTATGACCCAACAATTGCACTACTGGGTATTTACCCAAAGAATACCAAAACACTAATTCAAAGGGATACATGAATGAACAAAGAAGTGTATATATATATATATATATATATATATATATATATATATATATATTATATGGAATATTACTATATTATATATTACTATATATAATGGAATATTACTATGTTATATATAGCATATATTTATATATACGTATGTTATGTGTGTATATATATATAATGGACTATTAGTCAGCAAAAATAATGAAATCTTATCAAATTTAACAGAAAAAAATCAGTATTCCAATTAAAAAAATTAATAACCAATTAAGTAAAGATTTTACCTAACCATTCACAATAGAAGAAAATATGAATGTCTTTTAAATATGAACAGATTTTTATCCTCATTAATAAATTGTAGTGCATCTATACTAGGGTAGCTCATATAATTAATGAACAAATTTCTAAAATGTATTTAGAAATTTAGTTTCAAGTTCTTATTTAAATTCCAGTTAGTTAACATCCAGTGTAATATTAGTTTCAGGAGTAGAATATAGTGATTCATCACTTGCATACAATACCCAGTGCTCATCATAACCTGTGCCCTCCTTAATACCCATCTATTGTTATATTTTTTAAAAAGTTTAAGAACTAAGGCTAATCTGTAGATAAAAGTGGGTATGTGTGTATAGTACCTATGTATGCATATGATTGTATATGCACAGATTATCTAGAGAGAGAAAGATTATCTATAATCATGTTGCCTCTAGGTGAGGGGTAAAATGGATACTGAGATGATTACTCTTCACTATAAACCATTTCCTGTTTTCATGATTACATACATTTATTATTTTTAAAAACTAGTTATATCAGCCAATTATTTTCATCATAATAATGACTTTAGATATTCATTCACATCATTTTTAATACTTCTTAAAATTCCATCATAAATACATAATAATTTGTATAATCATTTCTCTATTGATGAAACATTTTTTTTCTTGATTTTTGATATGGAAGATTTCATATGCATGTACATACTATTAGTAATAGCAAAAACACCCAGATATGATATATTATCTTCAAGTATAGAGCTGAAAAGAAAAAGAGTCACACTGTATCTACTAAATATAGTTTAGTTAATATCTTTATGATCCCATACTGGCTGGTGTTCAACTAGGATCAGCAGATTGGTAAATTGTATTCCTGATGCAACTTTTATTTTCTGCATAATGGTATATTAGCTTACATTGACTGTCCTGATTAGAATCAGTAAGTACATCATAATGTTGTCAAGCATGGAAATGTTTGCCTTAATTCCTTTACTTTCTTGTCTCAAAAAAAGAAGAAAGAAAAAGAAAGAAAGAAGAAAGAAAAAGAAAGAAAGAAAGAAAGAAAGAAAGAAAGAAAGAAAGAAAGAAAGAAAGAAAAAGAAAAGAAGGAAAAGAAAAGAAAAAGAAACACTGTGGGAAGAAGACCTAATAAGAACGTGAAATAAAATAATTCTATTCAGTAGAGGAGAAACCCCAGCCCCAATCTTTTGATTTTCAAATCATTGGTGGATATTTGCATATAAAACTTCTTAGATAGGGATCCCTGGGTGGCGCAGCGGTTTGGCGCCTGCCTTTGGCCCAGGGCGCAATCCTGGAGACCCGGGATCCAATCCCACATTGGGCTCCCTGCATGGCGCCTGCTTCTCCCTCTGCCTGTGTCTCTGCCTCTCTCTCTCTCTGTGTGTGACTATCATAAATAAATAAAAATTTTAAAAAAAACTTCTTAGATAATAAACAAAGAAATAGATGAAATAGTTGTGTCTATATATTGTAATTTAAAAAAATTTTTTTAATTTAAATTCAATTTACCAATATATAGTATTACATCTAATGCTCAGTCCATCCAGTGCCCTCCTTAGTCCCCATCATTCCGTTGCCCCATCCCTCTGTATCCCTTTGATGGTTTCCCAGAGTTAGGAGTCTCTTATGGATTGTCTTCCTCTCTAATTTTTCCCCACTCACTTTCCCTCCTTTCCCTTATAGTCCCTTTCACTATTTCTTATATTCCACATATGAGTGAAACCATATGATGATTGTAATTTATTAAAATTTACTTATTAATACAATATTTATATGTAAGATTTATATCTTTATATTTATATTCTGGATTGTAGATGTTGAAATTAGTGAAAAATTCTTAGCTAAGAGAAAAGCGTAATTAGAAGGTTAGATTATTTAAACAGGTACATTAATTTTGATGACCATAAGAAGTTGATCATCCAGCACCTGGGTAGCTCAGTTGGTTAAGCTTCTGCCTTCAGCCTGGGTCATGATCCCAGGGTCCTAGGATTGAGTTCCACATAAGGCACCCTGCAGAGCCTCTTCCTCTCCCTCTGCTTTGCTACTCCCCCTGCTTGTGCTCACTCTCTCTCTGTCTTCCTCTCTCTCTGTCTCTCTCTCTTTCTGTCAAATAAATAAATAAAATCTTAGGAAAAAAAGAAACTGATCTTCAATTTATGGTCATAATTAAACACTGTTATATGCATTAAGGTAGAGTATTGACAAATTAGTTCTTAAAAGTATTTTGATGTGTTGGGTTTCCTCCATTTAACTCTGCTTCTAGGCTCTACTCTAAAAATTTTGGTGAACTGAATTCCTGGGCTCACCTACTCCTGGCTTCTGGTTAGATCTGGTTACAAATTAAAAGGCACTGGAAAAGATGATAGGAAAGAAGGAGATAGATTTATTTCACTCTGAGATTCTGTTTGATTATGCTTGTATGTCTTTTAATGGCATAACTTCTGTAAGGGAGTTTTATTTCTGTGGCTACACCTCCTATCAAGTTTTAACAACTCCATGGGGGGATCCCTGGGTGGCGCAGCGGTTTGGCGCCTGCCTTTGGCCCAGGGCGCGATCCTGGAGACCCGGGATCGAATCCCACATCAGGCTCCCGGTGCATGGAGCCTGCTTCTCCCTCCGCCTGTGTCTCTGCCTCTCTCTCTCTCTGTGACTATCATAAATAAATAAAAAAAAAAAAAAAAAAAAAAAAAAAAAAACAACTCCATGGGACTTCTAGTTTCAAGATGGTAGACTGAGCATGCACACCAAAATTTATTGCTTCTATTCTAAACTGGCATCGTCGTCTATCAGTTTAAAATAGATTTTGTTGGGATGCCTGGGTGGTTCAGCAGTTGAGCGTCTGCCTTCGGCTCAGGGCATGATCCTGGTCCCAGGATCAAGTCCCACATTGAGTTACCTGCAAGGAGCCTGCTTCTCCCTCTGCCTATGTCTCTTCTTCTCTCTGTGTGTTGCTTATGATTAAATAAATAAACATCTTAAAAAAATAAAAATAGATTTTTAAAAAAGTTTATAAAAATATTATTTCATACATTTCTATATTAAAAGAGACAGAAATATGTCCTTATGTCAGTAAAGCAACGAAGAAAGGCTGCCACTACCTACTATACTAAGACTAGTGACATCGTCAAAAAGGTGACTGCAAGAAAGGCCATGGTGTCAGCGGTGGTCATAAGTGAGAGCAAAGGATCAACACATGACTAAAAATCATCAATCATTAGAGAAAGGCCAGAAAAAGAAGCAATATATTCATGAATCAAAGAATGTATACAGAAAAGAAAGCAATATATTCATGAATCAAATAATTTATACCTAATAACATAGAGATAATATAGAAATAAAAAAGGAGTTGGAATAAGTATAGTTACAATTTACAAAGAGATAAATAAGAGAGATACACCCATGACACAAAAGTAAATTGTTATTTTAAAAAGTACAGTCTGTGGCAAAAGAGCTTAGAGATCACATAATGCAAATTTGTTTGAAATGGATGAGAAAGAAACTCCTTATAGTCAGGTTAAATAACAAACTAAACCCAGCTAAAGAACAATATAGCTCTTAAATATAAAAATATATATTTTCCCTAGGAAGAATTGCTTAGTATTTGCTAATTCAAAGCTTACAGAGATTTTATAAAATATAACTACAAGAAAAACCAGAGTCAACTCTGGAAAATGTCAAAGAGAAGTTCAGATGCATAAATCTAGAAGTTCAAAATTTTATTTAAATGGAATTCAAGAATAAAGTAATAGAGGAAATAAAAGAAAGCCAATATTTGAGGAAATAACAGGAAAGAATTTCTCAGAATTGTAGAAGTATGATTTCACATATTGTAAAAGTCCACAATATGGAACACAAAGCAAACTCAAAACAAACAATTAAGGAACAAATTAAACTTGACACCTGAACACATTGTACAGTAGCTTCAATATGTTAAGAATAAAGAGAAACTTCTAAAACCATCAGAAAGGAAAAGAACAAAATAGAGTATAAAAATCAGTTTTCATCTGCTATTTTTATCAGGCTCATTAGACATATGACATCATTAAAGCAATATTTTCAAAATACTGAGCAAATTTCTGCATCTTCAATTACACACTAATTTATTTCAGATCCACCTTCCTACCAAGGAAAATGAAAAAAAGAAAATATATATATGAAATGGAAAAAAACAGACCATATTTGAAAATGTTCAGTAAAGAGTTAATCAGCAGGCTTGGAGTGTTCAAACGTTTCACATTCCGAAGAAAGAACTGGCTCACTACTGGTTCTTGAGAGATAACCTCTAAGCCCTTAGAATATCCTGTGAGGAGCCTCTTTCATACATGAGGCCTTGGAGCATGCCAGGTAGTTCATGCTAACAACATGGCACGTGGTTAAGACCTGGGCCATACTGCATCAGTTTGACCTCTGGAGTTGCAAGAAACTGAGTAACCCCACTTCGTATTAAAACCTGACCTTCTCTCTTATTCTAGCATTTCTGACTTGCTTATATTACTCTATTCTTTCGTTATTTCATAACTGTTATCTTTGTTCTACTTTTTCTGTTGTTTTTTCTCTACTGTCTGTCTACCTGTCTATAACGCAAATTACAGGAAAGTGGGGATTTTTGTTTGTTTTATTTGCTGAGATAAACAACCAGAACAAAGCCCGGCACTTGGAAAATACTCAATAAAATAGATTTTGAATGAATGCTTACTAAGACATTCTTCATGACATCAAAACTTGCAAACAGCCCTCATAAATAGAATAAAGAGATAAAATATGGCATGCTCATGAAATAGAATATTAAAAAACAGTTAAAATGAGCAATATTTACATATTTTGACATTCAGAGATCTCAAAAGCAAAACATTAAGTAAGATCTCAAAAAAAACATTAAGCAAGTTGGAATGTCACATGTAGAATCAGGTCCCTTTTGTATAAAATCGTACATCCTAGACAAACCAATGTACATCTGCTTTATGAGTGCGAATATTTACATAGCCTCGTACATATATAATTTCTTTCTGATAAGCAATTTTGAGATACCAAAAACTCAAAATGCTATAAAGAATGAGCACTGAAGTTAATGATCAAAAGGGGATTCAGCTTTATCCATGAGGTTCTTGGTGTTATGTTTAACTATACACATATGCTATGGCCCACTTAATATAATTTCAAATTAAAAGTTATCTAGAAAACAGACACCTCTGGCTTGTGTGTGGAGAATAGATTAGAGTGAGAAGAGACAAAGGTTGAAGTGACTTGGAGTTTCTCTTTTCTACAGCCTAGGAAATGATTGGGGCTTCTAAATTCAGAGAGGAGACAGAGAAACCCCTGCCTGTAACAAAGTGAAAGATGCCTGTGAGTGCATCAAAGCAGACCTGTAATCAGGCACACATTTGTGGATTCTTTCCAACCTCCTCTGCCCACACTTAGCACTTCCTCCTCCCAATTTCTGAATAAATTCTAGATCTCTTCTGCTTTTGTATCCTCACAGTCCCTGGCATCTTGTTAAACACGCATCAAAAGCTCTGTAAAATAAATGTCTACTAAAAAGAGAGACAATGAGGATGGAAGATGGAATGTGTGAAAGAAAGAAGAAAAAGGAAGAAGAGAAAATAAATCAGTTCAGCCAACACATCGGCTATGCTACTCTCTATATAATTGTGAAGATTTTTACTTTTATTTTTTTCTCTAAGTAGGGAAATACCAATGCCTAATGCAATTAAGAGAAAATTTATGTTCTGGCAAAGGAGCTCAAGCAAATATTAAAATTTAGATTTACCAAAGTAAAGGCAATTAGCTTGTTGGTATGGCAACATTAATGGCGCATCTCAGGTATCCTTCTAACCTCTCTTCTTCCCATGTGGAAGTTGCCCAAAATAACACTGACAGATTATTCTTCATAAATATCACTATTTGTGGATGATGTCTCTGTACAAGGACTTAAACTTTGTTCTCAAGTATTTTCAGCATCAAATCCATACTCTTATTCCTGGATTTTTGATCTACTTTTTAGTCTAATCTTATCTTGACAATAATCTAAACTTACTTCCCAAATTTACTGCTACCCTCAACAGTATCTACTTTTGTCAGAGTCTGAGCTTTGCCCTTTAATCTCTTTATGGCCTCTGGTTCAGGATAAGGATGCTTTATCTCCAGAATGTTTTTCCTTCCTACCACTTAAATTTGTTACCATTATAAAAATTTCCCTTCTTAGTGTCTGCATTCCCTTGGATAGAAGGGTAAATAAAAAGAAGGCAAAGATAGGCTTGACTTCCAGAATTTCAATAATTTAATTGATTCCATGATGACTGTCACTATCAAGATATGGTATAATGCAGCTGGTGCTACAGCCCAACTGCAGCTTAAATGCACTCCTATAAAATATGTAAGATTAATTTTTTTCCATGGCTATCACAGGTGAGCCCTCTTGAATTGCCTCTATAATGTCTCATCTATGATAAGCAGAGTCAGCCTTAGTCATTCAACACAGTTGAATAGACATGGACAGGTTCTATACGCCAAGTGATCTTCAAAATACTGGATATTTATTGGTGATCGAGATATACCCAACCCCAGTTCTTTTAGAGCTTGTATGTTAATGGAGAGAGAATTAATACATAAATAATTTCAAGGTGATGAATACTATCAAACAGGATGATATGACAAATTGGACAAAAGAGAGGCAACTGCAAACTAAGTCATCAGAGCAGGTTTTCTATGTTGTACAATGTGAACCAGGGCTTGATAAAGAGACACAGCCTTTCCAAAGGCCAGGAAAGAGTATTCGAGGTAGTAGAATCAACAAGAACAGAAGTCCTATGGTTGAAAGGACATTGGTATATCTCAGTAACTAGAGAGGATGCAGTGTGGTTGCAGCACAGTGAGAAAGGGAGAGAATGACACAAGTTAATGTCGGAAAAAGGCAGGGACAAATCATCCAAGACCTTGTGGACCAAAGTATGGAATTCGGATTTTATCATAAGTAAACTGGAGGGCCACTGGAGGGTTTTTGCAGGAGGTTGACATTAGTTCTTCCGTCAAGATTGCTCTTTTTTCCTACATGGAGAGGGGGGTAAGAAAGAAGATAGCATATCAGTTCCACTTCTGCTCCTTCTTCAGAGATAGGTTCTGGAAAAAGAGGAGTTTTGGAATAAGGTAGCTTTTAGTGTCTACTTATGATCCCTAAAACTTTCCCAGGTAGACCCTGTTCTCTTGCCATCTTAGTCCTAAAGGTATTGCTTGCAGAGTATTCCACAGCCAACATCAGCAGAACGAGTGACCACAAAACATTTCAAAGTTCTATATGTAAGCAGCTAGAGCTTTAGGATATATATTCTAAGATAACTAGCCTGGCTTATTAGATAAGGAAGGGATGAGGCTCAAACAATCCTTAATAACAAAGACACTAAGCAAGGCAATTTTGTCTTCAAGTGGAGGACACAGAATAGATTGTCCAATTCTGATTCGGTCCCTTTCCACTATATAGATCCCCTTTGTTCTTCCAGGTTAAAAGTTAAGTCTTACCTCCTATAGGAAGGTATTTACAAATACCATCATACAGTATATTCTTTTTTTTAATTGAGGTATTATTGATGTCCAACATTATATTAGTTTCAGGTATAGAAGGTAATGATTAGATACATCTACACTGAAAAATTATCACCACATTAAGCCTAGCCACCATCCACCATCATAAAAGATCCATTCTTCTAGCAACTTTCAAGTATGGAGTGCAACGCTATTGACTAGTGTCACCATGTTTCACACCATGTCCCTATAACCTAGTCGTTTCACAACTGGAAGTCTGTACCTTTTGACAAACTTTACCCATTTTGCCCACACCGCAAGCCCTCAGCTGCCCTCACTGGCAGCCACCAGTCTCTTCTCCATACTCATGGCTTTTGATTGTTTTAGATTCCAAGTATGAGTGAGACCAAATGGTATATGTCTTTCTCTGTCTGACTTATTTCACTTACCACCCCACCCTCAGTTCCGAAGCTCCATCCACAAGTGAAATTGCTGGGTCTTACGGTAGTTCTGTTAATTCTTTAAGGAATCTCCATACTGTTTTCAGTAGTGTCTGCACCAATTTACATTCTCACCCACAGTGCACGAGGGTTTCCATATCTCCATTTTGCCAACATTTGCTTTTTCTTGTCTTTTTAATAATAGCCATTCTGCTGCATGTAAGGGGTAGCTCACTGAGGTTTTGATTTGCATGTCTCTGATGTCTTCTTTGGAATACTATCTAGTCTGATCCTTTCCTGGCTTTTTAACCAGATTGTGTGTGTGTTGCTGTTGAGTTATAGGACTTTTTGTGTATTTTAGATGTTAACCACTTATTGGATATATGATTTGCAAATATATCCTTCCAGTTAGTAGGCTGCCTTTTCATTTTGTTGGTGGTTTCTTTGTTGTGCAGAAGCTTTTCAGTTTCATGTAGTCCAACTTGTTCATTTTGGCTTTTGTTGCCTTTGCTTTTGGAATGAGATGCAAAAATATATCCCCAGGACCAATGTTGAAAATCTGACTGCCTATGCTTTATTCCTGGAATTTTGTGGGTTTGGGTCTTAATTTAAAGCTTTTAATCCATTTTGAGTCAATCTTCATATATGATATACAATAGTGGTTCAGTTTCTTTCTTACACATGTGGCTCTCCAGTTTTCCCAATAGCATTTGTTGAAGAGACTGTCCTTTTCCTATTGCATATTTTTGCTTCGTTTTTCATAAATTAATTGACCACATATGCATTGATTTATTTCTGGGCTCTCTATTCTGCTTCATTAATTTATGTGTCTGTTTATGTGTCAATACCATACTATTTTGATTACTATAGCTTTGTACGATAGTTTGAAAGTAAGAAGCATGATGTCTCCAGTTTTGTTCTTCTTCAAGATTTTTTTGGCTTTTGGGGGTCTTTTGTAGTTCCATATAAATTTTACAACTATTCTATGTGGAAAAAAATGCCATTGGAGTTTTGATAGGGATTGTACTGAAACTACAGTTTGTGTTGGGTAACATGAACATTTTAACAATATTAATTCTTCTAATCTATGAGCGTAGAATAACTTCCCATTTATTCATGTGTTCTTTAATGTCTTTTAGCTATACCTTATCGTTTTCAGGGTACAGATTTTTCACTTCCTTAGTTAAATTTATTCCGAGGTATTTTAATCATTTTGATGAAATTATAAATGGAACTGTTTTCTTAATATCTCTTTCTAATAGTTTATTGTCAATGTGTAGAAATGGAACAGATTTTTACATATTGATATTATACCTTACAACTTTACTTAGTTCATTTATGAGGTCTACAGTTTTTTGGTGAAGTCTTTAGGATATTCTATATATAAAAATATGTCATCCAGAAATGATGACAGTTTCACTTCTTCCGTTCCAGTTTGGATGCCCCTTATTTCTTTGTCTTGTCTGGTTGCTCTGGCTAGGACTTCCAAAACTATGTTGAATAAAACTCGTGAAAGTGGGCATCCTTGTTTGTTCCCTTAAAGGAAAGCTTTCAGTTTTTTGCCATTGAGTGTGATGTTAGCTGTGGTTTTGTTGTATATGGGGATATTATTATGTTGAGGTATGTTCCCTCTCTACCTGCTTTGCTGAGATTTTTTATTGTAAATGGACGTTGAATTTTGTCAAATGCTTTCTCTGAATCTATTGAGATGATCATATGATTTTTATCCTTTATTTTGCTAATGTGGGGTGTCATGCTGATTGATTTGTGGATGCGGAAGCATCCTTGCGTCCCTCACATAAATCCCACTTGATCAGGGTGTATGATTCTCTAAATGTTTTGCTGAATTCAGTTTGCTAATATTTTGTTGAGGATTTTTATACCTATGTTCATCAGGGATATTGGCCTTTATATTTATTTTTTCTGATGTTGTTGTCCGGTTTTCTTATCTGGGAAAAGCTGGCCTCATAAAATGAGTTTGGAAGTGTTTCCTCCCCTTTAATTTTTTAAGAATTCAAAAAGAATATGCATTAAATTTTCAAATATTTGGTGGTATTTACCAGTGGCTCCATCTTGTCTTGGAAAGTTTTTGATTACTAATTCAATCTCCTTACTAGACATCAATATATGCAGTTCTTCTATGGCCTGTGATTCAGCCTTAGAGAACTGTATATTTCTAGGAGTTTATCCATTTCTTTGAGGTTGTCCACTTTGTAGGCATATAATTGTTCACGGTAGTCTCATGATCCTTTGTATTACCGTGGTGTCAGTTGTAACTTTTCTTTCATTTCTGATTTTATTTGAGTGTCCTCTCTTTTTTTTTCTCAGTGAGTCTAGCTAAAGGCTTATCAATTTTGTTTCTTTTCAAAGAACAAGCTTAGTTCCATTGAAATGTTCTACTGTGTTTTTAGTCTCTATTTCATGTATTTTGGCTCTGATCTTTGTTATTTCCTTTATCCTGCTAACATGGCAGCTTAGTTCTTTTTCTACTTTTTATAGGTTTAAAGACAGATTGTTTGTTGGTGATTTCCATCTTCATTTGTCTCAGGTATTTTTTTACTTCTCCTTTTATTTCTTCTTTAACCCAGAAGTTGTTCAGTAGCATGTTGTTTAATCTACAGGTATGTGTGATTTTTCCAATTTTCTTCTTGTAATTGATTTCTAGTTTCATACTGTTGTGGTGGGAAAAGATGCTTGATGTGTTTTCAATCTTCTCCAATTTCCTAAGACTTATTTTGGGGCCTAACATGTGATCTATCCTGGACAAGGTTCCATGTGCACTTGAAAGGAATGTGTATTCTGCTGCTTTTAGTTGGAACGTCCTTTAAATATCTAAGTTCATTTGGTATAATGTGTGGTTTAAGGCCAATGTTTCCGTATTGATTATATATGTCTCTATGATCTTCCGACTGATGTAAGTGGGGAATTAAAGTTCTCTACTACTATTGTATTACTGTCCGTTTCTCCTTTTATGTCTGTTAGTAGTTGTTTTATATATTTAGGTGCTCCTATGTTAGCTGCATGAATAATTATAAAAGTTATATTCTTCTGTTGAATTGACCCCTTCATCATGATTTAATGCCCTTCATTATATTTTGTTAGTCTTTGTTGCAAAGTCTATTTTGACTGGTAGAAGTATGGCTACCGATTTTCTTTTCATCTCCATTTGCATGGCCTATCTTCTTCCATCTCTTCGTTTTCAGTCTTTGTAACTCCTCACATTTGAATTGAGTTTCTTACGGGCAGCATATAGATGAGTCTTCTGTGTTTAATCCTTTCAGCTACTGTATGTCTTTTCATTGGAGCATTTAGTCCATTTATATTTAAAGTAATTATTACTAGGAAAGCGCTTTTGCCATTTTGTTAATTGTTTCTGGCTGTTTTGTATTTCTTCTCTGTTTTCTTTTTCTCTTGCTTCTTCCTTTGTGGTTTGAAGATTTTCTTTTCTGTTGTGTTTAGGTTCCTTTGTTATTACATTCTGTGTATCTATTACACATTTTTCTTTGCTGTTACCATAAGCCTCACATAAACAGCGTGAGGCTATTTTAAGTTGATAGCAACTTAAGTTTGAACACATTCTAAAACTTCATTTTTACTCCCCTCCTCAAGTTTTGTTTTTGACGTCTCATTTTACATCTTTTATTTTTTAAATTCAATTTGCCAACATAGAGTATAACACCCAGTGGTCATCCCAGCAAGTGCCCTCCTTAGTGCCTGTCACCCAGTCACCCCATCTGCTACCCTCCTCCCCTCCTGTGACCCTTTGTTTGCATCTTTTTATTTTGTCCATTTCTTATTATAATTATAGTTATTTTTATTATTTTTATCTTTTAACCTTCATATCGGCTTCATACATGATTAATCCACTATTTACCCTTATCACTGTGATTTATATGTTAACACGTTTTCATTAATGTCCTTTCTTCTTAGCTTAAAAAAGTCCCTTTAACATTTCTTGCAAGGTTGGTTTAGTGGTGATGAACTTTAGCTTCTCCTTGTCTGGGAAATTCTTTATCTCCCTTTCAATTATGAAAGATAACTTTGTCAGGTAGAGTATTCTTGGCTGGAAGTTTTTCCCTTTCAGCACTTTGATTATATCATGCTACTCTTTTCTGGGCTGCAAATTTTCTGCTGAAAATCTGCTCATAGTCTTATGGGAGTTCCGTTATTTAGAGCACATTTTTCTCTTGCTGCTTTTAAGATACTCTGTCTTTAACTTTGATATTTTAATCAAAATGTGTCTTGGTGTGGATATATATTTATGTTCATCTTAGATGGAATTTTCTGAGATTCTTGGATCTGGATATGTTTCCTTTCCAAGATTAGGGAAGTTTTCAACCATTATTTTTGCAAATAAGTTTTCTGCTCTCTTCTACTTCTGGGGTTCTACAGCTGTAATGCAAATGTTTGTACACTGGATGTTGTGCCAAAAGTCCCTTAAGCTATCTTTACTTTTTAAAATTCTTTTTCTTTTTTCCCTTTTGCTGCTCTGTCTAGGTGAGTTCCACTGTCCTGTATTCTAGATAACTGATCATTTTCTGCTTCATCCAGTCAGCTTTTGGTATATTTTTGTGTATTTTTCAGTTCAGTTATTGTATTTTTGTGCTCTGTGCCTTCTGTTTGTCACTTTCTTATATTTTCTGTCTCCTTGTTGAAGTTCCCACTGTGTTCATTCTTCTCCCAGCTACCTCTTCCAGTTTTGAAGGAGTGGCCTTGTATAGGAGATAAACCTTATTTTTCAACCTTGTCCTAACTCCTGTTTTTCTCTTGATACTTTGATTGTCTAAGCAGCCAGATTATTCTCAATAGGTCCCAGTTAATGAGGGTTTGCAAGACTTGTCGGTGTTCCAAAGGAGAAATCTCAGTCAGTACCTAGTTTTAGCTGATCAGAAGCCAGAAACTTAGGCAGCAGCTTTTAAAGTATCTATATGTACACAGTCCTGTGGGTCTGCAATAGTGAACTTGTTGGCCTCTATGCCAGGAGACCTGGAGGGTCTCCTAGGCAACAGTTGGAAAATCAGGATTTGGGATGAGAATATTAGCTCCTTTCTGAGAGGTATCAGTGAGCTGTGGTAAGGCGGAGTTAGAGGGCAAAGTTGGGGTCTCCTGGTATCATGTGCATAGCCTCCAGATGTGAGGAAATCCTGAAGTGTGTCCCTGAGGCTGAGGCTCCAGGCCTTGTGCAGATTGCATGGCCCCACCAGCTTTAGTGAGGCAGTAGGAGACTGCAGCACCAGGGCACACCAGTCAGTGCTAACAAGGTAGAGGAGGAGCCAAAAAAAAAAAAAAAAAAAGACACCCATCAGTGCCTCTGTCCCCAGAGAGCATACCAATAGGACTGCCTTAAGATTAGCAAATGAATGTCCTTTACATATAGCCTAGGGGATTTTCAAACTGCTGCTTTTGTGCTGGTCCCTGGGGTGAGTGTATCTGTGCATAAGCCCTTTGGGAGAAGTATCTCAGTTCCCTACAGCTCTGTGGGTGTCCTGGATGTGAGCCCCATTTGATTTCAAGGCCAGATATTTGAGCTCATCTCTGTTGCAGGTCTATGAGTTGAGGTGCCTGATTTCGGATGAGCCACTCATTCCTCAGGGAGAAGCTCCAGATTCCTGAGATCCCTCCCTGCTGTGGGTCACCACTTCAAGGGTGGAGTTTTGGGTGAGACCAGGTCTCTGCCTCTCCTACCTATCTAAATGTAGCCCCTTTAACATTTGTGAAGGAGCCATTCCATTAGTTTTCAGGTCTTTTTCAGATAGAATTGTTTTTTATGTAGCTGTATACTTGGTGTGCCCATTGGAGTCGATGAGTTCGGAGTCGTTTCCCCATCTTGGATTGGAGGTCCCCTCCCCTATTATTCTTAAAGTGTGTGTAATATTTTATTCTTATCTCACTATAAATTGGAATTTCATTTAGAATAAAAACTAGAGATCTTTTGGCAACCAAGGTGAAATTTGGTAAATATTTGATTGATCCATTTGACATGAGTTCATGAGCCATTCTTAAACTAATTTGACTTGCATTTAACAAACTATAAAAGTATTTTTGTATAAGTTTTATGTTAGTTACTTATGTATTGAAGCACTACTGTTAAAACTACCACTATTGCAATAATCCAAAAAATAAAATTGAGAATTTTGCAATTTATTTTTGTGCAGTATCTGTCCTTACAATATACTGCTTCCAAAATGGATAATATTCAATAAAAGAAGTGATAAATGTTGTACTCCATCTGTTCAAATATGGTTAGAAAATTACATAATCCTAATAGGTAATAAGAAAGAAATACTGAATGGCTATATTTCACAAGATATTGAACACAAGGAAAGAGAAATTTCTAATTAATAAAATATATCAGAAACATACATATCCTAAAGTGAATGAAACCGGAGGTAAATTAGGAAGAGCTAGGATAACTATATTTACCGTCAGTGGTTTTTAAGCTCAGTTGTATGGAATATAGGTAGATCCAATAATCACCCCGATAGAGCTCATAGTAGACATTTGACACTTTTATTTTTGTTACCTACCATAGAAGTTTCCAGTTCCTATTAACACTTTATCTCCCTGTTGTCAAGCCTCCTTTTCCTGTCGCCCTGATGGAAGGTAGTGCCTAACCCCATAAATAATAACCAAGGGAATGGTTTTTCTCATTCCATACTGGCATAGCCAGAGGTGGCACATAATTTGGGATTGGACAATTTGAATTTGGGTCTCCTGAGACTGTGAATTTTGAAGATCTCATTCACTAGTTAGAGTTTATGTTCTCTCAGGTCTGAACCAGCCTCTTCTTGCTTCATGAACCTTGTCATACTTCCATTAACTAGCCTTCTAGAGTTCCTTGGGTTTTGCCCATTTCTCAAATCAAATCCTTCAGGTTGTCATGAATTTTGTGAGCCTCCAATGTTCTTATAATAAAATTCCTTTTTTTTTGCTTAGGATAACCCGGGCTTGGTTCTAATGCCTCAAAGCAAGAAATGTTATTAATACTGACCCAGGTAATATTTCATCTACCACCATACCCTCTAGGCCAATCCTACCCAAACCTGTTTATCCCTTAGGTGGAAGTCTCCTCTATGTCTCCATCATGCACTGCTCCCCCAACAACAACCCCAAGGACTACGATACCTTATGCTTCTTTTTTTTTTTTCCCAACTCAGAATCTACCCTTATGATACAAAAATTATTAGGAAGAGATTAAAGCCATAGTTAGAGGAGTTCTTCTTAAGTTTAGTACCCTCAGAATCTGATACGGTATGTGTTAGAAGTAGTTTTAGAGATCACACTTACTACAAAGTAAAACATGAGAGAAGCCCAGGAATTTGCCTTTTTATATATATATATATATATAGTAAACAGGATCCTACTAAACAGAATCAAAGAATCACAGTTCTGCTTGATGAATATATCTGTGTTCATTTGGCTTTGAAGAAAAAAGTCCCATTTGGGTGGTTCTCTGTTGCATTATGTATTTCATAGCTCTTTCATATTTACCTCACCCACTGATTTCTTAAGCAATATGTGATTTCTTTGGCCTTCAATGCAGTTTGCTCTAATTTGCCTGTGCTTTCTTGTGAATTTGTTATTATCATTTAAAGCTTGCTTATTTATTTATTCATTCATCCATTCACTCATTCATTCTTTCATCTATTTATTTATTTATATTGCTGAGGTGTCTAGCTTCTTAAAGTCAACTTTAGAGCATTTTGCAAAGGTCAGTATAGTCACTGCTCTACTAAGACAACTTTAATTCTGCTGCTCATGGGAATCCTTCCTCTCAGCTTGGAGAATGGTATGCATTCCTCATTAGCAACCACCTGCTGAGGGGCTTACAATAAGCTGAAAAATCTCATAGAATGCATAAATATGTGTTTTCTTTTACTCTGTCAAAAATACTGACTACTGAAAATGAAATGGTTTCACAACAAATTGAAATTAAATTATTTTTTTTTCTTTTGAAAATAATTGTACATGCACCTTTCTGAATAGAATTTCTGTATAGGCAATGAAAAACCCAAACTTTTTTTTCTAAGTTTCATATAGTTTTCATTATAGCTATATAATAAAAACAAACCTGGTTGGAAGTTGAAAAGAAAGTTTTAATCCCCTGCCTAACTTTTTTTCTTTAATCTTATAATTTACAGTTCCCATTTTTTCATCTATTGAATGAATATGATTCTACACGCCTCATTATATGACTACAAGTCAGGATTAAGCTTTGTAAACTATAAAGCACTCCACAAACAGAAAATACTTGTAAATACTGTAAAAATAATGTCGCAGAATATGTCATTCAATTTAAATAGTGTTAAAAATATTAACAACAATAATAGTGTATATAGTTTTATATGTTTGTCACTATTCTAACCAATTGCTTGTGTGTGTGTATAGTGTGTAAAGACACACTCATTTAATATGCAAAGGTTCATATAAAGCTGATATTATTATCCATGTTTTTGGATGAGAAGGCTGAAGCACAGAGAAGTTAGGTAATCTGTCAAGGATTCCATAGATATTTCACAGATATTTTGCATAAATGCAGCAAGAACAAAAAATTTTTCAATGAAGGCACCAGTCTCCACAAATATTTGGGAACTGACCCTGATATCTTTACAGTACCATGACATAAATATACATTTTTGGACTTACAGAACTCAACAAAATAAATGCATTTTATTTAACTAAAAGGAGTTTGTGTTATTCTCACTTCCCTTCCAAATCCTATGACTCTAAGATGATTGCTTGCCTTTACGCAGATAGCAAAAATAGCCAACTGGAATGCCATGTAATTGCTGGAATTTTAATTGGCTGGGAAAGAAGAGCATAAAATAGTATTACAGTCATAGCCAGCCTAGATTTAAAGTTAGTGACTAAGTTTGTGATTATGAGGCTCTTCTGCAATGCGTGCTGCTTCCTCAGAATCCTTCACCAGAGAACAATAGTCTTATATCTTCTTTTTTTTAACCTGACCTAAAATTTCCACCACTAATATCACTTCTATGTTATGTCATTTTTTAAATCAAATTTGTTCTGGTAAAAGACATAGAAATCATTAAGGTCATTGTGTTGCACCATGAATTACTGATCAATTTTAACCATGAAATTACAAGACCAGGGGTGCGTGAGTGGTTCAGATGGTTAAGTGTCTGACTCACGATTTTTGGCTCAGGTCATGATCTCATGGGTCAAGAGATTGAGCCTTGCCTCGCATCAGGCTGTGTGCTCAACGTGGAGTCTGCTCAAGATTCTCTTCCTCTGCCCTACCCCCACTCACGTGCGTTTGTACCCTTGCTCCCTCTTTCTCTCCCTTCTCTTTCTCTCCCTCTTTCTCTCCCTCTCTCACGTGAGTTTGTACCCTTGTTCCCACTTTCACTCTGTCTCCAAAATCAATTATCAATCTTTAAAAAAAAATTACAACACCAATGATTCGTTGCCAAATTAGGGACCATTGCTCACTAGATTATTACATATACTTACCAAAGTTTTAAGAGTTAATGTAAAAAGTTTGATTTACCAGCTTTATTTGCTTCTTAAACTTAGAAAAAGGTTGCCATTATTGGATTAATTCCAAAGGATACTCAGGTTCAATGGGAGATCTTTTGAGTTCTGAGTATATCTGGAATGGGGTGAGAAGACAGTCCTGTTATGTCTGCAGTGACTGCTTTGCATTTTGATAAGTTTCTGCTCACAAAAGCATGGAGAATCTGGCCCCAAGATCATTAGATTCAATAGGCCAGTAGAAAAGGATAGCAGAACAAAAGATGAAGGGAGCTGGTCAGTTTCATGAGGATACAAGCAAGAGATGTTAGCCTTAGCTGAGCACCCAAATGAAGACCTCTGACCTTGATTCAGGGTAGGGAGGTCGAGGTGAGGAGTAGGATTGGATTCTGGGAAAAAAAGCCATACTAGAATGTAATATGTTAGAAAAGCCAAATGATTGCCACTGTTTTATAACTATAAATGAGGCATTATTGTATG
Organism: Vulpes lagopus; assembly: GCF_018345385.1. Classification (NCBI taxonomy): domain Eukaryota; kingdom Metazoa; phylum Chordata; class Mammalia; order Carnivora; family Canidae; genus Vulpes; species Vulpes lagopus. The sequence goes on along the minus strand of NC_054834.1, from coordinate 19,953,361 downwards.
CTAGATTCTTTGTTTAGGACTCTCATTCTCCCAAGAAATTTTTCAGTGTGGAGGAATTTCATTTGGAATGGTTCTCCTCATCTCTTTCTACCCATTGGACAAGAATGACCCATATGATTAGTGAGTGTGTGAAGAGGAGATAATCATACTTAAAATATATAGAGTCTGTCTTTTAGATGTACCTAGTTTTGGAGAGAGCTGCTATCTTATCTCTTCTCAACCATGAGATAAGTGGTCTACCACTACTAAGAGGGGCTAAGGTCATTTGACTCAGTTGATGACTAAACGTGTGAATTTATCTCCTGAGTGAAATTTTGGAAAACTTGTGATGGCCACACATTGAGGTCTTATCATCCAATTCAGCCATCATCGGTAACAACATTTGTATTAACTTTCCATTTGTCCTTTGTGTCACACTTCTCAGAGGTTGGTTTATATTTGAGAAATTAAAAGGATGTGATTTATTGACTCCTCAGAATCCCAATCCATATGTCAATTCCTTAAATCTTATAATATTATTAGGGTTAGTTTTCATTGCTACTCTAACAGATTACCACAAATGCAGCACGTTTAACAACACAAATTTATTTTTTCATAGTTTCTGTAGGTCAGGTGTGATAGCACTATGTGGCTGGATTCTGCTCAGTGCCAAGGTGAGCTGAAATCAAAGTATTTGCTGGGACTCCTTTGCAAAGATAACCGATCCCGCTTTCCATGTGGCCCCATTCACCTCCAAGCTAACACATCAAACCTTTCTCTTGCTCTGACTCTCTACCTCAGACTTGCTCTTCTGCCTTTTTCTTTTGCTTTTTAGGCTTCATACAAGTACATTGGACCAACCTAGGTAATTTGGGATAATCTCCTGATCTTAAAGTCAACATATTAGTAAATTTAATTACACCTACAAATTATCCTTTGCCATGTAAAATGACATTCATAGAGAGCAAAAATCATGAAAGCAAAATTTCTTCTTACCGCAGTTAGATAATAACATTTCCTTTTGTGAAGTGAGAAAGTTGAGATTGAGGAAAAAATAAAGAACTTGCCATAAGTCACAGATAACAAATGGTAAAACTAGAGTGAGAGGCCAAGTATGTTTGAGTTCAGGCTCAGTGCTTCCCTTGACTGTGAAATTCCTCCCTTCCTGCCCAAAGTTCACCTTGGACAAATGATGCAATTTATTTCTAATGAAGCACAGCTTGGGGAGGAGGGGGACATTTTATTCCAGAAAAGAGAAAGACATGCTCATTATACTTCAAAACCCCTCTTCCCTTTATCTTGGTTTTTCAGTTATACATCTCTCTCACAAATGTTCCCCCCTTCCTAACAAATGAGAAATGACTGGAGAGAAAATAACTGAAGGTAAATTTTTAAAAAGGAAAAGAAAAGAAAATACAAGAGGAAGTGGTACAACCAGAGAGAGAGAGAGAGAGAGAGGGAGAGAGAGAGAGAAGAGATGAGAATGTCATGAAAAAGAAAATGAAACGCAGAAACAACACTGAAGTACTCAGAATCAAATATACTCACTGTAATCTAGAATAGTTTATCTACTGAGAGATTAATGAAAATTTTTACCCATTATTCTTTTTGCATTCTTAAAAAAAGCCAGCACATAGCTAAGCCCCCCAAAACACACCATCTAGCATTAGCTCAAAAGAGTCTTTAACTGCTACTGTGTGGGAAAATTTGAGGCCAGAATTCCAGCTTTAGGTCACTTCATTCCATTTTGATCCTCATCCTCCACCTATTTAAGGACAGTCCCCAATGCAGAGCCATCCTCCTGTCTCTCCTACTTGTATTTTTGCTTTAGCTTTGCTCTGTCTTCCTTCCTCCACTCCGAAGCCTTGACAACTTACTTCTCTTATTACATCTTTTCCATTTTGTCTCCTGAAACCCCTATTTCACTGGAAATGTACCCTCAATCTTTCTTTTTTTAAAAACAGAATGTTCTCTTTGCAAGCAGATCTCCCAAAAGGTCAGTTCCTTTGACCACTTACTATGTAGAAGGCACTGTTCTAGGACTGGGGAAACAAAAATATAGAAGGACGTGGTCATTGTCTTTGTAAATCGTACAGCCTGGCTATTAGGTAGATAAGGAGATAATGTTAGTGTGGTAAGGTTAAAGTCAGTAAGAGATGACACCATGCATTTTCTTGCCTTCCCTATTTTCAGATCATCTACCCTCCAACAAAATCTCTTTAAGATGCGCGCTATACCGATGTATTATATCTACCGTCAGTTCTACCCAGATATGGTCTTGTGTCCCAGTCGGCTCACTCCTCTTTCCCCTTCAGGAGACTTTCCAAATTTTTACGTTCTTCATGAATACCGTCACTCCACTACCGTCCATCTCATCCTTCCAGGTACTTAAACTTCCTTATTCCCCAGGTAAGAACTCTAATGTGTACCCTTTCTTCTGTTTCCCTCTTGTCATAGTGGAATAAGTGTCTCTTCACTCCTTCTTCCCTCATTCAAGACTAATTCTTCCTCCTATTCTTTAGATCATGTTGCTTTGTGCTCCTCAGAAACTATGATTCATCGTCTATTGCCAGTTTCCTCTTTGTTCCACATTCAAACACTGACAAGTCCCACCCATCTTAATCAAAAAGCTTGCCCTTGGTGCCATGTTCCTGCTTAGCTAACTCTTACCTCTTTCCTATATTTTGTCATCCACCGTCTTGAAGAAGTATTATTCACTATTATCATCCCTCCCTCCATTCCAAGTTAATTTAAACCCCAAGGTGAAGTAGCTAATAATTTGCTTCACTGAAGAGCTGCAACAGATGTGAGACATCTAGCGACAAACACATGGGGGAAAATAAGTAACATTTCTTATTTTCTTTTAACCCGATTAAACACAATTCTAAGTCTCCATCCAGCCAGGATGTTGACGAACCCAATCTCTGCTTCCAAAGAATCCTCTGCGACCCAGGCCCACAGTGTGCTGACCTGGGGTGCCTGGTAACCAGGGCTCTGACTTGTGTAATCATCTGCTGACTACCGGTCACCGGCCTCATCTCCCACCACTTCCCTGATCGCCCCTTGCCCATGTCTTATCAGTTACTCTTCTAATCTGTACTGCATCCAGGCCCTCACAAGTCCTGTCTTCTACTCAGAGATTGCTTGCTCTTTTCTCTCCTCCCCCCTTGGACCTCTCCTGTTTATTCTTCAGCACTGAGCTCAAGTTGTCACACCTCCCTTCCCTGAACACTCCCTGACTCCTCAGGACAGTTTGGATGTCCTGAGAGCATTGCTGCTGCATTCTGTACAGACTTCGTATAATTATTATGAGATTCTGTGATTGGAAAAGAGAATATATTAGGCTCCACAGGAATTTACGATCCTGGGAAGAATGTAATGGAATAAATAGGAGATTGCAATACTGTATGTGAAGTTTAGCAGAAGTACTTACAGAACTTGGAGACAATTTTTAAATCGTTCACATTTATTCAGTCTTATGTATCTCACATATTATAAATATTTTACACATGCCATCTTGTTTCATTCTTACCATAACCGCGTGAAGAACACCTGCACTCATCTACAGGAGACGAAACTGAACACAAAGAGATTTGTAACTTGTCCAAGGATTCACAGCCAGTCCAGAGTGAAGCCTTTGACCTAAGGTAGGCTGATTTCAGGGCATATTCTATTAACCAACATCCTACATTATATCACTCTTGTTTGTTAGCATTTCTTCAACAGTGAGTATTAACGGAGACTTCAGAGCTGAGAAATCATTGTCTAGTTAAATACTGGTGTGCGTAAAAAAAAAAGGAACTTGATGAGTGATGAGAAATGAGCTTACAGAAGTAAGGAGTGGTGAAATAATAAAAAGACTGGTAAACTTTATTAGAATTTTGGAGAGCCAGAGAGTAGCAGACTCATAATTTCTTGGTAAGAGTAGGGAAATTTCTAATAGATTGAATTCTCAGCTCTGAAAGTTCATTCATACCATGGTGGGCTAAGAGGAAAAGAGTAAATGCTGCTGAGAGCCTTGAACTCCCACAGTCCCCTGAAACCACTGAGCCTGAAGACTTGGCTAATTTCCTGTTACTAGAAGATAGTGGCTGCCCCTTTGCTTGAAGATCACACAGAGGATGCAAACGAGGCAGGTGCTCACGATGCAGTATTCTCCCTCTTCAGCTGCTACTCTGACTTCCCTGTAGGCCACCATGCAAAGGGCCAAATTCAAGCACAGCTCAATGATATACACTTGGCCACCTAAGGGAAGAGAAGAACTAGGCGCTGATGGAGCTGCAGGATGGGAACAATATGTCCTGGCAAAAAGGCCCATCTTCTCCAAAATAAAGTTACTGCATCTTACATCTCCCACAACATATTAAAAAAAATCACAGCATTTGATAGATCCTCTAGAACTCTATAATAGCAAATATTGCTTAAATCCATATCAGGTGACATGGAATATTACCATCTTTGAGTGGAGACAAGAACAAGAAAAGAGCTTTGCAAGAAAGAACAAGGCCAAGATATGGTGCAAGCAGCACTGTCCCTTGGGCCATACAATCTGGGACACTCTAGCTCGTGTCATCTGTAGTGAATATGGACGCTGTGTGGATCTTACAAGTGCAGTAGGAGAGAGAGTCTGATCCTGGAGCATTAAGTGACTATGTGGCCAGTTTCCTTCATGGACTGTAATCAAGGCATAAGTAGGGGAAGGCCCAGAAGAAACCCATGGTAAGATAGAAGTAGGACATGGGGAATTGAGCACAAACAGAGCCAGGAAGCACTAGTAAACAGGAGGAACATGAGGCTCAGATCCCTAGTCATTGGTCAACATTTTCTGGTGCTTCTTGCTCAGATCACTCCAGCTCCCTCAGGGAAAGTCTTTCGTGGCCTCCACAGAGCAGAAAAAGAGAGAAGGATTAATGGATGGTTCAGCTGGCCTGGTAGGTGCAAGCTAAAAATGTTTATTTCTCTACTGCAAGTAACACAGTTGGCCCAACAAGAAATCAGTGAGAAGAAATCCTCCCGATGGGCAGACCTCCCATTGGTAGATCGGGTCCCTCCTGTTGTAGGAAAGAGACGAGGCCAAGGCAAGTGTCCCAGCCCTGACCTTGAGCAGCTCCCTTAGATGCTGGACCCGAAGTTCCTCACTTGCCCCAGCTGGTCCCGGGCCCACACAAGCTCAAGGTGTTCGGTGGCCTTCGAGAAGGGCGGGGTGTGCAGGGCGCAGGACTTGCGCATCCTCATCCTCAGCTGTTGGTGGAAGGACCAGGAAGGGCTGAGCATGCAGAGGAGGGTGAGGAAGAAGGCGAGGGCCTCGCTCTGGGGAGCGGGGGCCCACATCTGGGCCCTGCACCTGGCCCCCGCACTCTGTAAATGGGCGGTGCTCATTCCAACGCTCTTCTTTTCCCATTTATATAAATTGCTACCTTTATCTCAAACTAAATTTCCATGTATTCATGAGCCTGTCTTTATACTCTTCTATTGCATGACCTCTTGATCTGCCATCCAATATTAAATTAATAAAATCACTCTAGTTTTATGAATCATTTTGATGACTGGTAGGAAAAAACCCTCCCTCTTTACTGCTCTTTATTTTTTTTTTAATTTCAACATTTACTTCATAAACACCATGGGCTTTCCTTTACTTTTTGGGTTGATTTCCAAGATGTTTGATCTTTTTTTGTTGCTATTGTGAAATTTTTTATTATATATTTGTTTGTTGGGATGGGGAGGACTGTAGATTCTATTCTACTGATTTTGTATTGATCCCTTCATGGAATTTTTATGAGTTTCTGCATTTTTAAATTTTCTTTAGGGTTCTTCTGAAAGCAATGCTTCTCTTTTCAGTAATTTAGGTTTCATTTATTCTTTTTGACCTTATTAGCTAGAACCTACTAATCTCTCCGAGGTGGAAATTTGAGTGTGGGAAGATTTGGAGGGGGGTGCTCGTGGATGAACACCTGTGGGAAACGAAAGAAGAAAACAGTTTGGGCGCATCAGGAGGGTGGTTGTTATACAATCACAGTAAAGTCGAGGGGGCCCTGGGGAGCCCCTCATAGCATTCCCTGCACTCCTTACTGTGAACGACGAGGTCATTTTGCCTGTATGTGATCTCCCATTTTTAGTCTCCATTTCAGGAGAACACAGCAGAATTTTTGCTTTGGTATTTTAGAAAAAAATTATTATCATGCAGCTTTTACTTCAAGAATTGCAACTTTTGCATTCTTTTGTGTAATCATAGTCTGCATTATTTTAGTATTAATATTGTGTTCCAATAGATTATATATTCATAACTGAACTTTTACACAGTGACTTCTGATTAATGAATTTATGTAAGTACTGAGGAGTACAGGAATTATATATTTCTCCGGTACTTGCTTATTGGAGAGCATCTTTCTGATGCCTTAAATTCATATCACATTTTTGTGAAACAAATTATTTTCCTTAGAACTCAGCAAATCTCACTCCATTGGTTTCTCATTTAAAATGCTGAGGAGCCACCTAAAGCAGGGAAGTCGTGAAATGCGCAAGTAATCAACTTTGCTAAATCCAGTATTTTTATATTTAAATGATAAATCTTTTATGTTTATAAAGCAGAAGGCTCATATTACTTGAATGCAACTAAAGTCTGTAATCTAAACTGCAACTCCTTTCTGCTTGTCCTGTCTCACTTCATATACTAGTTTAATGTCTATCAGATATGCCCACTTATCTGTTTAATGTATTTATTTTTTAATTTTATTAGATGCAGCTATAGGAACACATATAGTGCTACATTTTCCTTTGTTCATTCAATAATCTATCATAGACACTCTTTCCTTCCAATGTACATTTTTACCCATATAGAAGTCTTAAGTTTTAATATAAGTTAAATTATGTTTAACTTAATCTGTGTTGTGATTTCTTCCCTTGTGTACATGGAACCTAAGATGTGTTTAGATATTGCAGTAATGTGGGGCATTTCACTTCCTGTGAGCAAAGAATATTACTTTTTCATCTTTGCAAAATATAACGTAATAAATATAAAAATAAGGATTCAAGAGAAAACTGAAGGGAACGTAGTGTTTGAAACTTCGGCTCTGTACTAATGTACTAATTACCTGATGATCTTGGGCTCCGCTAATCGATGACAGCTTCAGTGTCCCTGTCTAGGGTCCCCTCATCTTGCCCCCGTCCTCCCCATCCCCCCCATGGCTGCACTGGCCCGCGGCTGTAACAGCTAGAAGCCTGGGAACTTAATTATCTACCTACCTAGGAAGCCTACCAGGAACTTCCACTTTATGTTCCACAAATCAGAAACACCTGCTTGAGGTTTGGAGGCAAGAAAAGCAGCAGAGGCCGTATTATTTGCCCCTTAGTGGGCAGATGTCCGGGTTTCAGCAGAGACAGCAGCCTCTGGGCGTGTTCCTGTCTCACCTTGCACAGTTTTGATCCAGTCTGGTGGTTTTCACAGCATCATCAGCATCATTTGGGAACTTGCAGCAATGGAAATTCTTGAACCACCCTCCAGTCCCACACACTCAGAAGCTGTGGAGGTGTTTTAGAAAGCCGTCTACTTGACTTCATTTACCTGTTGACTGATAAAAGAGGTGGGACTGAAAAAAAACAAAAGCATGTATTTGGCATCTTAGAACTATAATTCAGAGAGTACAGATTGGGCATCAATGCAAATTATGTCCCACCAGGGGAGCAAAAGTCGTTTTTTGTTTTTTTTTTTTGAAATGGTTTTATTTATTTAAGAGAGAAAACATACATGATTGGGGATGGGGAGCCGCAGAGGGAGAGGGAGAAGCAGACTCCCCCACTGCACAGGGAGCCCAACTTGGGGCTGGGATCATGACCTGAGCCGAAAGCAAACATTTAACCAACTGAGCCACCCAAGTGCCCGTAAAAGTCAATGGTTTTTAAAGACAAAAAAGGAATGCTAATGTGAATGGTTTACAGAGCATTTTGATTGGTGCTGGAGGCAGAAAATTGATCTCACCTTAACATAACTGGCCATTAAGGGCACCACTACTAGAGCAAGCTACAGGTCATCATGCAGAGTCCTTGGAATATTGGCAGCTTGGCCCAGTTCAAAAGTTCATGGTTTCACCCAGTGATACAAGCAGAAGGCCTACCTCCTTTATAGCCCTCTGGCTCATTTTTTAAAATGCTCACCATGAACAACTCCATTTATTTCACCTTCCACATGCCAAAGTTGAGAAGTGTTGAAGTCTATTTTAATACAACAGATCCTTCCTGGGGCACCTGGGTGACTCAGTCGGTTGGGCATCTGCTTTCCCCTCAGGTTGTGATCCCTGGCTCTTGGGGTCAAGCCCATCTTGGGTTCCCTGCTCAGCAGGAAGTCTGCTCTCTCTCCCTCTCCCCTTGCTTATGTTCTCTCACATGCTTTCTCTCTCTCTCTCTCTCTCTGTCTCTCTCATAAATAAATTAAAAATTAAAAATTAAAAAATCAAAAAATTAAAAATAAATAAAAATAAAAAATAATTAAAAATTAAAAATAAATGAAAAATTTAAAAATAAATAAATAAAAATAATAAATAAAAATAATAAAAATAAAAATAATAAATAAAAATAAGTAAAAATAAATTAAAATGAATTAAAAAATAAAGAGATTGATTATCAGAATTATCAGGAGTGATCATGAAAACTATAGATTCCTGGGTACCACCACATAGCTCTCCATAAATGAGATTCTCCAGAAAAAGGGCCTATGAATCTGTATGTTTCCAGGTATCTCCAGGTGAGTCCAATTGTCAGGTGTGAGAAGTTGATCACGTATTGCTCCGTGGTCTTCACGGTGTCTTGTTTAAACAACATTTCCTTTTTCCTTGTTGTTTCAAAGGAAGGGAAAAACCATTAAGTTTTGATGAAAAAGCTGTCACTTGCTTGGAAAAGTGTGTTCATTCAGCATAAATCCCCTTGTGGAAACTTTCCATTCTATGCCTCTGCATTTCTCAGTGCCGAGGAAGGCTGGACGGCTTCGCAACCAGCAGTGATCTCCTCACCATCCCTGGTGAAACTGCAGCCCCCTGGGCTCCGGTCCATAGTGAACTGCATCCCTGGGCCTGGGGCACGTTTAACAACAAACACAGCAGCCACCAAAAGCTTGAGAGCCACCGGGCAGTTTTCCATGCTTTATATATCCACTATGCCAGAACGTACCACCAGAGGTGCCCTCTGTGCTACAAGGGCAAAGGTGACAGAGGGACAGCTACAAAGAGACCTAGTAGTGGCTCTGGGCTTCGGTTTCTTCATGGGTCGGTGAGGGTGTGGAAACAGACCACCTCGAATTTCTCATAAAGTGATAGGACCAGACTGTGTATTCTCAACCTATACACACAGCCACTTCAAAGAACCATAAATAACGTGATATGGTTTTCCATGGGCATCCTGCTTGACCACGTCATTTATCGCATTAGCTAGAGGAAAATATTTTAGTTCTATTGCCCTTACTTGCACCAAAGGGGAAAAAGAGGAATGGTCTCAATATTTGTTTATACTTTGATCCATCTCTTACAAATTTTTCTTTTTTCTCAAAATATTTAAAATAATCACATTCTTGGACAATCTTAAAAAATGAATTAGATTATACTTCCAAATGAAAATATTATATAAACACCAAAATATTAATATCCAAAGCATTCCATTTTATTTCTTATATAATTTTAGTAATTTTTTATTATAAAAATATAATCTATACTAGGGCAACTGGGTTGCTCAGTCAGTTGAGCATCCAACTCTTGATTTCAGCTCAGATCATGATCTCGAGATCCTGAGATGAAGTCCTGAGTTGGGATCTGTGATCAGCAGGGAGTCTGCTTGAGATTAGCTCTCCTTCTCTTTTGGCCTCTCCACCTGCTCACACACACACTCTAAATTAATTAATTAAAATAATAAATAATAATTATAATAAAATATTTTTAAAATTATCATGTTTGGGGATCCCTGGGTGGCGCAGCGGTTTGGCGCCTGCCTTTGGCTCAGGGCGCAATCCTGGAGACTCGGGATCGAATCCCACATCAGGCTCCCGGTGCAAGGAGCCTGCTTCTCCCTCTGCCTATGTCTCTGCCTCTCTCTCTCTCTCACTGTGTGCCTATCATAAATAAATAAAAATAAAAAATAAAAAAAAATAAAAAAAAAATTATCATGTTTGGTGACTTACTCTGAAATGATAAAAGTGTTGGTTAGAAATAAACATAAGGGAATAGAAAAACAAAAGAAAATGATGTAAAGCTATTAATTATAGAGAACAAACTGAGGGTTGCTGGTGGGGACATGGGGAGTGGGATGTGCTGAATGTACAATGGGTAATAAGGAGGGCACTTGTGATGAGCACCGTGTGTTGTATGCAAGTGAGGAATCCCTAAATTCTACCCCTGAAACCAATATTACACTGTATGTTACCTAACTAGAATTTAAATTAAAATTTGAAGGGGGGCGTGGGGGAAAGGTGTTGCATTGTTGGCTTTTCTTGTCAGTTGTTAAGATGTTCCCCAAAACTAACTTAATAGTCATTTTATTTCTGGAATATTCCAGTCGCAGTAGTGGTAACGTGTTAAGCTGTAATGATAAGGAAAGGGCAAAGCCATGGCTAATGGTCATGGTCCAACAAAGCTAAGTCTATTCTCCTTCGGGGCTCAGTTAAGGATCCATCTGTTTAGTCAGATTTTTTCCTAATTGAGGAGAAGTCAGTCCCTTAATTTCAAAATTGCTTCCTATTTCACTTTATTTTGATGGCTTTACTTTTATATGCATAGTTCCTGTGATTTTTAATATAAGTACATTTTTAGAAATAAAAGTCTATAATGATGATTATGTTTTGGCCTTTGAGTAGATTTCATTTTGTTACCACTAAAAATATTGATGCAATAAGATATATAGTTTGTATAAAACATGCCAAATTTAATTTTAAAATTTGTATTTTGTATAAATTACTCTGTGAAAATTCCTTGCCATGTGTAAGACTTTATTCTGAAACAAGATTCCACATACATAAATTAATAATAGAACAAAATAATAAAACTTTTCCTCCAGGGGAAAAAAAATCATTAAAAAAAATCACATTTCCAAAATAATGCCCTAACACCAGTGGTCCTCAAAGTCTGGTGTCTGGACCAACAGCAGCATCCCCTTCATACTTGTTATAAATGCAGATTCTCAGGTCACACCCACACCTACTGAATCAGAAACTCAGAGTCGAGCCCATCTGTCTGAGTTTCAACAAGCTCCCCCATGAAATTCTGATGCCTAGGACAGTTTGAGAACAACTATCTTAGACTATGGAGCGTAAGTTAACAAAACTACAATAGATGCATCTGCGATTCTCAGTTCTCAATGAATCTCAGTCCTGCCCCCTGACCCCAGTCAAAAATGTTTTCAAGATGCCAACCCAGATCAATTGAATCAGAATCTCTGGCTTAGCCTCAGCATTTAAAAAAATTTCTCTGGTGGTTCTAATGAGCAGCAGGATTGAGAGACCCTGTTAGGAGTAATGGCTACTTGCTCTCTAGGTCAACCACGGGCTGCATCTACTGCACAGACTACCATGTGGTTCTTCCTGTCGCCCTCTTCTGTTGACCCTCCTTCCTTGCTTTCCCTCATGACCTCATTAGCTGAAGCTACAGAGAGCCAAAGAGAGCATGGCTCAGTTGCCAGAGTAGCTTCTGTGAGTTGTTCCTAGTGGGGGAACTTTTATGTTTAGCCTAAAAAGTAGTCATACATATATACGGACCACCTCTTCTCCATCCTTTCACCTATCAGTGGACACTTCAGTTGCTTCCACAATTTGGCTATTGTAAATGATGCTGCAATAAACATAAAGGTGCATATATCCCTTCAAATTAATGTTTTTGTATTTTGGGGGTGAATACCCAGTAGTGCAATTCCTGGATTTTTAGAGTAGTTCTTTTTTTGAGGGGGAAGCAAGTAGTTCTATTTTTAACTTTCTGAGGAGACCCTTTCCATTTTCCAAAGTGATAGTACCAGTTTTCATCCCACCAATGGTGCAAGAGGGTTCCTTTTTCCTCCACACCGTCAGCAATGCTTGGTCTTGTGTTTTTTATTTTAGCTGTTCTGACAGGTATGAAGTGATATCTCCTTGTAGTTTTGATTTCCATTTCCCTGATGATGAGGGATGTTAAATATGTTTCCACGTGCCTGTTGGCCCTCTGGATGTCGTCTTTGGAAAAATGTCTGTTCATGTCTTCTGCCCATTTTTAATTGGAATATTTGTTTTTTGGGTGTTGAGTTATATAAATTCTTTATATATTTTGGATACTAGCTCTTTATCAGATATGTCCTCTGAAAATATTTTATCCCATCCTATAGGTTTTCTTTTAGTTTTGTTGATTATTTACTTCACTGTGCAGAAGCTTTTTATTTTGATGTAGTCCCAGAACTTTATTTTTTGCTTTTATTTCTCTTGCCTCAGGAGAGCTATCGAGAAAAAATGTTGCTACGGCTGATATCAGAGAAATTTCTGCCCATGCTCTCTGTAAGGATGTTTGTGGTTTCAGGTTTCACGTTTAGTCATTTAATCCATTTTGAATTTATTTTTGTGTATGGTATGAGAAAGTGGTCCAGTTTTATTCATCTGCATGTTGCTATCCAATTTTCCCAGCAACATTTGTTGAAGAGACCATCTTTTTCCTATTACATATTCTTTCCTGCTTTGCCAAAGATTAAATAACCATATAATTGTGGGATTATTTCTGGGTTTTCTATTCTGTTCTATTGACCTTTATTTATGCCAGTGCCATATTGTTTTGATGACTACAGCTTTATAATATAACTTGATGTCAGAATTGTGATACCTCCAGTTTTGTCTTTTTCAAGATTGCTTTGGCTATTCTGGGTCTTTTGTGATTGTCTGCTAATTTTAGGATCGTTTGTTCTAGTTCTGTGAAAAATGCTATTGGTATTTTGATAGGGATTGCATTAAATGTGTGGACAGCTTTGGGTAGTATGTACGTTTTAACAATATTTGTTCTTCCATGAGTAGATCATGTCAGCTCTTAGAAATGGCTTGCTAGGCTATGCCTAAATTCCTGCTTCCTCTATTCGCTTCTCTCCTCCCCATATTCCTCCTATGCTACAGCCATACTGTTTGGTCTGCTAGTTTGAACCCAGCACGTTTTCTCTCTCCTCCTACCACCAGATCACACACTAGTCTCCCGACTTGGAATGCTTCTCCCTGATGGGTGGTCACCTCACCATCACCCGTTCATCCAAGTCTTTGATATGATGTCTTCCAAGAAATCTTAACTGAACATTGAAGCTTGTGATAACACTGAGGTTCCTTAGAATCTGCTTTATGGTATTTTGTTACATAGCTCGCTTACTTATCTCAAATCCCCAGTGGATTGGAAAATTTTTTTAAAAAGCATTGTTCATTTATTTATGATTAAATTTTTATTCCTACATCTAGCACAGAGCCTATACATAATGTTTTCAATAAACTTTCATTTAGTAAATGAAAAAATGAATTTAAAACAACCTAAAAGCAGGCAACGCAACCAAATAGAATTAAAAATAAACAAGAAATGCACTAAAGGAAAAACAAAAAGGCAATATAGAGTCGAGAGTGAAAGTTGTGCATTAACTGTGCTGTGATAGATCTAGGGTCCAGATGGCTGAGCTCCCGGGTAAATGGCCTTGTTCCTACACCAGCCTGATATTTCCATTCTTTTCTCTCCATCTTGCATGAAAATAGTGTCTTTTGGCCAAACATTTCAAAGATGCCATTGCCCTCGAAAGGAAGTCCACATCTTTTTTTTTTTTTTTAAGATTTTATTTATTCATGATAGACATAGAGAAAGAGAGGCAGACACAGGTGAAGGGAGAAACAGGCAAAGGGAGAAACAGGCTCCACGTGGGATGCCGGATGCAGAACTCTATCCTGGGACTCCGGGATCACACCCTGGGCCAAAGGCAGGCGCCAAACCACTGAGCCACCCAGGGATCCCCCAGTCCACATCTTTTTATTGGTCAGTATTTCCCATACGTTGTTCCTCAAGCTACTAGATTTACAAGATTTTAGTAACTCTTTCATATAGAACTGTTCTCTGGCCAAAGAAGTTTGGGAAGCATTAAGTTAAACAGTTTTCTTTAGTGCTGGCACATTCAGAATCTTTATTTTGCTAGCCTACTTTGTAAATCTCAAAATATTTTTTGAGAGGCATCTTACAGAACGAATTGTCAATATATTGAAATAATTTGAGAAACATTGGCTTAAAAGAATCCATAAACTTATGCTAAGAAAGTCAAGAGAGAAAAGAGAGGGGGATGTTGCAGAGATTCGCTCCATTCCTCAAGAAACTAATTTTCAATTATTTTCTGAACTATATGAACATTGTGAGCTCAAAACAAAAATCTATATATAAAAATAACCCCAAAAATACAAAAACATTAATTTGAAGGGATATATGCACCTTTATGTTTATTGCAGCATCATTTACAATAGCCAAATTGTGGAAGCAGCTGAAGTGTCCACTGATAGGTGAAAGGATGGAGAAGAGGAGGTCCGTATATATGTATGACTACTTTTTAAGTTAAACATAAAAGTTCCCCCACTAGGAACAACTCACAGAAGCTACTCTGGCAACTGAGCCATGCTGTCTTTGGCTCTCTGTAGCTTCAGCTAATGAGGTCATGAGGGAAAGCAAGGAAGGAGGGTCAACAGAAGAGGGCAACAGGAAGAACCACATGGTAGTCTGTGCAGTAGATGCAGCCCGTGGTTGACCTAGAGAGCAAGTAGCCATTACATGTTTTGCCTGCCTAAGACTATAAATATATAGCAGTTCAGAGAAAAGAATATAGCAAAATATAGCAAAACAAAGATTTAGGAGAGACCTTAGCTGGCCCTGAGGGAAAATAGTAAGAGACCTTTTTGGAGTCTTGGAACATGGGGTTCAGTTTATATCGAACACAGTGGAGTGAGGCACCATTGAATTCCAAAGTTAGGCTTTGGGTGTCAGTGGGTAGCTTTAGTAGGCACCTCTACTCTGTGTGCACATTTATCCACAGGAGCCTCCTAGGAGAAATCAGTATGACACTTTGACGACTGGGATTTGAAGGCATGAAACCCTAACTGACTGACCAGAGTGGGACCAAGTGAATCTTGCTTTTCTCAGGCCTGAGTTCCTCAGAAAGAAATTCCTCTCAGTAAGGGAAGCTGGGCCAGGGAGCAACATTTGAGTGTGCCAAGGTTTAAGTTATCAGGGAAAAGTGTCTTTCCAGGCACATTGTATTCTTAATTCTGTAACTTTTCTAAGCAGCCATTCTGGTACTGAGGGAAAATTAAAGTCCCAATTTGTTGAGTTCACGCCAGAAGAACCATTTCAGGTTTCTGTTATACATGGAAGTCTCTAGCGTAGGATCCCTAATTGGGCTTATTTTAGAGGGGCCTACTGGGCCATGTGTGCATATGTGTGTATACATGCGTACATGCACACACATGTTCACACTTTATCACTATGTCCACTGAGGAAATGTTCCTCTTCCTTTCATAGTGGCTCTGAGGGGGCCTGTCAATCATATACCCCACCCTCTCCTAGTGCAGGTTTGGCCTAGTCAATGAGTATGGTAGTCTAATGGGTAGACATGTGCATCTGAGTCCTTCATGAGATTAGCTAGAAATCAGGAAAGAGAGAGGCTCTCTTTCTTTTAGTTCATAAACTATGGAGATAAAGAGCTGAGGGTGACAGCAGTCCTCTTTCCCATCATGGAGAAAAGCTTCCATAAGACTGAAGTCATCACTCAGGCTTCTAGCAAAGCTAGCAGTGCTGTTCTATGTCCAGTTGCACCAGAAAGAACAAGTTCGTCCAGAAAGAACAGCCATCGGTCACTGTGTCAGTGTCACAGGGCCATGCTCAGCTAATGGCAGGAAGGGATTTGGAAATGGAGTTTGACCTCTGGGAGCCTTACTTGAGGTTTTGCTCCCTTGGAGTCTGAAGGGTAAGTCCAATGACACATATTTCAGAACCTACCACAAGCAAATGTTAGAAATCTCTAGAAAAATAGAAGTCTCTACAGATATTTTAATTTCTGTAAGCAAGAATGGTGGAGGCTCGTACCAATGGTGGTTTTAAGGTACAATTTGAAGCATAATCTCAGATGACTTATACAGAGAACAGAACGAGGAGAGGTCATTCTAAAGAGAAGAAAAAACAATGAAGTCTTGACGTATCCCCACTACTCTGAGAATGTCAGTCTGACAAGACAAGTTTTGGAGGGGGTTGAGAGAAATAAGGCTGGCTAACGGTAAGAAGGATGGGTTATGGTGCAGCTTGTCAGAGAAGTTTAAATCAGACTTAGTATAAGATAGGGGAGAAGGCAAGGGTTTTTTTATATCCCCAAATGGTATAAATTTAGCCTCACCTGTTTCACTTGCTTGCAACATAAATACCATCCCACTCCTTATGTTCTAGTTAGTTGTTTGAGTTTTCAAGGCTCCTTCTATACATTTGTTCCTCTATTTCCCTTTTTAAGATGTCTTCCTACACTCCGACCCCAACCCCACACTGAATTGTTGAAGAACCAAAGGGCTTACTCAATACAAAGGAAGTAGTTCTGCCTCCATGTACCACACAGGGAGAGAGGTCTGTAAGGAAGACTGACCCACAGCGACCACTGGTTTGGTCATGGGCATCTTACACTATCAGGTGACGCTCGTCTCCTCCTTCACAAGTACTCTTGCTGGTCCTGATACCTGCCCAGGATGGATTGATGACCAGTTTCAGCTTCAAGGATATAGATCCTAGGTTAATAGTTATTTTCACAGACATTGTTTCCAAAAACAGGCCACCATACACCACAGTGGCTGGGTCTGAACTCCTGCTGCCTCCCAAGGAAGCTAGAGCACAGGGGTGTTCTTTGAGGGTAAACTCAAAATTCCACAAGCTCTGCCTCCCAGCAGCTGATCTGCGAGTACATTTACTACCCTGCTGCAAATTGGCTGCAAGTTGAACAATACCAAGTGTTCTTGGGGATGTGAATAAACTGCAAGTTTTATAAATGCTGGTAGGAGGACAAATTGCTACACCCACCTTGAAAAACAATTTCACATTTAGCTGAGTTCAAGATGTGGCTATGCTTATACTAGATAATTCTTCAAGCTGTGACTCTGCTTGTACTCTATAATTCTACCTCCTAAGTATAAGCTCAAGATGAGCATTTTCATGGCAGTATTGATGAGAGAAGAGGAAATGATCAAACTGTTTAGCAATGAAGAATGACTACATAAATTATTATATGGTCATAGAATTAAAATTCTATGAAAATGAACAAGGGGTGTATACACATGTCAACATGCATGAACCTCACAAACAACATTGAGCAACAACAACAAAAAGGAAGCCCTAAAGGAACACATGCAATTTGAGGCCCTATATCATATATTATTTCAAAAATATGAAAAACTGAGCAATGTATAAAGACTATGTACATGTGCGGTAAGTCAATAAAGTAACACAACATTGACAACTATAAACTTTAGGATCCAGGATAGCTCTGGAGAGGATGAGCTGTGATCAGGATTAGGTATATGGATTCTCCAAAGATACTAACTTTAGATAATACAGACAACACAAGTATCTGTTTTAGTCTTCTTTAAACCATACACATATATAATATACACACTATATATTTTGCACGCACCTATTTACATGCAGACACATATAGAATCTCATAATAAAAACTCTTGAAGGATCATTTAAGTGGGCTCTGTAGTTCAATAAGTGCAAGTTTAATCAGGAAATCTTGGCCTCCTGTTGACTCCCTGGTTTGCAAAACTCTGTGGGCGTGAAGAGTCATTTGCTAAGAATCTCGGGGGCTTTCTGAGAGTGGAAAGGCCAAAATACCAACCAGCTGTTCTCTGCAAACAACCACAGATACTTGTGACCAGATCACGAGACATTGGGAGAGTCTCCTTCCATAAAAGTCTCCCCGTAAACGATGACCACTCACATCTTCTTCCAGAAGTTATTACCTCCAGGTCTCTCCTGACTGAGCAACCATGGCTCAAGAGTGTAGCGTCCGGTCTACCTATCTACTCTATATTTGTTCAACATTTGTCCTCTTCCTGTTTTTCTCCTCTTTCTTCACCTCTTTTCCTGTTTTTTTTTTTTTTTTTTTACCTTCTCTACTTAACCAAATTCTTAAAACACATAGTAAAAGAGAAATGAGGTGAGAAAAAGACAAAAAGAAAAATAAATACTTCCCAAAATAATGTTCTTAATGTACTTATTGTGACTCAGTAGGTGTTTGAGAGGGACAGAGCCTCTCTTACTCAGTGAGTATAGCAAATGTTAAAAAAAAAAAAAAAAAAAAAGCTTTGTTTTGCATCAGGACTCATAGGTATCTTTAAAATTCTAAGGGGAGGAGCCATTCATTTCCAAATTTGACCCCCCCCAAATTCCTTCTTTTCTACCTTTCTTTCATGAATATTACTTTCTTCTATGGAGAAATTATGGGAAATACTGAATTTGAATTATGGCCAGTACTGTTTTCATAGTAAAAGGAAAAGAAGTTAGATATTATACTTTTTCTATTGAAATACTAGTAATAGGGATCCCTGGGTGGCTCAGCAGTTTAGCGCCTGCCTTTCGCCCAGGGCGCGATCCTGGAGACCAGGGATCGAATCCCACGTCGGGCTCCTGGTGCATGGAGCCTGCTTCTCCCTCTGCCTATGTCTCTGTCTCTCTCTCTATCTCTCTGTGTGTGTGACTATCATAAATAAATAAATAAAAAAGAAAGAAAGAAATACTAGTAATAAAATATTTTAATTCTACTTCCTCAAGGGATTTTTGTTGATATCTGGATAGCAAAATCTCTGTGGTAAATATTGCAGTTTAGTTAATGTTTTCTCAAAGGAATCACCCTTTAAAAAAACTCACATGGTGCTTCCCCCCCACCCCAGTACTGAATGAGTGCTCTTTATTAGGTACCATCTTAGTGCTGGGGACAAATCATGAAAAATATAGACCTAATTACTGTCCTTAAGGAGCTTGTATGTAAGAAAAGTAAATTATTAGAAACGAATCCCTTCTCTTCTATATGCACTTAACAATAAAATAAGGAATACATTTTTAAGTCAAATTTAATGTGATTTTGAGATCCCAATATGTTTTTCAAATTATTACAACTCTATTAAAGTAAAAAGCCTGGATTTTTTACCTTGGTTTTATTATTTGAAAAATATCGAAAGTATTGCATAGGGAAGAAAAAGTCATCCTGACACAGAAAATTTACTTAGAACTTTTTATTTAGTCCCTGCTCAAACATCCCTCTTCTGTTAATAGGAGCACATTGCATCACAGGACAGCAATACCTTCATCCATCCAGGCTTTTAATTATTGTCTTTGCCTTTTATTATCTGAAGTTCTACACAAATGTACTCAAATTAACTGTGAAGTCAAATTACCAATGTTATTGAGAATGAGAATTAACACAATTGATGAAAATAATGAAGGAAAAATACTATACTCAAACCTGATACAGAAATGATGTGTTCTGGTTGAATAAGAACTGTTAACAAATAAAGAAAAATAATTATAAGAATAATAACAAAATGAATTATTCAGGGATGAGTTATTGAGAGAGATGCTTGGGAAATTTGGTAAGCTAATATATTTTCAAAATACCTCTTTAAGATCATTCTGTAAAAGCCTAATATGATGGCAATCAGACTCTATCACATTTACTTGTTTATTTGGAAAAATGCTCTACCCAAAGCATATATCCCTTTACTCTTTGTTCATCAAATTAAAGCACAATTGAAATGTAATCTAAATTTTGTTAAAGATAAGCTGTGTATTGTTTTTCAGAATCTTAAATTTCATCTATCACGAACACATCTAGTTAACTTTATCATTATGTTATGCATTTTTCTCCCTATTTTAAAAGGACTCATTTTAAAAGCCTTTTCCAGGGGCAGCCTGGGTGGTTCAGCGGTTTAGCACCACCTTCAGTCCAGGGCGTGATCCCAGGGTCCCAGGATCGAGTCCTCCCTGCATGGAGCCTGCTTCTTCCTCTGCCTGTGTCTCTGCCTCTCTCTGTGTCTCAGATAATGACCATTTCCTACACTGGTATTCTCCTAGTTTAGAGATAAATCTAAAAGTCACACTGAAGTCCAGAGCCCTTTTTTTCCTCAGTAAACCAGTTCCTAATTCTCGTTTTGGACATTGTAGTTAGCTGACTGAGCCATGTGCCTGAGGTTGCTAAAATACTGAACCTTTCATTTTTAATAGGCTGGTCCAAGTACTGTACTCTTGACACCAAAGCAATGAAAACAGTAAGTCTCTGTGGTAAGCAGAGTAACGGCTCCCCAAAGATGTCTATGATCCAATCCCTTGAACCAGTGGACACATTGCACAGAATAGAAAACCTTGCAGATGTGATTGTGTTAAGGATCTTAGCATGCAGGACAGCAGCCTAGCTGCCAGTGTAATCACAAAGGTCCTGAGGGAATCAGGAGGGCCGAAATATATATAGAAACTGTTAAGATGAAAGTTGATGTCATAGAGAAGAGGTTAGGCTGCAGAGAGCAAAGGCCTGTGAGACAAGAAACGTAGGCAACCTCCAGAAACTTGAAAAGCAAGGAAATAGATTCTCCCCTAGAGCCTCCAGGTGACATGCAGTCCTAGGGTCCCATCTTCTGACCCCAAAATTGTAGGAGACTAGTTGGTATTGCTTTGGGCCACTAATTTGGTGGCAATTTGCTGTAGCAAGAGGAAACCAATACAGTCTTGTTTCAATTTTCTTTTTTTCCATTTTCTGCTCTGCTGAAAATACAAGGAAAACTTAAATTTCTTCCATCCAGGTCCCTTTTAGGAGGAGCTTGGCAAGGAACAGAGAAATGGTTGCTGTTTTCTAACTGTTCCTTTTATTGAATCAGCTCAAATGTCTTCCCTTCACGAGGCCTTAAGTCCATCCCCTGGCCTCTCATACCAGGAGGCTTTTATCTACAGTGACCGTGGGTCAGTTCTGAAGGTGCAGTAGATAAAATTAATAAACTACGCTGGGAACACAGGGAAAAACTGGAACTGTCCTGGGATGGGTGGCCATCCTACTTATACCTCCACTGCAGTGCTCATTGCAGTTTGCTTTGGGATTACAATTAGACACTTACTTGTCTGTCTGCCCACACCCCCACCCCCACCCCCACCCCACCCCATCTCATCTCCTTTCTCCTTCTGACAGAGATCAGGAAAGTTTTCCTCTTTCTCTGTTCTCCATGACATGTTTATCTTCATCACTGCCATCAGTCTCATCATCATTATAATATTAAAACTCCCATCGTTTCCACTATGTGTTAGGCAGAGTGTACACATCACATGTAATAACTCAGTCCTTGCAACAACTCTGCAGGATGGCCCTAATGTTCTCCTCAGTTTATAGATGATTAT
This sequence comes from Vulpes lagopus, assembly GCF_018345385.1. Taxonomy (NCBI): domain Eukaryota; kingdom Metazoa; phylum Chordata; class Mammalia; order Carnivora; family Canidae; genus Vulpes; species Vulpes lagopus. The sequence goes on along the minus strand of NC_054834.1, from coordinate 19,931,981 downwards.
CGAGGTAGGGACAGGCTGAGGTAGGGACCATGCTCAAGGTCACACAGTGGAAGGTGGCAAAACCGGGATTCAGTTTGAGGCTGGCTTCGTTATTACTGTCGCCAACCCAAGTAGGACTCTAACACTGACACCGTGTATGTAGTCATTTGAAAAGTAAAGGACACAGAATTTTGCACATTTACACCCCTAATTCTAAATGTTAATGGAAAAAAGGGTTTAGGAAACGTAATTTTAGTATAATCATTGTGTTCTATCTAGACATCTATGGCAAATTAAAACTATCCACACAAAATGTTGTCCCTGATGTTTTAAGAAGTGAATTGCAATTATTAGAATTAATTGAGGAAATAAGAGTTACTAGAAGGAAGATATGCATTTTTATTTTATTTTCCAGTTTATTAAGATATATAAATGGCATACAGCCCTGTGAAAGTGGACAGCATGATTCAACTTACATGTACCGTGAAATGATGAACAGGAAGTTTAGTGAATATCCATCATTTCATATTTTTTAATTAAATTTTTTTTCTTTGCAATAAGAAATCTTAGGATCTACTCTTAGCAACTATCAAATACACCATATAGCAATATTGACTATAGTTATTAGGTTGCACGTTATATCCCCAGTATTTATTTATAACTGTACGTTTATACATTTTGACCACCTACATCCAACCCCCCTTTCCCTCCCCACTCATCTCTAGTAGCCATAAGTCTGATGTCTTTTTCAAAGAGTTTGGTTGTTTTTTTTTTTTTTTTTTTTTTTCATTTTTTAAGGTTTTATACCTAAGCAAGATCACATAGTATTTGTCTTTCTCTAACTTCTTTTTTTTTTTTGCCTCTGACTTATTTCAGTAATCATAACCTCAAGGTTATGTCACAAATGGCAGGATTTCTTTCTTTTTTAGGGCTGAAAAACATGCCATTGTGTGTTTGTGCGCATGTGCATGTGCATGCATGCTTGCTTGCCCACCACTTCATCTATTCATCCATCAATGAACACGTAGGTTGCTTCCATGTCTTGGGTATTATAAATAATACTACTATGAAAATGGGGATCCAGGTATTTCTTTTAGATAGTGTTTTCATTTCCTTCAAATATATTTTCAGCAGTGGAATTGCTAGATCATATATGGTAGTTCAATATTTAATTATTGAGAAAACTCCATATTATTTTTACAGTGTTTTTAAAATTTACAGTCCCACCAACAATGCACGAAGATTACCTTTTTGCCACATCCTTGTCAAAATTTATGTCTTCTTCACGAGAATAGCCATTCTGACTGGTGTAAGAAGATATCTCATTGTGGCTTTAATTTGTCTTTCTCTTATGATTAGTAATGTTGAGCACCTTTTCATGTACTTGTTGATCATTTACGTATTTTTGAAAAAATGTTGATTCAGGTCCTTTGCCCATTTATTGGATTATTTGAGGGGCGTTGTTAATGAGTTTATGAGTTCTTGATATATTTTGGTTATTACCCCTTTATTAGTTATATGGTTTGCCAAATATGTTTTCCCATTATGAAGGTTGTATTTTCATTTTGTTGATGGATATTTTTGCTTTGCAGAAACTTTTTGGCTTGTTAACAAGTCTCACTTGTTAATTTTTTGTGGTTGTTGCTTGTGTATCAGATGTCATATTTAAAAAAATCATTGCTAATATTGATGTCAAGGAGCTTATTGCCTATGTTTTCTTCTAAAAGTTTTATGGTTTCAGATATTATAGTTAGGTCTTCAATCCATTTTGAGTTAATTTTTGTGACTAGTATAGGGCAGTCTAGTTTCACTCTTTTACGTAGGAATATCTAATTTTTTTTGACGACTATGTTTTTAATGGAGTATTCTTAGCTCCCTTGTCAAATATTAGTTGTCTTTATATACATGGCTTATTTCTGGGCTCCTGATTCTGTTCCTCAGATCTTTGTGTCTGTTTTTATGCCAGTACATATCATTTTGATTACTATAGCCTTATAATATACTTGAAATCAGGAAGTGTGATGCCTCCTGCTTTGTTCGTTATCAGGATTGCTGTGGCTCTTCAGGGTCTTTCAGATTCTAGAAAAATTTTAGGGTTGTTTTTTTTCTACTTTTGAAAAGAAAATGCCACTGTTTCCTTGAAAGGGACTGCATTAAATCTATAAATATCTTTGGGCACTATGAACATTTAACAATATTATTTATTCTGATCTATGAACATAGGATTCCTTTACATTTATTTGTGTCATCTTTGATTTTTTTTCATCAACGTCATATAGTTTTCAGTGTAGCAATCTTTTTTCTCTGGTTAAATTTCTAAGTATTTTATTGCTTTTGATGGTAGTATAAATAGGACTATTTTCTTTACTTTCTTTTCAAATAATTTGTTAGTATATAAAAATGCTACTACTTTTTGCATGTTAATTTTGTACCCTGCAACTTTATGAAATTTGTTGACTAAATCTAACTTTTTTTGGTGCAATTTTTCCAGAATTTTCTATATATAAAATCATGTCACCTGCAAATAGAGACAGTCTTACTTCCTCTTTTCCAATTCCAGTGCCTCTTATTTCTGTTTCTTGCCTACTTGGTTTGGCTAGGATTTCTAGTACTATGTTGGATGGGAGTGGAAAAGGGGTATTCTCTTGTTCCTAATCTTAGAGAAAAGCTTTTGGCCTTTCACCATTAAGTATGATGTTAGCTGTGGGCTTGTCATATATGGCTTTTATTATGTTGAGACACATTTATTTTATACCTAATTTGTAAAAAGTTTTTGTCAGAAATGGATGTTGAATTTTATCAAATGCCTTTTCTGCATCTGAAATGATCCTTTGATTCTTTTACTCTGTTAATGGGATGTATCATGTTGATTTATGCAGTCCCTTTCAAGGAAACAGTGGCATTTTCTTTTCAAAAGTAGAAAATCTTTGCATCCCAGGGATAAATCCCATCTGATCATTATGAATAATCCTTTAATTGTGCTACTGAATTAGGTTTGCTAGTATTTTATTGATAATTTTACATCTATATTCATCAGGGATAGTAGACCATAGTTTGTTTTGTCTTCCTAATGATGTCATTTTATGGCTTTAGTATCAGGATCCCTCACTCTAAGTTTGTGGCCTTTCAGGCTTAAGTGGTCTCCTGCAGGCAGCATATAATTGGATCTTGCTTTTTTATTCATTTAAACATTCTGTGTCTTGATTAGAGAATTTTATCCATTCATGTCTAAAATAAACGTTGATGGTTAGGGACTTCTTATTGCCGTTTTGCTAATAGTTTTCTGGCTTTTCTAGATTTGTTGTAGATATGTTGTTTCTTATTTCTTGTCCTGCTCTCTTTTTCTGTGCTTTCGTGTCCCTTGGGTATCAGTATGCTTTAACTACTGTGTCATGTTCTTTTGTGTAATTGCTATAGGTTTCTGCCTTGTGGTTATCATGATTGGTTATATGACATATATTTCAATTAGAATACTCTGTTTTGAACTGGTAATTTAATTTTGATAGCATTTATAAACTTTACATATTTACTTTTCTTCCCCCTTACATTTGAAGTTACTGACATTACTGTATTCATATTTTTATATTGTGAGTCCAATATCAGATTACTTTAGCTGTGACTATTTTTACATTTCTTTTTCAACTTTTAGAGGTTAAGTGTAAGTTTAGAGTTTAATTATAAGTGAATTATGTACTACCATTACCATAATGCAGAATTTAATTCTGACTATATACTTAACTAATACCAGTGAGTTTATACTACCTTCTTATATTTTTATGAGGTTAATTAGTACTTTGCCTCAAATAATTCCCTTTAGCATTTCTTGTAAGGCAGATTTAGTGGTGATGAACTCCCTTAGCTTTTACTTATTCAATAGAGTCTTTCTCTCTCCTTCATTTCTAAAGAACATCTTTGCTAGTATAGAATGCTTGGTTGATAGGCTTTTTTTTCCTTCAAAATTTTAAATATATAATCTCATTCTCTCCTGATCTAATAGTTTCTGTTGAGAAATCCATCAGTAGTCTTATGGGGGTTCCCTTATATGTAACTTGTCTCTTTCTCACAGCTTTCAAAATTCTTTGTCTTTGACAATTCAGTTATATTGTGTCTTGGTGTAGCCCTATTAAGGTTCAACCTATTGGTAGTTCTTTGGGCCTCATGAATCTGGATGTCCATTTCTTTTCCCAGGTACAAGAGGTTTTCAGCCATTATTGCTTTAAGCATACTTTCTGTCTCTTTCTCACGCTTTTTCCTTCCAGAATTCCCATAATGCAGATATAGTTTCTTTGGATTTTGTCCTATAAATCCTGTAGGCTTTTTTTGCTCTGTTTCATTGTTTTCTTATTGACCTTCTAACTGGAGAATTTCAAATATTCTGTCTTTGAGGTCACCAGTTCTTTCTTCTTCATGGTCAAGTCTCTTTTTGAAATTCTCTAATCATTTCCTCAGTTAAGTCATTGTACTTTTTAGTTCTAGGATTTATGTTTGGCTTTTTTCTTCTTTGATAGCTCCTATTTTGTTGAACTACTTGTTTTGTTCATCCATTGTTTCCCTAATTTCATTTAGTTGTCTGTGTTCTTATAGTTCATGAAAATTTTTTTGAAGATTATTTTGAATTCCTTGTCAGATAGTTCATAGATTTCCATTTTTTAAGGGTTAGTTACTAAAGATTTATTAAGTTCTTGGTATTTTCATGTTTATGTGATTTTTCATGATCCTTGATTCCTTGTGTTGGTATCAGTACACTTGAGTAAGCCATATCTTCATTCAGACTTTACAGATTCACTATGGCAGAGACAGTTCTTCACCAGTCAGTTCAGTTTAGGCATCTGCATATGTCCACTTAAAATGTCCTTGGGATGCTGGAGCTTGCTGTCAGGGTTTATTTATGAGTGAGGCCCCTTCCCAAGCTCTAAGGTGGGGGAGGGGAGGCAACTGCTGGCTGAGAACAGTTGGATAAAACTCCTGGCTTTGTTTCCTGCCCAAGCAAGGCTGTAGGATGCTCTCCACAATTGCCTGGGTTCTCTAGTCAGGCTTACTAGCTGTTCAGGATTAGGAACTATACTGAATAATAGATGGGGATATAAGTTAGCTTCCATGACCTAGTGGGGCAGAACAGCCCCACCGAGGACCTGCACAGCTCATTGTTTGAGAATCTGAATTAGGCAAGACTATGTACCAAATTCCCTGATACTTGGGGCCACTGGTTTTGCTCTGCATATCAGAGAAAGTCCTGGTCTGTGCTTTCTGTTTAGGTTATCAGAGTACACATGGATGCTGGGGGGACTATGCAGCTTCTGTGTGCAATATGGACATTCAATGGTTGAGTGGACTGAAGGCTATGTATTTGGATGTGAGTAGGGCCATGAATTACTTTACTTTTCTTGCCTGATCAGAGTGGGAAATATGGTTCCAAGGCCAGAAAGTTTCTTTGGTCTTAATTCAAGTTGACCCATGCCCCAAGTTCTCTAGCTGAACAGGGTCCCTGGATTTGCTCTGTTGATAATCAGGTCTACCTGCTGGATTTTGCTTAAGTGTTGCTGAGCTAAATAACCTTCTAGATGTTTTTGGCCAGGCTTTCTGGTAAAACAGTTCCAGGAGCTACACTTAGCAGTGGGCTGGGACTATGACTCAGCTCTAGAGCCACAAGGTCTTTATTTGAAGACCTAAATCAGGCAGACCTACATCCTGTCAGGCTCTCTGTGAGATTGCACCACTGTCTTGGCACTGCAAATTAGCAAAGCTGCTGGTTGGGACTACAATTCAGGCCCTGCATGTATGAACTTAGTCTCTCAAGATCCAAATGCTGGTTATTGCAAGCCTCTCCCTCCCTTCTCCACCCCAATCAGATTTCCAGTGGTCAAGCCCTGAAGATTCCACCGCAGTTTCTATGGGATGAGACAGGAGTGGGAACTCCCAAAAACTGACCCCCAAGGCTGGTGATCTAGATGTCTAGCTGGGCTCTCTTTTCCCACTGGAAGGACGTAGGCACTGTGGAGACTCTCTGCATGCTTTTTAACCAGCATGGGAGAGGGAAAATTGATCAGTGTGTAGCCATTCCTCTTACACTTCTAATGTGGTCTCTGTTATAGAGTAGGGTGCTTTAGTCTCAGCCCTGTGTTCTAGGATTCTCTCAGTTGTCTTGCACATGAATAGATATTAGTTGTTCTTGTGAGAAGGAGCAAAGTCAAGAACATATATGGCTTACTAGATAAACTCTTTGGCCAAATTTGAGAAAAATCATGTTGAGATACAACTCTGGGTTTGGGATTGCCAGACAGGTATGTGAAGTCTTCTGCTACTTAGTAAACAGAGTATCATGCTTTTGCTTTTTCACACATTTAGGCAAAAACAAACAAAAACCCCCAAATAAACAGTAACAACAACAAAAAAGAGGCCTAAAATATGAAGCTGGACTCTGAAAAACTAGGTCTCAGGATTTGATACTGCTGTTTCTCTATGGAAAAGTACTGCTTCCAATGTGAACCATAATGTATTTAAGTAAAGATTAGTTCATTCTACTGATTTAGTGATATGAGGGATGGAAACACATGGAATTACTAGAATGCAGATAAAACCTGCATTAACATATACACGATGATTTGATTAAAAAATTCTTTCAAACATTATATTGTTTGATATAAAAAATAGAAATATAAATTTGCTTGAATCTTAATGACTATTGGATATATAATTATTTAATCTATTATAATTAAGTTGATATGAAGCCAGTTTTTTTTTTTTTCCTTCATAACTATTAGAGCAACTTAAATAAGCTTTAATCATTTGGAATCTTCCAAACTTAAAAAATACACTGAGACATAGTTCTAAAATGCCTAGTGCTTTGATGATTTCAATTAATTACAAATAAAATTATTCACATATTCCAATATAGTTGACTTTTATTTGGTGCACATTGTGCCAAGTAGAAAATTGTGACATTTCTCAAGAAGTGACTTACACATGTATATTCTAAAAAGGAGTATAGCTAAAGTATGCACATATGTATAATAACCTTTCTCAGATAGATACTATTGAACTAATGAGCTCAAGTCCTGAGGGAAGTTTGAGAATCTAGAAAGCTTCAATTATATAGATAAACAGATGTGATTTTATTGAAACTTTGAGAACATATGTGATTTTATTGCTATCTTCTGTCTTTATCAAAAAACAAAATATTCATCGAAGGCACTGGAATATTTGTTATACTATCATGATTTAAGTCCTGCAGAATATGAAATTCCTGTCCTCCTCCACAGCTCCAGGGAGCTACTCTTTCCGAAAAAAGTTCAGAAGCTTTTTTAATGCATGACTATGCTCAGCCCAGTCCTGTGGGAGGTGTGGAGGAAGAAAGGAATTTGGCTAAGGGAATTGAAACATATTAAAAAACACAACACAACACAATAACAACATTAAAAAAAAAAAACAACTAATCTTGTGATTTGGCTAAAGAACACTAGAGAGATGGGTTTGTAAACCAGGGCTTAGTAATTTTCCAGTACTCTGATGGGTCTACTCCTACTCCATGTATCGGGACTAAAAATAATGACACAGCTAATCTAAAAATTCAGTTTTAGAGTATGGATTTTAAAATGTGTATTGCTCTCTTTTATTACAGCTGACATATTTGAAGTGAGAATGAGCCAGTCCCCTCTCCGCCCACAGCAAAAGGCCATATTACATCAAACAGTAGCATTTCAGAACTGGAATAGTCTTCACATCTAAGCTTTTTATCTATGGTATATGCTTCTCTAAAAACTTGGGAACTTTTCCATGGAATGCAAGTCAAGTTGTGGAAGAAAAAAAATGTTTTACTTTTCAAGTAGGAATATAATTCTAGATGCTTGTATATTTTAGATATTCCAGTAACCACATTAACAATGTAAGAAGAGGTGGAATTTTAAAGATACATTTAATTTAACCCAATATATCCAAAATATTAGTTTAACATGTGCACTCTTTTTTGTATAAGTCTTTGAAAGCCCATGTGCATGTTACTCTAAGTCACATCTGGGTCATAGCTGCCGTGTTAGTACAGCTCCAGTGTTTGTAACACAGCAGATTAACACAGACTTCTTTTCTGCAGGATTTTCCATAGCCATTGGCATGCTAGTGTGCACCATGCACACTTAGTAACTAACACCTGCTTGGACAACAACATTTGGGATATGCTGCTCTATTCTTGTGGCCCTCAGGAAAAATGGACTTATGCCACTGGATTTTGAAAACATGGTTAACAAATGACCTGTAGCCCTGGATTTTATCCTGCCTCTGCAACCTTACTAGGTAGTCAACATTATACCAGATGCTTGAACTTTCTTAATTTATCAACTTATCTGAGAAATAAAACTTTTATCAGTGACTTTGCAGGACTATTTTAATGACTAAATGAGAGTATTACTAAAGCACTGTAAGTCTCTGGTACTATAGGTGCTGAGTAGATATCTTATGCATGCATTTTTTAAATATGTATTTATGATGTTAGAGGAGACAGATTATTTGTAATATATTTGAAACTATATACAGGATTATGGTCTTGAATGAGTTACTACAATAGTAAAATTTTTCAAGGGACTCAGTTTGGAGCTATGTTGTTATAAATCTGTACTGTAGAAGCCTTACTTAGGTGCAGGAGATTAAAGGTGGTGTCTTGGAGAGAAAAAAGGGCACTTTATACTGGCTCCAATGTTTCCTCACCACCTTCAGTCACTATATTTAGACTTTAGATTAGCTTCCTTTTGAAGAAAAGAGTCACAGTTAAAATTACATTATTCCACTATAATAGAGAATTTAAGAATAGAATAAAATGTATGCCTAAGCCTGCACAAATGTTCTATTCACTAGATGTTAACTCTCTTGTGAAGTAATTGCTTGAGAAATGGTCACTTTATATTGAAAGATACTTAATTTTGTTTAAAAAAAAAAGGAAAGGAAATATATGTTATCCTCTAGTAGAGTGCTGAAAATGAGTCCAGTAGAAATTAGGTGAATGAATTTGCTGCCAGGATGGTTCACATTCCACAGGCTACAGAATTGACCATTCACATTTTCTTTATCCATTCATCCTTGGTTGCTTCCATCCTATCAACACTTGTTATTTCTTTTTTTTTTTTTATAATAGCCATTGTTGTTTTGATTTCATCTCCCTGATGAGCACCTTTTCATTGGAAAAATGTCTATTCAGATCCTGTGAGCTTTGTTTGGATTGTGTGGCATTTTTTGCTATTGAGCTGGAGAAGCTCTTTACATATTTTGCATATTAATTCGTATCAGATAAATGGTTTGCAGATTTTTTTCTCCAATTCTGTAGATTGCCTTTTCACTTCGTTGATGGTTTCCTTTGCTTCGCAGTGCTTTTTAGTTTGATGTAGACCCACTTGTCCACTTCTACTTTTGTTGTTTTTGCTTTTGGTGTCAAGTCTAAAAAGTCATTAAGGCCAAAGTCAAGTTGTTTGCTGCCTATGTTTTCTTCTAGGAGTCTCACAGTTTCAGTCTTAAATTCAGATCTTTAATTCATTTTCCGTTAATTTTTGTGTACAGTGTGAGATGTTTTATTCTTTTTGCAGGCAGCTATCCAGTTTTCTCAACATTATCTATTAAAGAGTCTGTCTTTTCTCCATTGTACATTCTTGCCTCCTTTATTGTATGTTAATCAACCTTATTTGTGTGGGTTTCTTTCTGGCCTCCCTATTCTGTTCCTCAGACCTATATGTCTATTTTCATGTTAATACCATACTGTAGCTTTGTCATATAGTTGGAAATTAGGGACTGTGATGCCTTCAGCTTTATTCTTCTTTATTAAGATTTCTTTGGCTATTTAGACTCTTTTTTGGTTCCCTGCAAATTTTAGGATGGTTCATTATATTTCTGTGAAAAATGCTACTGGTATTTTGATAGGGATTGCGTTGAATCTGTAGATTACTTTGGGTAGTATTTCTATTTATTTGTGTCTGCTTCAATTCTTTTCATCAGTGTCATGGTGACAGTGTCCTCTTTGATTAAATTTATTCCTAGGTATTTTATCCTTTTTGATTTTACATCCTGCAGCTTTACTAAGTTTATTAGTTCTCACAGGCGGCAGCTTTTAAAGTATGAAAATATGTACAGTTCTGTGGGACTGCAAGTCTAAAGTCTCACTGGCTACCACAGCCAAGTGTCCTAGAGGTGTCCTCTGTGTGGCAGCAGCAAAAGTTAGGATGTCAGATGTGGGTGTATAAGCTCCTTTCCAGGCAATGATGACCTGGAGTGATGCAGAAGGAGAACGTGAAGATGGCCCACTGGCCTCTCCCCCCTAGAGAACACTTTATTTTTTTTTTTAATTTTTTTTATTTATTTATGATAGTCACAGAGAGAGAGAGAGAGGCAGAGACACAGGCAGAGGGAGAAGCAGGCTCCATGCACTGGGAGCCTGATGTGGGATTCGATCCCGGGTCTCCAGGATCGCGCCCTGGGCCAAAGGCAGGCGCCAAACCGCTGCGCCACCCAGGGATCCCACAGAGAACACTTTAGTAGACTCCTAGATCTGTGTCACATTAGAATCCTGCCCCTTAGGTTGAAGTTCCAGGAAAAGCAAATAGGCCAGTTTCAAAGAAAGACTTGATGTATGTTGCAATCTGTTGTTGGTGCTGTGCCCTGCAGGTGCAATAGCCAAGAACTATTTCTCCATTTGTTACAGTCCCATGAAACCCATGAAAGCAAGCTCTCCTGGCCTACCAGAGACAAGCAATCAAGAGGCATCCCTGGGTGACAGTCACAGAAACTGGGACAGTAGACACACATACATGCGCCCTTCTGGAAGACTGTCACTCAAGAGCACAGCAGACGGAGAGCACAAAGACTGAGCCAGCCCTCCAAGGTCTCTGGAGAGGTTTACAGTTGGCCCTTAGATGTGTGTGTAATTAGCCTGACCCTCAGGCTACAGGAATGAAGAACTAGTAGGCTTCTTCCACAGAAATACTGGGTGCCTCAGTCTGTTGCCTCCTGCTGCGCTATGGCCAGTAGCCAGTTAAGAACACTCTTTCTGTTATAGTCCTGTGTGAACCCTGAGCAGAAGCCCTGTGGGCCACCAGAGCCAAGTATCCTGGAGGTCTTCCCTGGAAGCAGCCATACAAGTCAGGGTACCAGATGAGGGCACAAACTCCTTTGCAGGAGTCAACAGCAAGCTGGTGTGAGGCAGAGGGAGAGCACAAAGATGGGGCCTGCTGGCCTCCATTCCCAGAGAGTATTACGGCAGGACTCTAGATGTGTGTTCAATTAGATGCCTGTCCTGAGTCTAATGCTTTAAGATAAGAAAATAAGCCTCTTTCATAAAAGTCTGGGCACTTTACAGTCAGCTGCCTCTGCACTGGATGTAGGGGTGGATGAGTCTGCACTTGAGCCCTTTGATAAGTGTTTTCTCAGTTCACTGTAGTCTTGTAGGTTTCATGGACGCAAGCCCCTGTGGCTTTCAGAGCTGGAGGCTTTGGGGGCTCATCTCTCAGGTGCAGGTGTTAGAAGCTGTGGTGTTCAATGCCAGGTTTAAACCCTTTGCTTTTCATAAAGAAGTGTGGGGTCTTGGGGTGCCTGGGTGGCTCAGTGGTTGAGCCTCTGCCTTTGGCTCAGGTTGTGATCCCGGGGTCCTGGAATCAAGTCCTGCATTGGGCTCCCCACAGGGATCCTGCTTATCCTTCTGCCTATGTCTCTGCCTCTCTCTGTGTCTCTCATGAATAAATAAATAAAAATCTTAAAACAAAACAAAAAAAAACTTGATGTCTTGAGATTTTTTTTTTCCCATGCTACAAATGAGTCCTATGGTGAGATTGTGACTTCATCTCTCCTGCCCACTTTAATACGGGCTTTTCTCCCCTCCCTCATTCATGCAATGTTTAGGAGTTTCTCAGCTAGTTTTTGAGGTTTTGGTTGTTCTGTTTTTGTGGGATTTTTTGGAAGGAATTTTTCCATATGTAGGTGTAAATTCAGTGGGTCTGTGAAAGGAGATGAGCTCAAGGTCTTCTTATGCTGCCATCTTGAACTGGAACCCAGGACTATTTAATGTAATAAAAATTAAGGACAGAGTTGTCTGGAAATGGCTTTGACTTCCCTCCTTTTTGATTTAAAACATAAGGAAAGGATTGAAGCTGTACTGTGAAGTTGCACAGAAAATAATTAAAAATCAAGAATGCCAAACATAAAATTCCAGGTAATAGCTAATCTTCTAAATGGCTTACTTTTAAGACTAGCTTTACGATGAAATTATGCAAACATCTCTCAATTTAGTAAAAATGAACTCCCAAATCACAGATCTAAGTTAATTAACAAAAAAAAAAAAAAAAGAAAGAAAATCCTGGTAAGATAGAGAAAACATACATCGTGTGTGCAGGGAAAAGATTAAGAATTCCTTCATAGACACTGCAGTTGGAAAAGTAATTTCCTTGGCCTTCTCAGGTTATCAGCAGTCCTACTCTATGCCCTAGTCTCAGGAGGAAACAGTACCTCCTTTTATTAAAAGTGGCACTCGTTCACCTGCTAAAATAGTTGTTAACATCGGCACTGATCTTTTATACACACTTGGCTTCAATACTATTGTCTCCATTTTAATCCATAAAACAATGCATTCTTAATTTGAAGAACTGTCTCTTGGCAATGGCAGTGTTTCCACTCACTCCGTTGGTATGGAGCTCAGGAAAATGGCCAGTAAATCAAGGAGGCTGGAAATACCTGACCTTCTATATGGCGCTTAAGATTTATCACATGGTGGTGACTGTCCTAGGGCAGGCTTCTTCAGCCCTGGTCTGCATGATGGCACATTTGAGTGTTTCTGCACTTGAAATGTGTTTCACAACTTTCTTTTTCTTTAAAGATTCATTTATTTATTCATGAAAGACGCAGAGAGACAGAGACACAGGCAGAGGGACAAGCAGGCTCCATGCAGCGAGCCCGATGTGGGACTCGATCCCAGATTCTGGATCCCTGGATCACGCCCTGAGCTGAAGGCAGACGCTCAACTGCTGAGCCACCCTGGTGTCCCTGTTTCACAACTTTTAATGTAACTAAAAATCCAAGTAAATAATAGCACAATAGACACCAAAGCAAGCTATTGGTTAAGGGAAAAATGCCTGGGAAACAGGCCAATGGAGTTGTGAAATCTAAAACTCGTGGTAGAAGGGCATTTTAAGTATTAAGGTAGGGTTTTGAGAAACAAATAACAGGAACAAAACTTCCCAATCAAATTTAAAATGACATAAATCTCTCATATTTTTGGTTTTGTGAAACCAAGAGACATATCCTGAAGTTGAATAAAAAAAAAAAAAGGTGCATTTTGGTCCTCCACATTTTCCATTTATCAATATCAGAGTGAGACACTCAGAATTTTTAACTATAAAGGTGAATCACAGTGGTTATTTTGTTTCTGAGGCATTTCATCCAAGGCTCATAGCAACAACCCCTGGTCAAACACTGATGACGATTTTAAAGTCGCCCCCAAATTAAACAGTCTTTATGATCAAGTAACAGTGACATTTATTGTTTGCCACACACCAGGCTCACTTCTCAGTGCTTAATATGCATTATAAACTTAGTAAATACTGATAACCTTTAAGATTAGTGTTCTGATTAGTTAATCCCCATTTTTTCAGAGGATGAAGCAGAGGAAAGATTAAATAAATTTCCCAAGGTTGCCCAATTAAAAAGACATAGAGTCAGGATTTGAACCCGGACCGGATGCTAGGGTCTAGGCCACCACCACCACTCTCTACCTGCCTCTAAAATAGCACACTGAGCAGTGACAAGAGGAGCAATTTAACGCTGATGACGGCATTAAATTCATTTATAAGAGGCAGGATGGTTGGTTCAGACAATACACAATGTAAAACATCTAAAGCTTCATATAAAACATCTAATTTGTTCATACAAATTATATTAGCTTCAAATCTAATGGATGTTAAGAGAATATAGCTTGTGTATAAGACTTAATAGGCATATTTACGTTTTCTTGTTATTTTTATAGAGATATATTTGATATAGGACATTAGTTTCAGGTATGCAACATGATAATTAGACATTTGTATATATTGTGAAATAATTGCCACACAGTTATCACCTCACATAGTCACAAAATTTTTTGTGGTGAAAACTTTCAAGATTCTCTCTCAGACTTTCAAATATGCAATACAGTATCAACGATCCTTGCCATGCTTTACGTTCTATCTCCGTGATGTATTTTATAGCTGTTAGTACCTATTAACTTCTTTCACTATTTTGCTGACCACCCTGCTTCTGGCAATCAGCAATCTGTTTTTTGTATCTATGAACTACTTTTTTTTTTCTTTATTCACATGTGAGATCATAAAGTATTTTTCTCTCATTTTACTCACATAGTGCCCTGAAGATCTATCCATGTTGTTGCGAATGACAACGTTTTATTTTTATGGCTGAAAAATATTCTATATTTATGTACCACATTTTCTGGACCCATTCATCTATTACTTGGTGCTTAGATTGTTTCCATATCTTGGCTACTATAAATGCTGCAGTGAACATGAGGATGTATCTGTCTTTTTGAATAAATTTTTATTTTCTTCAGAAGTGAAATTGCTGGATATTACAGCTCTACTGCTTAATTTTTCAAGGAACTTCCATACTGTTTTCAGTAGTGGCTGCACCAATTTACATTCTCGCCAGGAGTGCACAAGCATTCCCTTTCTCCACGCTCTCACCAACTTATTTCATGTCTTTTGGATAATGGCCATTCTAACAGGTATGAGCATTTTTGTGATTTTTATTTGCATTTTTTTCTGATGATTAGTGATGCTGAAAACATTCATGGACTTGTCGGCCAATTGTATGTCTTCTTTGGAAAAATGTCTAGATCATCTTTTAAAAATCAGATTGTGTGATTTTCACACTGAGTTGTAAAAGTTCTTCATAGCTTTTCAATATTAACCCCTTATCAGATAGGATTTGTGAGTGTATTTTCCCATTCCATAGGCTGCCTTTTCATTATTTCCTTTGCAGTGCAGTAAGTAGCTTTTCAGTTTGTAGTCCTACTTCTGTATTTTTTGTTTTTGTTGCCTTAATTTTGGCATCAGATTAAAAAATTAATTGCCTAGACTAGATGTTAAGGAGGTAGCTACATTTCTTCTAGGAGTTTTAGGGTTTCATATCTTATATTCAAGTCTTCAATCCGTTTATTTTTTGCATGTGTTTTAAAATAGTGGTCATTTCATTCTTTTGCATATGGCTGTCCAATTTTCCCAACACCATTTGAGGAATATCCTTTCCTCACTGTATATTATTGGTTCTGTAAACTAATTGACCATAAATGCATGAGTTTCTGAGCTCTGTAGGCTGTTCCTCAGATCCGTGTGTCTATTTTTATGGCAATACTATATTATTTTGATTATGCTTTGTAATATATTTTGGAATCGGGCAGTATGCCTCCAGCTTTGCTCTATCTTATGTATTTTTAATCTAAAAAACGTGTTGTGGTTCAGATAAAATCAGGTTAAGGATAAGCTACTTACAGGTTTTCTAGAAATAAGGTAGCATTAAGAGTTCTATAACAGACATGAAGTCAGAAGTCCTAGGTTTGAAATGTTGATTTGATCTTGCTCGAGTTAATTAACCTCTCTGAGCCTTTTCTGATCTTACAGTTACTTTAACATTCAGTAAGAACATATGCATGTTATTCAGGACTTTTTCAGTGACTGAATTTGAATGAATTAGATCAAGCATCTAAGGAGTCTTTTAGAAGAGTACTGAAGTGAAGGGAATGCTAGAAACTAGAACAGCTTTTAGAAACTTGGTGATAAGTGGGACTACAACTGGTTCATTCTGGGTCACTTGCCTAGTGATGGGAGACTAGGTCTGGTCAGGCTTGAGCCTATGCCAGGGAGGACTGGCAGCTTTACCAGAACCATGCAGTTCCCAAAAGGGCAGACTAAAGAAGATACCAGTTAAACCTAAAAATGGTATCACAAAATCCTAATTAGTAAAAATAACTAGCAGATATCAATGAACACTTCCTATGTTCCAGGCATTGTTTTGAGCATATTTCACATAGTGCGTAGATAAACACTGAAGGAAAACCCCGGCTATGCACAAAGTACAATTACTATTAAGATGTAGTTTGGGGGATCCCTGGGTGGCGCAGCGGTTTGGCGCCTGCCTTTGGCCCAGGGCGCGATCCTGGAGACCCAGGATCGAATCCCACATCAGGCTCCCGGTGCATGGAGCCTGCTTCTCCCTCTGCCTATGTCTCTGCCTCTCTCTCTCTCTCTCTGTGACTATCATAAATAAAAAAAAAAAAAAAAAAAAAGATGTAGTTTGGGAGTGGAGTGGAAATGTAATGACATGGGCTCAGATGATGGAAGAGCCCTGAATAGGAGGCTAAGTTAAATTTGATTTTATTGACCCATCGGAGTCACTGCAGGTCAATGCACAGAAGATAACACAACTGCAGTTCTATGTTAGGATAACTGGCCTGGATTAGAGAAAGGGGAAATGGGAGGTGAATTTAATTAATGCGCCATTTCCTGTAGAAGTTAAGCAAAAACCTGCATTCAGTAGGTGGTAGTAGGAATGGGAAGAAAAAAAAAAAAAAGCATTAAGGCACCAAAAAAGTAGAATTGGGAGTGAAATGGTGGCTTATCAGAAATGGAGACGAGAGCTAAAAAGAGTTCTAAGTGGTTCAAAAACTTCCCACTGAGAGACTGAATAAATGATGGTACTGACTAGCTATACAAGGAGGGGAGAACTAGTTTAATGGGAGAACAATGATGAATATGGTTTGGGGCATATGGACTTGGAGCAGGGCGTACATTCTCAAGAGGGGACATCAAGCAGGCAGTCCTAAATGTGGCACCACAGCTCATGAGGAAAACTTGAGCAGAAAAATCTACTCAAGCTTCTGGAGTAGATGAAATTGCAAAAAGATAGCAAAGACAGAGAACAAATGGACATTCTAGATAGATAATTAAATCCTAATGCAAAACATGTATTTACTCAACAGGTTTGTAAAATTTTAAAAATTTAAATTTATTAGGATTTTTTAGTAACACAATTACACAGAATAAAGTTCAGGAATTCACCAATGATGGTCACCAAGATGTGCTTCTTTGTGGCTTTTTGAACAGTATTTCTCATGATTCAAATTTATTCATAGTATAGGTGAATTTCATACATAGCTTCACAATATGGATGTTACAGGTCTCCCATCGGTGAAATTAATGAAAACATATCTTTCATGGAAGGCACATAAAGAATCTAAACTAACACATTTAAGAAACTGTGATAACTGGGAGTTTCTTTACAAAGAAGAAAAACGAATCCCCAAAATAGAACAGGTGAAAATGTAGTCTGTGGTTACCCACACACACATACACATTACTTCAAGAAGTATACTGCAACAAAATGACAGCACATTAACTCAACTTAGAAATTACTTATCCACCAAGCTTACTGAAGGACTTCTCGAGATGAGGAGAAAAAACAGGAGGGTAGGGAATGCTGTTCATGTGGTTGAAACGAGGTCACAGAGACACATTGTGAATAATGAAAAGAAATGACTATCAAAATTCAATATCGAGCTAACACGTAAGACTTATTTCGGGACACATACAATCACTGACTTTACTTAACACTACTACTCAGTTTCTAAGTGTAATTGCCCATTTCATTCTCAGAAATAACAGCACAATTTAAAAAGATACTAACTCAAGCAAGTGGAGGAAATTTGAATAGTCTAAGGGAAAAAGAATTTTACTATAGTGTGATAATTAAATTTGAGACTAGTTACATATATGAATTTAAAGCTTGCATTATATCAGCAGCAGAATATTCAAAGATCTTTCTTGTTATCTTCCAAATAAGGAACTATCATGTATGCTAGGTACAAGGGATTTCCCAAAGGAAATACACAAATGAATGTCTCAAAATTCATTATGCTGACATATTTTTTACCCACAAAATGCTCTCAATAATCCACCTAAGCTTAGTTATAAATAAAAATGTAGTTATTTAAAGTGTATAAAAATTAATCTGGCATCGCCTTTAAGGAAATGCATGAATACCATTCAAATATTAAAATTCAAAGTGAAAACAAACCAACTGAATAAAAATTAAGTGTTTATATTAAGTCGAAGAGTATATCCTCAAAAATCTGAAATTTTAGTTTTTCAAACCCAATTCAATGTAGAATCAAATCAGCATGCACTCTTTCAAGAAAAATTAAAATGCATACAGTGTTTACATAACTGATCCAAAGGCAGGTATAGTCATCCTCTTAAGAACATTTCAATAAAACACGTTAAATTTAAAGAACAAATCATGTTATTAAAATAGTCTGTGCAAGGTTTGTACAAATATTTTTAGGATAAGTATACATAGAATCAAGATAAAGACTGCAATGTTTCCTAATATTAATTACTGTACTTAAAAATTTACAGGACATGAACATAAATAAAGCTATTTAAAACTGGCAAACACAGTAATAGTCTGTCATTCAGTACAAAGTACTTAATATTTCTGTTATTACCAAAGCCATCACGCTTAGAATCTTAAGTTGCCACTCGTAAAGCCTAAAAGTAATGTGGAAAACTAAAGTCATAAATACATGTATACATACATTTGCATATTTACACTTACGCAGAAATCATCAATACACTAGAGCCGAGCGTTAACACTGCCCTTAGGTTCACACCGTAGGACCACCTTTCACGTTTAAGAAAGGTCCTTCTCTTGCTTTCCATTAAAAAAACACAACTTTCGTCAGGTCCCAGATGCATTTGCCGTATACTACATTCTGTGTTGCTGCAAGACTCTAGTTTAGAGAGATCCACATATAAGCACTCATTTGGTTTGAAAATACATTTTCCCATTAACTGCAAAACTTAGAAGAGACCACAATCTTTTAGATTATTTTTTATGATGACATCTGTTACAGCATCAAAAACAAACTGCACATTCTTAGTATCTGTAGCACATGTGAAGTGGGTGTATATTTCCTTTGTGTCCTTTCTCTTATTGAGGTCTTCGAACTGACACTGAATATATGCAGCTGCCTCTTCATATGTGTTTGAGCCTGGGATGGGAAAAGGCAAGACAGAAGGCGAAAAGTTAAAATGAGTACATGGCTAATAAGCAAAATGGACCTGGAAATACTGAAGTCCATTTCATACATATAAAATATGTGGGGTTTTTTTTTGTTGTTGTTATTTTCTGTTCTGGAATGAGAAAAATGATTTCTTCTAAATGAAAAACACCCGACGTTAATGACCTTTTCATGACTCTAAGCCTTAAAAAAACAAACACACATGCTCCCCAGGGTATTTTTCCCTGCCCGATCTAAATGTCAGATCTCCTCATTTTCTTCTCCTTTATATTCTCCATCCCAACACTGAGCCAACTCCCTTCTCTGATGGTGGCACGCCATTTCATTTCTAGCCTAGTGGCTGACCAAGAAATGCTGGCTGACTGAATGCCCATCTGTACTTTTTATTCCCTTTTCTCTATACACATTAATTAGCATTTCTCTTTTTTTTTTTCATTTTTCTTTATTCAGAAACTGTACACAGGCTTATGGCCATGAGGTTGAAGACTTCTGAATACAGACACTCCAGAAGTGGTCTGTATCTAAAGATAATCACAATGCACGCTCTGTGGGGCAGCAATACAGTGCCTCAGCTTGCCCTTGACAGAACTATACACACGTATGCACCAAAAGACATACAAAGACTGTTCATAGCAGAGGTAACCTCCATGTTAGGAAACCACCCCAAAGTTCATTAATTGCAGACTGGCAAATAAAGTTTCGTGTGTCCGTACGATGAGCCGCCATACAATACTGAGAAATGAGAACGAAGTACTGTTGGATGTACAACCACATGAATGAGTTCCAGAAACATACTGAGGAACCAATGAAGCCAGACACAAAAAGAGCACAGAACTGTATGATTCAACTGAAGTTCGGGAAGAGAAGGTGGAAAACAAAATCTATGAAGACAAAAGTCATTACTCTGTGTGTAGGGGGATGGTGGTGGTGGTGATTGCTTAAGACTGGGAGAGGTAGGGTGGGGTTTCAGGGGACCTGGAAATACTCAGTGCCTTGATCTGAGTGGCAAATATATCTGTATTTTCACTTCTTAAAATTCAATTTGGGCTAAGTGCACACATATATATTTTATATATGTATATACATAACACCTCAAAAACTGTTCCATTTGGAAAAATATCGTTAAATCTTTTGCGGGGACACTAAAAAATTATTTGCTTGGCTTTCAAGGTCCTCTGTTACCCAGTCTGATTGGTAAAGCTATTCTTTATTCCCACTGGTGGCTCACCCCATGTCAGACAGGACCTTATGCACCAACTCCCACCTGTGATACTGCAGTGCACTTCACCAGTTGTTTCCGTATCTCAGCTATAGTAAATAACGCAAAAAAATATGTGGGTGTACATATCTTTTTAAGTGTTTTCATTTTTTTTTCGAAAAATTCCCCAAAGTAGAATTGCTGGATATTTCTACTTTTATTTTTTGGTTGGACTCTCTATACTGTTTTCCATAAGTGGATGCACTAATTTGCATTCTCACCAGCAGTGCAAGAAGGTTTCCTTTTCTCTACAACCTCACCACACTTGTTTTGATAATACCTATTCTAACAGATAAGGGTGCTAGCTCACTGTGGTTTTGATTTGCATTTCCCTGATGATTAGTGGTTTTGAGTACCTCTTCGTGGTCCTGGTGGCCACTTCTATGTCTTCTTTGGGAAAGTATCAATTCAGATCTTCTGCCCATTTTTTTAGTGGACTGTGTTTTTTTGCTATTGAGTTGGTGTTCTTCATATAATTTTCAATATTAATCCCTTATCAGATACATAATTTCCAAATATCTTTTCCCATTCCATATGTTTCCTTTTCATTTTGTTGGTTTCCTTTGCTGTGCAAAAACTTTACAGCTTGATATGGTCCTACTTGTGTATTTTTGCTTTTGTTGTCTTTAATTTTGATGTCAGATCCAAAAAATCATCACCAAGACCAATGTCAAGGGGCTACTGCTTCTTTTCTTCTAGGAGTTTTATGGTTTGGAGTCTTGATTTTTTTTTTTTAATTTATTTATTAGAGAGAAAGAGAAAGCATGAGCAGAGGGGAGGAGGAGGAGAAGCAGTGGAGTCTTAAGTTCATTTTGTGTATGGTAAAATATAGTGGTCCAGTTTACCCAACATGATTTATTGAAGAGACTGTCTTTTCTGCATTGTATGTTCTTGGCTCATATGTTGTAAATTTTATCATATATGTCTGGGTTTTTTTTTCTGGGCTGTTTCCCAGATATATGCATCTATTTTTATGCCAATTCCATACTGTGTTGATTACTATAGCTTTGTAATACAGTTGAAAATCAGGGTACATACTGTCTTCAGCTCTGTTCTTTCTCAGGACTGCTTTGGTTACCTGGGTTCTTTTGTGGTTTCACACAAATTTTAGGGTTATTTATACTATTTCTGTGAAAAAATGCCATTGGAATTTCGATAGGGATTGCACTGTATCTGTAGATTGTGCTCTAGGTAGTATGGGCATTTTAACATTATTTTTCTAATCCATGAACATGGAACATCTTACCATGTATTTATATCTTCTTCTATTTGTTTCACCAATGTCTTGTAGTTTTCAGTGTAAAGATCTTTCTCCCTTTAAATTTATTCCTAGCTATTTTTTTTCTTTCTAATGCAATTGTAAATGGTATTTTCTTAATTTCTTTCTGATACTTCATTACTAGTGTATGGAAATGCACAGTATTTCTGCTTATATACTGTGTATCCTGTTACGTGACTGAGCTGATTAATAGTAGTTTGGAAGAGTGTGTGTATATGCACACATACATGTACACATATATGTGTCATCTGCGAAGAGAGACAGTATTGCTTCTTTTCAATCTGGATGCATTTTATTTCTTTAATTGCTTAAGTGCTCTGGTTAGGATTTGTAATACTATGTTGAATAAAAGTGGCAAGACAGGGATTCCTTGTTTTGTTTCTGATCTTAGTGGAAAAGCTTGAAGCTTTTCTTTCTTTCTTTTTTTTTTTTTTTTGGAAGCTTGAAGCTTTTCACTGTTGAAGTATGATGTAAAAGTATGAGCTTATAATGTATGGTCTTTGTATGTTGAGGCATATTCCCTCTGTACCCACTTCGCTAAGTTTTTATCAATCATTACTTAAGGTTGAATTATGTCATGGATTTTTCTGTGTTTGAGAAAATCAAGATTTTTATCTTTAGCTTTGTTAAGGTCATAGAGCATGTTGATTTGCAAATGTTAAGCTACTCTTACGTCCCTGCAACAAACCCCACTACACCATGGTGTACAATCCTTCTAACAGACTGCTGGATTCGGTTTGCTAAGATTTTGTTGAGGATTTCTGCATTTACATTTATCAGGGAGTACTGCCTACAATTTTCTTAAGTCATCTTTGTCTGATTTTGGTATCAGGGTAATGCTGTCCTCATAAAATGAGTTTGGAAGTGTTCCCTCCTATATACATATAATTTTTACAAGAGTTTTAGAAGGACTGGTATTAATTCTTCTGTAGACGTTGGTAGAATTCATCAGTAGAGCCATCTGGTCATGGACGTATTTATTGGGAGGTTTTGATTACAAAGTAATTGGTTTGCTCAGATTTTCTATTTCTTCATGTTCCAGTCTTGTTAGAAACATACACCCTAAGAATTTTTCTACTTTTTCTAGGTTGTCTAAATAACCTAGTTTGCTAGCAGATCACCACATACTTAACAAATCAAAATTTAGTATTATCAAATCATAAAAGAGTGGTGCTCTGAAATTCTTAAGCAATAAACTGTGTCCTATTTACAGAAATTAATGCAACTTGTCAATTAAAAATATGTTTTGGGGAAACAGCTTGCACTTAGTGCATAGCTCAACCTGCTGTATATATTATGCGTAGCTAGACTGCTAAGTGCCAAGAGCTACAAGATACACGAATAGATTCATGAGCACATTTCTTAATCTGATTTTAATTCTTAAGAATGGCAAAGATGTGGTGGGAGGGTGATAGATTTTTTTCTACATATACTAGAACTGTCAAGTTATCAAGGCAGGTATAGGTGATGACCTAGTTCACGAATGGAGACCTGAAAGCGGGGGTGGTGATATAATTGAAAGGAAGATAGAGGAGAGTTGAGAAAACAAACAACACGAGTTCAGTTTGAGTTTCAGGTGCTAAAAAAACAGACATGTTCAACAAGCAGTTGGAAATGCGAGCCTAAAGCTCTATAGAGAAATGAGTCGACCATGGAATTTAACATGGTGAGAATAAACAGGACTATGAAAGGAGAGTGCGCGAAAAGATCACAGGTTGCAGATGGAATGTGCTGAAATGCCAACATATGGATATTTAAGTGAAAGAGGAGGAAATAGGAGCAGGCAGTGGTAGAGAGAAACCAAGTGACTAGTTTAGAGGCTATAGAGGCTGCTTCTATACAGAGTCAACAGTCCGGAATTAAAAGGGAAGGTTGCAGCAAGAAGCAAGGGAATCAAAACGTAGGACGCGCAATGAGGACTTGACATTATAATCCTAACACTGGGCATGTGAAAAAATTATGTAATACTCTCTGTGTTCAAAGACTGTGAGATCACGGATTTTTATTAACTTGACAACATAAGAAATACTCTTTGCTGCTCTGAAATCCCTATAGGCATATGATATTTATGGATTCATTTGGGAACTCTGATAATATTAGCACAAATTGGTTACTTCATAATAGAAAATGACAAAAATAAACTGAAAGATGAAAGTAAAGGCAAAACTGAGGCACCTTGATTCTGGCTAGCTTCAAACTTGGACACAGGACTACAAATAATTTTATGCCTAAAAAGCACTAAAATGTTCCTGGACAAGGTGACAGGAAACTATGACTTTCAGAGAGAAAACAAAATTAACAAGCAACTATGTCAAATTATTTTGAAATGAAGTATAATCCTGGAGGCCACAAAAAGACCTGGAAGACTGAACAGTGTGATTAATTCATCAAAGAACTTTCCCCTTTGGTTCTAATGAGAATTTAATTCTGGTGGTCTGGTTATTAATGGTCCAGGTGCAGAAGTGCCCCAGATGTGGGTCTGGACCTGGACTGTCACTAAAGCCCGAGCACTCCCACCTGCCTGAGCAGGATGAAAGAGGACTGGCCTCACAGGGGGGGGGGTTATCAGTGCCTTTGGAAAAAGGCGGTAAATACATAATACAAGACTCAAATTTTGTTCATAATGAAATGAGTCCTTGAGAAATTTTTTTTAAAGGATCGAGTGAGGGTAACTTGTATCGTTAGCTAAATGAACCAAACTGTTCAGAATATTTAGGTTTAGAGATCCTATAAACCAGTGGTAGTTAAATTCTTTGAGGCACAGAGTTCTACTCATTAAAATAAAATCTTAATCAGAAACCCAATATGCAAAACAGATTGAAAACGAAGTCACTCTGCTTAATAAGAGAGATGCTGTCTGTGTGCATGTCTGGTGGAGGAGAGAGGTGTCTCCCTTCCCGAAACCCACTTTTCAACAGCAGCCCAGGAGGTTCCAAGGAACTCAACAAGGACCAAGTTTTAGCTTCGGGTTTTACAAATGGGGTACTGAAACCCAGGTAAATTAACTGCCTTGTTGAAGATCAAAGAGCTAATCATGGAAAGGCCAGGACTGTACTTCAGGTCTCCTTTTGAAGTGTGAACCATTTCCCAGAGCTGGGAAATTACAGTACCATTAACAGTCTCATTACCAGTGCTGGGATTTCTTGTGAACCTTTGCCTGACTCCCCTGAAAATGACTCATGGATTCCTTCTTCATTTATCCCTCTATAATCACCATTCACACTCCTTTGTAGTAACATGTTGCACTACTTTATGAGTACATTTGTCTTTTTGAGATTAGACTGTGAGCACAGACATGTCTTACTGTGCATCACACCTACCTGACATGAGATCTGGTCACTGGATGAACAAATCAGTGTTTTAAATTTACGAAGACCTAAGATTTGTCACAGAAAATTATCTAACACCTTTTCCATAGGCCTATGTTTATTTTCAATAATCTTAGCTATATCTCAAGGAAATATTTGTCCTTCAGTGTGTTTAATAATTTCCCATAAAAGTAAGAGTCATTAAGGCAAAAGATTCAAAAATCTGTTACTGAAATCTTGTGTTAGGGGGACTTTCACTATAAATACATAACCTGACCAGTTATCCACAGAGAGTAAAATACCTGCATATTCAGGATAGCAAATAGTGAGAGGGCTCTTTTTGATTTTTTCCTCGAAGAGATCCTTCTTGTTTAGAAAAAGTATAATAGATGTATCTGTAAACCATTTGTTGTTACAAATGCTGTCAAACAACTTCATGCTTTCATGCATTCGATTCTGTAACAGAAAATAACATAATCTGTTTGTCTCAATGGCAAGGATTTTGAGGACTATTACTTTTAAAAAATAGTGTTAGAATAGAATAGAGCTTAGTCCGCTGATAAGTAAAATACCAGAGAAACACATTCCTGCCATTTAGGAACAAGTACACTTGATTACAGGTGAGGTGAATGTATACACCACTCATCACTTTTTGCATTCAACCAGTACTTGTGGAGCGCCCACTGTGTGTCACTGTGCCCAGGAACACCCTGCTGCAGGACCCTGCAACCTACAGATGCCAAGTGCAAACATCTGAAGAGAGACCTCACTGTTACAGAGTGAATCAAAGTTTC
Source organism: Vulpes lagopus (assembly GCF_018345385.1). NCBI lineage: Eukaryota > Metazoa > Chordata > Mammalia > Carnivora > Canidae > Vulpes > Vulpes lagopus. The sequence goes on along the minus strand of NC_054834.1, from coordinate 19,906,276 downwards.
CATTAAAAGACAAGGAGGGTTTTTAAAGATTAATGTATTAAACTGAACAAGCTGAAACACGATTAGCCCAACGTTCTAAATATAATGATGTATCAGGGAAGGAAACCTCCAACGCTGTTTCCTGCCCTTCTAGTATCTGTGGTTTCTAAAAGGACACCGATGAATTTTATAGCATCGAAATGAGAAAAATGAACGAATGATGGTATAGAGTACCTGCTGCACTGTAACTGTATGTACTCGACTTTCAAAATACAAAAAGTGACATTTCGAACTTTCCCCCCCCATCTGAACTAAAGTTAACTTAAAATGACAGAGTTCTGGGGCATGTGGGTGGCTCAGTGGTTGAGCGTCTGCCTTTGGCTCAGGTCATGATCCTGGGGTCCTGGGATCGAGTTCCATATCGGGCTTCCTGCAGGGAGCCTGCTTCTCCCTCTATGTCTGTCTCTCTCTCTCATCAATCAATAAATAAAATCTTTAAAAAAAGAAAAAAATGAGCCTTAGATTATTATGAGGACTAACTTTACTTTCAGTTACTATGTAGATACTAGATATAGGAAGTGCACAGGTAAGTACATAGGGTTGAAGTGAGATTAACTCTGTCTTGTCTTATTTTAGGGGTTCATCTGTGCTTCTTGAGTGAGTATACTTCTCTTATTATATAAACAGAAGAGCTAGAGAAAAAAAAAAGCCAGCTGAACTTTCAAATAATTCATGCATTAGCAAGAATTACTCAATTTTTCTCAGAAAAATTCTTGGCAACATCTCCAGCCCTTTATATTTCATGCTTATTCTTTAACAGTGGTTCTACTTGCCATTTCTTCATCTTCAGCTAGAACCAGGTCATAGTCACTCAGGGCCACACAGAAGATGATGGCGGTCACCCCTTCGAAGCAATGAATCCATTTCTTCCGCTCTGATCTCTGTCCTCCCACATCAAACATTCTGTCAGAGAAACAGTGAGTTTGACATCACATTAAATGTTCAAAAGCTCTGAGGGGTTCTATAATATCATCCCCACCCCCGAAAAAAAAAAGCTCCAAATTGCAGGGGGATGTCGGATGAAAAGGGGAACATTATGGGAGGAAAATGATGTCACAAATTGGTGTTCGCAAAGGGGAAAAAAGTCTGGTTTTCAAATTTTTGATTGAAAACAAAGCCCAAAATACCCTCAAAAAAACAACACATTCATTAACATATGAGAACACTTAGATCAGAACATTAAAGCAGATACAAATGAGTGGACTAGACTATGAGTAAACACTGAGAAGTCACAGGAAGCAGCCAGGCAATGCAGAGATAATAGAGTATATTCAATTTGCCAAAGTCATAGAACATTACAGTCAGAGTACATGGTCCCCTCTGCCCACTTTAAAATGTCGCCCTTTCTCCCAGAGGCCGCAGGTAGGACTTTTACGTAGAGAAGAAACCTTATTCCAGGTAAGAAAAAGCTGAGCAAGCAAGTGATATTTACATGGGGCAAACAGGTTACCTAAATTAAAAAAGTAAAACCATATTAAAGGAACAAAAGAGATGAAACAGGACATAACTGTGTTGCCCTACTGAACAGGTTCAAAATTTAGAGTGAAAATACTCAATTTTTCTACAATAGATGACAGCAGACCACTGTAGCTTAGTGCAGGGTAAGAAGACAAACCGTGTGAAAACAATGATCTTTCCTCTTTTCCTTTTAAGACTTTTTTATTACGTTAAGCAAAAGTTGAAATTCACATGGATGTTATGCAACCTAGAAATAGCCAATTATATAATGGAAACACTATGCAAACTGGTACATTTTAAGAGGCTCCATTTATCTAGATGTCGCACTAATTAAAACAGTCCCTATTTAATTCTCAGGCAAAAAGAATTTCCCTGCAGAGTAGTATTGGCCTATAAACCAAATCTGAGTACCTCAACTGATATTGTTACTTTTATCATCATTCAAGTGCCCTTCATTCTTTTGGGTTAGAGAACTGTTTATTAAGTGTGCTATATGACAAAATGATTCTACCACACAATAAATTAAAATGGGTAAGACCCCCCCCCCCAAAAAAAAGAGAGCTGACGGTAAAGATCAAATAAGGAAAATAGAAAAGAAATTAAATGGTTACCATCTGTTAAACTGCCAAGGAAAACAGTTTGAAGATAACCTTATCCAAAAGACTATTTTGGGTAACTTCTTTGATCCAATGGCACGTATATCCTGACCACTCAATATAAAGTAACAACCAAACCCATCTCACCCCCTCCCACAATTTCCTCCTGTGACGGTGGGTTTTAGGTGTCAATTTGGCTAAGCAGTTATTTAGTCCAACACTGACGTAGGTGCCGCTGTGAAGGGATATCACTGCTGTGGTTGACAACTATAATCAGTCGTCTTTCAGTAAAGAAGATCATCCCTGATAATGTGGGGAGACTTCCTCCAGTCAGCTGGAAGCCTTAAGAACAAAAACAGATCTTCCTAGAGGGAAAAGAAATTCTACCCTAGGATGGCAACATCGGTTCCTGTCTGTGCCCTAGGAGCTTGTGCTGGCCAGCCCTCTGGTCACGTGAGTCAATTCCTTGAAATGGACCAGCCTGACTGACATAAATTTTAGGACCCACAGTGGGGAGCTGCTGTGACAAGTGGCTGTAGAATGAACTGGGTAAGAAGCAGAGGCTGGAAGGATCCTGAATCACTCAACAGAGAAGTCCAGACTACTCTGAAAAGATGGTTGGTTAGAAATACAACATAGAAGGTAGCAATTTTGGAGATCTAGGGAGTGCGCAAAGGATGGTGGGGTCTTCTCCTACCTTAGAGGATACGTGAATGTTAATGATGTTTTTGATGAGTTCTCAGAAGGAAATGAGAAACACATTCTTGGACACTGGAGAAAAGGTAATCCTTGGTGTAGAGTCACAAAACCTCTGCTAGAAGGCTCTAGTACTGGATGTTAGGAGATGAACTTGAATAGTAGTTGAGGAAATTTCCTAGCAAAGTGTGCAGAGTATGGTTTTGTTTCTCCTTGTTGCTATCGTAAAAAATATGAGGAAAGAGAGAGAAGCGGAGGAAAACCAGGGAAGAAGGCCATGCGACCAAGGCCAAGGAATGCAGAGCATTTCCAACCAGTACCAGAAGCAAGAGAAGATTCTTCTGTAAAGCTTCTAGAAGGAACACAGTCCTGCTGACACGTGGATTTCAAACTTGGAGGCTCCAGAACTATGAAAGAATAAATTTCTGTTGCTTTATACCACCTCACTTGTGGAAACTTGCTACAGCTACCCTAGGAATGAATATATCCCTCTTGCTTTTATTTCTCACTCTAGCAATTTATTACCTCCTGATAATTATAATATTTACTTCATCTTGCCTTCTCCTGTCCCAACAATGTAAAGACAAGACTTTGTCATACTTCATAAATATTTGCTGAGTGAATGAACTACGTCTACAGAATATTTTAAAACGCCTTCAAATGATAATAGACAAACCTTATTTCCTTGTTCAAGATCTAGGTCTTCCAGTTATGCTGTGGGATGTTACGTGTAAGAGAGCTTTACCTTGATAATCCAGTAGTTTAACTACAGAAGAAATCTCAGCTTATTTTAGCAATGAACGAGGGTCATTCATAGATTTGTCATAAACAAAGAACCTTCCATCTAAACAAGCACTTCTCAAACATTAGTGTAGATCAGAATCACCAGGTGGGCAAAATTGATGCTGCTGATCTGGGGACCATACTTTGGGAATCACTGGTCTTAACTCATTAAGCCAAGGAGCAAAAATGACTAAAATATGATGTTACAAATAACTGTGCATAAGGCATTATTCCTTTTTCACACATTAGAATTATCTTAAAATTCTGAACTATTTTTTTTAAATTAACCAAAAACAGAACAAAATAATATGTTCTCCTTCAGATGAACAGATGAGAGTTTTTTTTCTAGCATCAAAGAGGGAATGAATTTGAGTTTTCTTAGGTTTCTTTTTTTTTTTTTTTTTTTCGGGGAGGGGACGGAAAAGGTACACAAGGATATTGAAGATTCTGAGATGTTCTGATATTCTCAGACTGTCCTATGAGACCAAGACCGACTGGTACGAAGCCAGATGACCCTACAGGCATATCAACCCTATACATATAACGTACTCCAAAACCCATTTCACATTTATACGACTATAGAAAAGGAAGAGAAATCTATCCTACAATTTTATAAGAGAAGGGATGCTGTAATTCTCTATTTGGCAAAAAGTAAAGTGGTTGATTCCTTAAAGCAAAATGATCCACGCAGACACTTTCCACAAACGCCTAGTCAGAGAGGTGAGAATATGTATTCTTAAATTACAATGCCTTATTGCCTCCTCTTGAATTTAAATTCTGATCATACAAAAAACTAAGTGAAAGCGAAATTTTACATCAGCTGTTAAAATGAAAGAACGAATTACAATACAAAACACACGGAATTACAATACAAAACACACGGAAACGAGAAACACAGGAGCTCCTGCAGAATCATTCTAAGTCTCCTTCTGTCCTCGTTCTCCCCAGCTCCGTGCATTTTCTCCTCAGACTGTATTTGTTAAAGCCATTAGCTGAACATAATGATTTAAGCTTGCTTTTTAAATAGGGTGTTTAAAAAAAGAGTAAACAAAAAGCAAAAAAAAAAAAAAAGATCAGAATCTAAGTAAAAACAAACAAAAAAACCCCAAAAACTTTGAAGCCTCATTCTGACAGTGAGTTTCCTTAATATTATAACTTTAAGATAAATGTAATAATAATAGTTCCCAGATCAGACCTATCAGACTATTTAAATATTAATGTTTTACTATTCCTGACTTTGGTCATTTAATATCCTAGAAGAACTGAACAGATTAAAAGAAAGTAAATGATTTTGGTAAGAGCTACTGCCAGCAGCCAAAAAATGTCCACTGCCAGCTTACAAACTGGCGAAAAAAGAACGGAATTAAAAGGAGATGAAAAAGTTGATCATGTATTTAAGTACAAAGTTACATGGTCAGATAAACTATGAATTGTAATTCTGTTTTTTAAAAAAAAGCAGGCAATGTTTTTGGGGGGGGTTTGGAGGGAAGCTGCCATGGAAAATTAAAATTCAATTTTGGTTTTCTGGAAAATCAATTACAGGAATCACTGATAAATTAGTGGGATAAATTAGTGACTAATGATAATAAACATATTTAAAATACTTATAGAAGAGGGGCATCTGGCGGGGGGGGGCTCAGTCAGGTCAGCCTCTGACTTGATTTCAGCTTGGGTCGTGATCTCAGGGTTGGGAGATCAAGATCGATGCCAGGCTCCATCCTGGGCATTGAGCCTACTTAGACTCTCTCTCCCCCTCTCCCTCCTCCTCTCCCACGCCCTCAGGTGCACGCATGCTCTTGCTCTCTCTCTCTCTCTCCCCAAAAATAAGATACTTATAGAAGGAATCAGAAGTACATTTGCATCAGTACAGTTGTATATATGTAACTGTACTTCCCACGACTTGTAACAGTGACCTTCAAGAATATTTTTCATCTTTGACTAGGAATCTTTAGGTGCTTTCAGAAATTCTGCTTCATTAAAACTGTTTCAGAGCATTAGGGTTATCTGAAGCACAGTCCAATAACTTTTTCATACTTTAAAAAAGAGGAACATAAGGTCTGAAAATTAATGTTTCACTAAACTTCCCTGATTCTCATTCATTATGAAATGAGTGTATTGGACAAAACAAGCTCTGAGATCCCTTGCATTTCTACAGGCCACAATTCAGTACTTCTCTGCTCAAACTTCATTAAGTTAGTATTTAGCATACTCTAAATGACATTTTTCATCATGAAAAAGTGCAAACATTTGAATGAATAAACATTTTTAAAAGGTACCCTTCATTTTTACCATTTCCATAAATAAGCATATGTACAATCAGTAAAATTCTAAGAATACATGTTAACACTTTCTCCAAATATGCAACATCAGAGCAATATTTTCTATTTAGAAATAAAAGCTAAAAATTATTTAAATCACTTTGAAAAATATAAACAAAAGAGATTTGCATGTCCATTTTTTCTTAAATAAAAATTAAATATTCCTAAGAATGTTTCCTGTCCTTCTTCATCCAAAATATTGTCTGTCCAATCACCTTTCTTTACTGAACAACGTGTTTTATACCTAAATTTGTAAATTATATGCTTTAAAGCTACTTACTTAAAATGGAGATCTTTGAAAGTAAAATGGGTTTCAACAATTCCTGTCGTTTTCACTCTAGTTCTGAGAACATCCTGCTGAGTTGGGATATAATTTGGTTGTGCTATTCTGTCCAAGTCATTCAAATAGCTGAAGAAATAAATAAAACAATAGTTAATATAGCCCCTAAAGATCATCTACATCAAGAAGTAAAACACTTTGATGCATGCAATATCATAAATCAATGGGAATTTTTATATTTCTGTGTAATGATGTAAAAATACAACCAATTTAAGTTTATACGTTATACAATTCCCACTGAAATGAAAATGTATACTTCTCCAGCTACAAAGCCCTTTTAACATTTTCTAAGTACTGTGTACTTTGTTTCCTAAAGACAAGAATTAGTAATTCTCCTTGTTAGAAACAAAACAGAATAATTTCTTAAAAACCACACACAACCAATTGTACACTAGGAGTCAGCTTCTTAAAAGTCTTTATTACACTTTTTTTAAGGAGCATGTGTTTCTTTTCTGGACATCACTCTTGTTGAGGAGTTACAAAGTCTGAAGTCTTTGAGAAAGTAATGAGTAGATCTCCAGCCAAAGGCTGAATTCAATACTATTCTTTTTCAGCCAGCTTTAAGTTACAAATAGGAAAACACTACGCATGCTCTTTTACTCTGCATTTTACTGGTTCTCTAAATAAATATTCATATTTGGGGATCCCTGGGTGGCTCAGTGGTTTAGTGCCTGCCTTTGGCCTAGGGCGCGATCCTGGAGTCCTGGGATCGAGTCCCACGTCAGGCTCCTGGCATGGAGCCTGCTTCTCCCTCCTCCGGGGTGTCTGCCTCTCTCTCTCTATCATAAATAAATAAATAAATATTTTAAAAAATAAATATTCATATTTTACTTCTCACTGGTTTTAGCCACCCACCCATTCAATATTCTTTGCCAACAATGTCAAATATGTTGTGCTACTAAAATGCAGTGGTGTCATACCATGCGATTATTTTGTGGAAATTATTCTGTGTCATTTTATATAGTAAATAATGTTATAGAAAGTCCAGGTATGAAGAGAGTAATGTGAATCTGAGTGGTGAAAGAAGCCTTCATGGGTGGGGAGGGTTGTAAACAGAAATCTGAATGATGAGGGATGTGAACAGAAAAAAAGAATGCAATCCACGTCAGGAGAGTAGTCAGACAGTATGGGGAGGCAGGAATTGTCAGATCTTGCTTCTCACAAAGTAAGGCCCCTAGGAGGTTGTGCATAAACTCAAATGAGAAGTCTGGAATTGATCCTAAGTGGGAAGCATCCCAACAGTGTTTTCTGATACTAGAGTGGAGTGGTCAAAGATAATTTAGAAAATTCACATCTGTGTTTATTACAGAGGCAACAACTACTACAACTTTAATGGACGTTATCTTCTGAAACTGTTCCTTAGCCATTTAGAACAGATCTTACAAACAAAAGGAGCTCAATAAATATTTGATTTGTAGAGATGGAGTTGAAAAGCTATCGAAACACTGAATTAGTAATCAACAGTGTTTTAGACAGTAAAGTATATGTATGTGATATTGATACCAGAATTCATAGAGCATACCTGGAGTTATCTGCATTGTATTTACTGAACTTAAAATAATCTTATTATCACATTGCTGATGATCCCCTAGTACTTTAATTTGTGTTTTTAATTCCACATATATAATGGTATACAGTATTGTAAAAAAAAATCTGACTAATAAACAAACACATGGCAATATTTTACTAATTGTCCCTCTGAAATAGTGTGTTAATCTTATTTAAAATGCACTTTGATTACTCCCATGCATTTATTTGCTTAAAATGCTACTCAATAGTCTCTAAAAATAATGCACATTCATATTTCAATAACACAAATTGTGAAAAACTCCAATTATTTTAAATGATCATGAATTTCAAGTAAACTGGTAGTTAGATAGTCCCAGTGGGCAACTTGGCAACTTCTCCCATCTCCAGCCCAAAACTCAGAAATCAAAAGGCTCTGTGACCACTATGGAGAAAAAGATTTCTAGGACTTCCTTCATTCTTGAAAAGTGGCTCCCTTGTTGCTATCGTGAAGTCAGAACTATTAGTAATGAAATACTGGGGAACCAAAATGACTTATTTTTCCAGTGCATACCCCAATACTTGAGCACACGGGACAAGTCTTGGTCATTAGACTGCAGTGGTCCAGGAAGTCCCATTATACAGGGAAAGTGACTTCAACCGATCGTCCCTGAGAAGCACCCCTTAATTACTGCAAAAGCTCCCCTAGCTGGGCTCTACTCAGAGCACTCTTCTCAACATGAGTGATCCCCATTTAGCTCTTTCTGCAGGAGCTGGTGGTGCCAAAGCAAATAATATGGTCTAAGAGTCGTGTTCTTCCTGTAAATCATTTTCTTCTAATTTCTCTTCGAGCTTCTGTAAAGTATGGTTTATTCATTCACTCATTATTAAACAAGAGCATAGCAAATGACAACTGTGTGTCATGGAGAAAGCATACAGGGTGAAAACATACCGCACTGAATTTACAGTGTAGTGGCAGAGACAGAAAATCATTTCAACACAAATAAAAATTACCTCAAATGTAAATCTGTGAGTGCTCTGAAAGAAATATTTTGCATTTGAAGTATGTAAGACAGGGAGGCAAAGACCTAATCTGTGAGTCAAGGCATATATCCTAAGAAAAGATGACACCAGTTGGAGAGGGGAGCTACGTATTCAGTAACATGTTACATATACATATAGAAAATACATACAAAATAATACGTATATATTATATAGCTTACATAGTCATAAAGCATTAGAAATACAGATTAGGGGTCCCCTGGGTGGCTCAGTGGTTGAGCGTCTGCCTTCAGCTCAGGGCGTGATCCCAGGGTCCCAGGATCAAGTTCCACATCGGGCTCCCTGCAGGGAGCCTGCTTCACACCTCTACCTCTGTCTCTGTCTCTCCAAAGAATAAATAAATGAAATCTTAAAAAAAAATACAGAATAGGAAATACTAATAAAAATTGGTATGGGGGGATCCCTGGGTGGCGCAGCGGTTTGGCGCCTGCCTTTGGCCCAGGGCGCGATCCTGGAGACCCGGGATCGAATCCCACGTCAGGCTCCCGGTGCATGGAGCCTGCTTCTCCTCCCTCTGCCTGTGTCTCTGCCTCTCTCTCTCTCTGTGACTATCATAAATAAAATAAAATAAAATTCTTTAAAAAAAAAAAAAAAAATTGGTATGGGTTACACAGTAAGGTGTATTCACTCCCTCACACTAAATCACAGAACAGAAACTGAGTATTCTTATGTGTAGCCAATGACCTGCTGCGTGATAACTGGGGAGAGCCGTAACCTATTTGTCACTGTGGTGAAATGGGTGTATTTACCTAGTCCTCTCTAGTAACCATCATCTTCTCTCTCACCCTCATTTGTGTCCCTGAACACCAGTAGCTGTCAAGAAAATGGAATAAAGTAAAAGGAGCACAGAGCACATGTATTAAGACCAGTTAATGCTACTCATATCTGACATTTTTGACTGCGTCTGCTAGATTATGGAAACAAACACTTGATTTTTTAATTTTTATTTTTTTTACTGTAGCTAGATCACCAAGCAGAAAGCTCCCTGACCAGGCTTTGCTTTATGAACTCTCAGTGGCCACCACTTAGAAAATCAGGGCAGGTTCTTTTTACAAAATACTGTACTTAGCTATCTGTAAACAATATCTAATGCAACAGGGCACATACAATTGACAATTTTCAAGCGCAGAGCTATTTTACTCAATGAGGAAACATCTTGGGATCACCAAACACCCCTCTAAAAGAGGTACATCTCATGCAGGGTGCCTGTCACTGGACAAATAACTCTTCTCAGGCACTTTTAAGTTTAGTGAAAAGAACCAAATCAGTTCCCCTCCCCTTGAGCTGGCCCCATGCAAACTTGAGATACGCTCAAATTCAGGGTGAACTTTGCAAAGTTCCAGTTTACTTTCTTGGAAATATGCTGCCAACAGTCTATTCTGAATGTTTCAATTAGAGTTACATAAGGGTGAGTCTCTTGAGACACCTCTGAACACAAAGGAAATAACAGCAATGCTATCTACAAACACACCAAAAAATCCAGAAAAGTTTGCAAATACTGTCATCCTGAATATCCTGAGTTTTACAAGAAATGTGTCAGCCAGTTCTGCAATAGCACTGACTTGGAGGTATATTTGACTTGCAAGAAATTATTCATGATAGTTTAGTTCTGAAGTCATGATTACTTACTATGCCGCAGAGTCATTAAGCTGGTACTCTCGGGATCTGTTGAAACAGGCTTGCACGCCACTATCTTTCCACAATCTCTTTATAACTCCAGCAAGTTCCGCAGTCATAAAACCTTCTTCAGCAGCTCCAGCAAGCACAAAGAGTTGGCGGGCATCATCCTGAACATTCAAAGACCATTTTTTTTTTTTAAGTAAAAAAGGGAGACGTTACAGATTAAAAGTACAGAGGGAGGCATTCTAGATTACGAAAAGTGCAATCGTGCATTTCCTTTGTTTTTCATTGGGGTCATGGCTTTTAGTTCTCTGAAGCACCACATTAAAAAAATGGCTTAACCAAAAGAGCATAACCTTAAATCGCAGGTCTATGTTTTGGAATATTAGTAATAAGCGGTCAAGGCTCCAGGAAACAAGAAGAATGACTTACACCTACAGGTCATGAGGGGACACATTAACCAGCTATTTGCTATCACTGACGGTTTATTGCACACTCATCAGTGTTACAAACAGAGAACTAATGTATGCCTTAACCCTCCCACCCAAAATGTTTCTAAGAAACACACTAACACTGCTAGAGATTATTTTAGGGGAGAATCTCATTAAATGTTGGCTTTCTGATATTCTCTATGGAAGCAAAAGAAATTCAGAGAGGGAGAAATCAATGTGTAATAAATGATAATAGCTTTACAGAATGATCTGAAATTTTCAGGAGACCTTAAGATGTGTATACATTAAAGCCAAGGGGCAGGGGGTGGGAGCAGGTGTTTGTTAATGCAGGCATAGGAAACAAACACAGCTATGAAGTAGAAATATGATGCATACTGAAGACAGAATGCAAAATATTTTAAATGAAGGAATGATGCCTATAAAGTTATTAAATTTTCCTTAAGTTTTGAGACTACAAATACTTATTCTGATCCATAGGTAACCAACCACAGTAGGTGAGCGCTTCCAAAGGAGTTGTGACAAGGACGCAATTCTAAATTTTCTACTAGCCATATTTTTTTAAAAAGATGAAATTAATATAAAAAGACTTTATTTAACCTGTATGTAAGATAGCCTTTTAATATGTAATCAAGATAAAATTATTGAAACATTTCATATTTCTATTCATATTCAGTTTTCAAAATCTGGCATTTATTTTATATAGACAACACCTCAATTCAGATTAGAACATTTCCAATACTCAATAACTGTATGTGCGGAGTAGTTATAGTGCTGCATAACACAATTCCAGTTTTCAGGTAAAAACACAGTTAATCCAAAAATAGGGGAGATGTGAAGTTGCTAACTTCACAGAGATTCTCTATAGCCAGAGACTTGTAGCTTTATGTTAACTGGGCGAACAATCCCTAATTTCTCTCAAGGGCATTTCCCCAAAGTATTAGAGTACATTTTTATAAAGTGATGGCAAACACAAGGATAAGGTACACAGTAGAGAAGCACTTGGTGACACAGGATAGCAGAGTACTTGCTGACAGTATAAATTCATTTTGCTGCCAATTTGTGATTTTTTTTTCCTCCCATAGAACCCACAGTGAAAAATAATTAAGTAACTCAGCATGGGAACATTTTATTCAAGCATATGTTTCCCTTTTTAGTAAATTACAAGATAAATGCAATGTACGCAAGCAAGCAACGCATGTACAACAAGCCTTAATAAAAGCTAACATAATAGAGTTTTAAGTCATTCTTAGCACCATTTACCTAATTGCAGTAAACAACTATTCACTTTTCCAAATAACTACCTATATATGAGAAATTTCTAAATTTGGCCATTTTTATTAATTGAACATCAAACATAATTTTCTCCATCCATTTCAGATAAATATTTTTCAGAACACCTGGGTGGCTCAGTGGTTGAGCATTTGCCTTCAGCTCAGGTCACGGTCCTGGGCGGGGGGGGGGGGGGGGGGGTCCTGGAATCGAGTCCTGAATCAGGCTCCCTGCATGGAGCCTGCTTCTCCCTCTATGTCTCTGCCTCTCTCTCTGTCATGAATAAATAAATAAAATCTTAAAAAAAGAAAAAAAAAGTCTACTAAGTGAAAAATACTTTTCTAAGATTTATTTGAGAAAGAGAAAGATACAGCATGAGTGGGATAGGCAGGAGAGGAGAGAGAGAGAATCTCAAGCAGACTCCATGCTGAGCACAGAGCCTCACGTGTGGCTTGATCCCAGGACCCTGAGATCATGACCATCAGCTCAAACCGATAGTCTATTGCTATCTGACTGTGCTACCCAGGTATCCCTTACTTAGGAGGTTTAATGAACTTTCCTCAAATTTATTCAATTTCAATAAAATTTCTTGGTAGAAAACACTAATGCCCTGTGGTATGGGTCATAAGATCACATTCTCTTCAAACTTTCTACAAAGAAGCCTGAAGAAAAAACATGAGAGACTTTGGAAAGTATATTTATAAACTATATTCTGTTGCATTAAAAATGTCTCTTCTTCACAAAATGTAGTCTCTTTTTCTCTCTTTCTTTTTTTTTTGTCTCTTTTTCTTAAGAGGCTAATTAAAATATTCACTTCCATGTCATTAGGAGGACATTCAGATGTCTATAGATGAACTTTAAGGTAATAAATTTAAGCAGGAGTGTACTTTAGAAACTATTCTACCTATATTATTGTTTTGTATAAAAAGACCCTGGGGCACAGAGAGATGAGGCAACTCATTTAAAGTTTCACAGCTAATTGCTCACCCAATCACACAAATCAGCAAGGAGTCAGTAAACAGCCATTGCCCAAGACAAGACAAATGTTAAAACTACAGAATGATAACAATGATCCTACCTGGCCATGGAACAAGATCTTTTCAAAATTTATGTAAAATAATGTTTCTTAAAACATTTAGAAAGCTAAACATAAGTGCATCAAAACAGTGTGACAAGGGGTAGAAAAAAGATTGGCATCACCAAAGACAATACTGAAGTTTAATCAGAAGGGACACAGCTTAGTAAAGCAGAACAGGTAGTCATTTATGTTGCTGAAAGAAGCATTTGCCAGGCAATTTGTGAGTAGCAAGGAAAAATCCAGGAGTGGCCAAGTTAGTATGTTTTCAAACTACTACAAAAAAAAAAATCAGATGATGGAGAAAATGTAAGCTCCAGTTCACATAACTATGTGCGCTGGGAACTCAGAAAGGAATTATGAAATGCTTCGGTGTCAAGAGACATGTAATAGGGCCCCTTTTCCCACTGATGGTGAGGGAACACTTGGCATGCTTTATTTAGTGATTGCGCATTTTATTCAAAGTTGTCACCCACTCTATGAGAATTAGGAAGAGTCCTTCTGGGCTGGGGAAGGGAAGACAGAGGAACTGTAACAGCTCTCTTCTGACATATTAAGTAAGGATCATTAAAGGTAAGATAGGTATTTAGATGTAAGGCTTTTACGAAAATTTAGGGCAAAAAATACCAGATTTCAATTCCATATGAACAACACTTTTTAACAATTAAAGCCATCAAAAAAGGCAGGGGGGAGGAATCAAAGATTGAAGTGTTTAAGCAAAGGCCAGATGATTATTTATGGTAATACAGCAAACAGAATTCATGAATGAGATTAGAGATTTAAACAGAAAATATCAGAAAGTCCTCTATAATAGAAACTAAACAATATGATATAGGAGTCTTAAAAATAGGGACAACTCTAAATTTTTGGCCGCAAGGATAATGCACTGATGTCATGATTGATACGTGTATGGAAATCTTTTGTTCCAGTCACTTAGCTCAATTTTTCCAGCAATAACATTAGTCAACAATACTGAATACCACATATGAGAAGTACTCATATACTTAATGTACCACATTTCTATAGGATACAATCACCCCTATAAATTTAAGATAACTATATTGTTTTTATCAAAGTTAGTATATCTTTGGGATGCAGGGTGGCTCAGCAGTTAATCATCTGCCTTCGGCCCAGGGCGTGATCCCAGGATCCGGGATCGAGTCCCGCATTGGGCTCCCTACGAGGAGCCTGCTTCTTCCTCTGCCTCTCTGTCTCTGCCTCTCTCTGGGTCTCTCCTGAATAAATAAGTAAATCTTAAAAAAAAGAAAAAGTTAGTATATCTTTAAGGAAATCCTAAGAATAGTGGAGTCACTACTCCATGGCTCATGGTGCCAATCCCAGATATTTCAAGAACTGCTTTGGGGGGGTGCGCCGGAGTGGCTCTCAGGTCAGGATCTCAGAGTTGTGAGATCAAGCCCCACAGGGGTCTCTGTTCAGCAGGGAGTCTACTTGAGATTCTCTATCTTCCTTTCCCTCTACCCCTCCCCACCTACCCCTCTCTGCTCTTGCTCACACTCTCAAAAAATAAAGATCTTTAAAAAAAAAAATAAGACACTGCTTTCAGAAATACATAAATGTAAAACATTTTTCCCCCTCAAAACACAAATGTAATCAAAGTTAAAATGACTGAGGCAAGAAAAGAGGAAGTCATTTTTTTTTTCCCCATAGCAGTGCTTAACAGGGTTGGGGGGAACCTAAAAATAAAATAATCTAAGTTAATTTTAACTAAATTGCAGACAGCAAAATTTCTGACTAAATTGCAGTGAGCATGAGCCTCTCTGTATCAAGAAAGGAGATTACAATAAATACATTAGACAAATATAAGTTTTATACATATATTTATGACTCATAAATATGTGTTTTTTATTTTTAAGCTAATAGAATAAATGTTTCAGCGTTTTTTGGATAGATAATAGAACCTATGGTCAAAAGAGATATAAAAATATGTGCTACCTGATATATGAATTAAGGAAAATTTAAAAAAAATACTATGCTGGAGAGGTTAATTACATTTCAAATGAAGGCTAGTACCTACCACTTTGCCACATACGTCAATCAGTATTTCTCAGAATCAAAAATAACATAATCCTATAACAATCTCTTGGTTCTCAAACATAAGCCAGAATACAAAACTAATTCAAACATTCATCTGGAAAAATAACAAGTAGAAATAAACCAGGAAGATTTTGACCAAGGATACTGGGGAAGGAGAGCTAAAATTCTCTGGTATTAAAAACCTAAATATGTAGAACCCTCTGGCATTAATTCAGATCAACAGGGGAAAAATTCCAAATCTGAACTTGTATGATAAAGGTGGCAAGGTAAATTAGTAGGAAAAGATATGAATATTTAAAAAAAATAACCCTACTAAATAATTAGATAGCCATCTGAAGAGGAAAAAAATAATGTAGATCTCTACTCCATGCAGAACACAGTTTTGGAGTGATTAAAGAACAAATACAAGAATAATATTAAAATTCACTCCCCTAAAAAACATTTAAAATGAATATTTAGTAAATCTTTGAGAGATTTTCTAAATTTAAACATAATAGAAGAAAGAACAGAGGAAGATTTAAAAAACAAAAACTGTAAGAATAAAGGCAGTAGGGGATCCCTGGGTGGCTCAGCGGTTTAGCGCCTGCCTTTGGTCCGGGGCATGATCCTGGAGCCCCAGGATCGAGTCCCACATTGGGCTCCCGGCATGGAGCCTGCCTCTCCTTCCACCTGTGTCTCTGCCCCCTCTCTCTCTCTTTCTATGTCTATCATGAATAAATAAATAAATAAATCTTTAAAAAAATAAAGGCAGTATGCAAAATATGAAAGAACATTTCTATTAGTGGACAAAGGGTTAATGTATTATGTACAAACAAGCAAATAGATCATCAAAACACCAGGACTCCAAGAGGTAAATGAATCAGGCATAAAATTGGCCACAGACATAGAGTAAGAAAAATACAGTTATTAAAGATATGGAAAAGGTGCAATTATACTAAAATTGAAAATGCAAATTAAATTGAGATAAGATTTACTAATAAATTATCCAGTATTTTTTAATGTTCATCAGACTTCTAAAGTTGGCTACTCAGAGTGCTAAGAAACGGCACTGAAGTAAACAGGACAGGAAGATAAATTGATGCAACTTTTCTCAAAGGCAATCTGGCAGCTCAGGCAGACAGACAGAAACTAACGAAATAAACTACAAAATTAGAGAAACAGAAAAGTGGCCTTTATGCAGGCTCATGCTGAGGCATGAGGAGAAAGGGAACTCGTTTCAATTCAAGACAAGGTTTTCTGCACCTTCTATCTTAAATTATTCCAAGTAAGTGCTTCCTAAAGTATACGTTACAAAGGGTCAGTCCTGTTTTTTATTTTATTTACAATCAATTTCAAAACTATTAGTATTAGAAAAATTAAAAATTTATGTCACATTAAATATCAACCCATTTTCCTAAACTCTTAAGGCTAACATATAAATTACTCTGCCAATTGTTATAAATCTAAATGTTTACCCTTAATTTCATCTTAGGTGCATGCTTGTGGAAAGACATGGATCCATGAACCACACTTAGAGCAGCACCATTTTAAACGATGCAGTGCCTAAGACATGCTAATGGGCCTCTACATAATGTTTCTCTAACTTTACATTATGAGAAACAATAATTTATCATCCACAGATTGAGTACACTCATTCTGAGAGGGTATTGAAAGGATATTCAGCACAAAATTTGGTTGCTTTATGCCATCCTTGAAAACAATTTTGTTTCCTGATTTTAAATAACTAATGGGTAATCTGCTTTGCAAATCTGGTAACTGTCAAATATGAAGCATTCCATAGCCAATTAGTCACCATCTCTAAAAATTTTACAGCTTTTTAGTCAATTCTCATTCAATTAACCTACATACTCAGGTATAATTCCAGTCAAGATAACAACAGACTTTTTTTGTTTTGTTTCTACAGGGATGTGGGGCATTAAGTTGATTCTCAAATTTACCTGGAAGAGAAAATGCATAATCACCTTCACACTTTGGTAAAAGAACAATGGGATGAGTGTTCTTTCCCTACCAAATGCCAATTAACCCTATGAGGCAATAGGAACTAAAATGATTCTGACAAGAATAGTCGCATAATAATTATAAATGGCAACAATCCTAGCAACGAACTTTAATGGGCATCTATTATGACCAAAACATGTGAAAAGTGTTCAGTGTTCATTATGTCCTTATTCCTCATAACCCTCCTGGGGAAATATTATTTCCATATTATTATAATGAAAGAAACTTATAAAGGTTAAGTAATTCAATAAGTGATCTGGGAAAAAAACATATCAATGAGGGAAAAATGGAGCTCAGAAATACATTCGATTTGATGCTAAAGGCAGTGTTTCCATGTCACTGAGGAATGGAGTATTTAATAAATGTCCGTAAGGCAGGGGATGATCAGTTCATAAAATATACTTAGATCCCATCTACCAGGAGACACAAATAACATTTCCAGGGGGGTGAAGTGATAAATCTTAACAATAACCCTATAAACATTCTAGAAAATTAAAAGTAGATTTAAAAATAATTATAAGCTGAGGAAAATCTAATAGGATACAAACTGAAGTCAGAATTGATTGCAAAAATGTTTAAGAATTCTAAAACAACACAGCTATTTCAAAAAAGTAAAAAATAAAAGAAATATACTGAGTAAAAACATTAAAATTTAAAGAAGGGTTAATATGCCTTCTATTAAAAGAGAATCAATGTGAAAAGAACAAGTAAATGAACAGAACTGAGTCAAGAATACTAGGAGCAATTCACAGGGGCAAAACAGAAAGACACAGATTTCCCACCTCGGTAATAATCAGGAAAATAAAAACTAAAAAAAGAAAAGACAACAGTATCTCTCAGGCATGAGATATTAAAAATTAAAGTGTTGATAATAATATCTAAGTTGGCGAGACTCTGGTAAACACCGATGCAGTTGTTAGAAATGATTATTCGTGCCTCTTTCTGAAAGCACATCTGTGGTTCCTATAGAAATTAAATACTTGGTTATCCTTCAACTCAGGGATAATATTTCCAAGAACTGGTACTTTAGGAATAGAAATATTTTCAGCCTTTGAATATACTCTCTTATTCGTGGAATGTTTTTTCTTTCTTTCTTTCTTTTTTTTTTTTTTTTTTTTTTGTCTAGAAAACTCTTCCACACATTTCAGTATCAAGTTCCAATGTCCCTTCGTCAGGTCCATGTCATGTTTAGTTCACCTTTGTATTTCTCAGGACAATTCCAAAAGCCTGCAAGTATTTTAAAGCTTAAGTGGAGGCAACTCAACCCAAGACATGGGGCAGACTAACGAAAGCCAGGGGGAGTGCACGGGACACCTGTGTGAAGGAGTTAGCAACGATGGCCAAGGCACACGGAAGGAAGGGTCGAAGGCGGGAGGCCAACAGTTACGAGGCTACAGCTAGACAGTCTACGAAGAGTGACTCAAACAAGCACTGAGTGAAACCCAGAGGACAAAGGAGGTCCCATGTGTAGACTTCAAAGCCTCAGAACGCCAGTAGAAAGCAAATAAAAATGTTTACAAAAGTTTGTGGCAACAGAGCAGTTACTGCCACTCAGTCCTGTCCTTCAGTCCTTGAGAGGAAAAGAGAAAATAGAAAGATCCATAAAATACTGCCTGCACTGACCTTTAGCTGCCACCAAAAATAGGAGGCCATGTACAGAACCTTTCTAATAATCACATAAAACATCTAAATGCAGGATGGCATCCATGCGTGAGAGGGTGAACGATCTAAACCACCATAGTGGGGAATGGCCAAAAGTGCAATCCGTATCAACTGCCTCTCCTCTAAGGGTGGTAGTCCACTGTGTACAATTAAGAGCTTAAAAAGCATTTGTTGAATGAATCAACGATACATGAATCAATTAAAGATGAAAAAGATTAAGGGCATAGCAGATAAGGCAGAAATGTCTGAATACGATCAAATCTTGTTCCAGAAAAGACGGTTCAGAAGGATGTAATGAATTATTGAAAATAATCTATTATTTCCCCAATATATATTTTCTAATAATGCCTTCATTCATCCATTTTTCTCCTATTAAATCTCAAAGTTAAAAAAGCATTCTACTATACACCAAGAAGACAAAAACAAAAAGGTACAGTCGCAATACAGAAAATCCTCATAGTATTAGCATAGAGCACACACCCGCAGGCATATGCACACACACTAAATATATAAAATACTAATAGACCACTATTAAAAAACTAGTAGTAGGGGGATCCCTGGGTGGCTCAGTGGTTTGGCGCCTGCCGTTGGCCCAGGGCATGATCCTGGAGTCCGGGGATCGAGTCCCGCATTGGGCTCCCGGCATGGAGCCTGCTTCTCCCTCTGCCTGTGTCTCTGCCTCTCTCCCTCTCTGTGTGTGTCTATCGTAAATAAATAAGTAAATCTAAAAAAAAACAAAAACAAACAAACAAAAAACCAAAAAAACTAGCAGTAGTAGTAATAATAATAACACACCTACTCTACACAAAAAAATCAAAATTTAAGCTAGAGATTTAGTTAAACGTTTGTGGGAGGGTTAAACCTTATACCAGTCATTAGAGATAATTCAGTGAAGGAAAAAACCACATATAAATAATAAAACTTTAAATAAACAGATTAAGCAAGCAAACAGGGGCAGGGCAAAATAAAGAAAAAAAAGTGTTAATGGGGACTAGAGCAGGGAAGCTGCCATCGAATGCAAAATGAGTTACT
The DNA here is from genome assembly GCF_018345385.1 of Vulpes lagopus. Classification (NCBI taxonomy): domain Eukaryota; kingdom Metazoa; phylum Chordata; class Mammalia; order Carnivora; family Canidae; genus Vulpes; species Vulpes lagopus. The sequence continues at coordinate 19,886,315 of NC_054834.1, read as the reverse complement.
AGGCCAAATTAGGAAGTGCCAGCCCAGTGCCCAGTTCCCACTAACCACATGGCCATCTCTTTGTCATGTCATGTCTTGGGTTCCAGTTTCTCTACTGACAACATAAAGAGGTGCAATTAACTTGTCTCCTAAGGTCCACATCCCTGTAGCTCCAACATTTGGATACGTGTTTTCTAACAACACATATTTTCCAATTCAAAAGACAGGCAAGATTTTATATCATTTTCATTCCAGGAGATTAAACTGCTTTTTAGGCTGGGCAGCAATACAAGTAATTAGATCAGTGCAGCATTCCAAATTATAAAAACGTATGATATTCTGAAGAGTCGGCATTAAACTCAGTAGTAAGTACTAGAAATCGTTATGAGATGCAGGAGTACCCAGTATCACATGCTGACATAGAAAATATTGCAATAGTTACTGAGGCATCCAAATCAGCAGATGGATAAGGAAACAGCCGTAGGTATGAAGACAGGATGACCCAGTCCTCCGTATGCTTAGGTCATCACTTCTGAAGCTTCTGACTCACCTCACTCACTACCATCCTTTTGACTCCTTTTACAAAATGGTCTTTTTTTTTATTTTTTTTTATTTATTTATGATAGTCACACACACAGAGAGAGAGAGATAGACAGAGACATAGGCAGAGGGAGAAGCAGGCTCCATGCACCAGGAGCCCGACGTGGGATTCGATCCCGGGTCTCCAGGATCGCGCCCTGGGCCAAAGGCAGGCGCTAAACCACTGCGCCACCCAGGGATCCCTACAAAATGGTCTTAAGACCGCAGAGAAATCTCTGTTCTGTAGTCCGGCACTCCCGCACCAGTTATTCTACTACTCGTCAGGCCTATTCTAACGCACGTAACAACTCACCGCCCGAGCTGAGTCACCGAAATCTATCTTCAATCTCCCCATGGCCCTAATGATGGCGATGATGGACTGGATGGTGTTACTGTAGACCACTGCTTTGTACTGTTTACATTCCTCCTCCGAATAACCGGCTTCGTGGATAATTCTAATGAGACAAAAGGAAAAAAAGAAAAAAAAGTAGCCAAAAAAACATCACCACTTACTTCCTTTGATGGAAAGGTCCACTTAAACATAAAAAATAAACTTAATGTTTTCAATCTACTTACTTCATTTGCTTCACAATTGTACTTTTCCCAGATTCACCAGCACCTAAAAAACAACAACAAAAAAGTAAAATAAAGGATTTCTAACTTCATCACTTAGGTATATCCAACTCCCCAAAATAGGTACACTCATTGAGTGTGCACATACACACACACACACAAACACACACACTTTCTCTGTCTTGTCTTATAGCTAAATTTTTATTTATCTATTTATTTATTTAAGAGTTATTTATTTATGATAGACATAGAGAGAGAGAGAGAGAATGAGAGAGAGAGAGGCAGAGACACAAGAGGAGGGAGAAGCAGTTTCCATGCCAGGATCCCGACGTGGGACTCGATCCCAGGACTCCAGGATCAGCCCTGGGCCAAAGGCAGGCGCTAAACCACCGAGCCACCCAGGGATTCCCTAAGTTTTGTTTTAATCAAAACAATCTGTTTTATTTTTTATTTTTTTTTAAATATTTATTTATTTATGATAGTCACAGAGAGAGAGAGAGGCAGAGACACAGGCGGAGGGAGAAGCAGGCTCCATGCACCGGGATCCTGATATGGGATTCGATCCCGGGTCTCCAGGATCGCACCCTGGGCCAAAGGCAGGCGCCAAACCGCTGCGCCACCCAGGGATCCCAACAATCTGTTTTAAAAAGGATTTATTTATTCATCTTAGAGAGAGAAAGATGGAGTGTGTGTGAGTAGGGGGGAGGGGCGGGAGAGAATTCTCAAGCAGACTCCCCGCTGAGTGTGGAGCCTGACAGGAGGGCTTAATCCTAAAACCCAGGAGATCATGATCTGCACAAAAACCAAGAGCCAGATGCCCAACCAACTAAAGCATCCAGGTGTCCCTTTATCAAAACAATCTTTAATGGTTTCCAAACATATAGAAAATTGTCAAAAATAAGGCCCATCTGTTTATTCACAATAAATTCAATAAACTTTACTAAAAAAAATGCTTTTATGGTTGTGTATTTTCTCTAAAGCATTAAAAAAATTCAACCTTCTGTAACTTAAAGCACTATAAAGAAGTTTTAGTCAAAATTTTGCTCCGCCTTGGAAGATATTCTGTTTGGTCAGTTATTCTAATTTTAATCTTTGCTTCTTCAGCTGAATGAAGTAGAGAGCAGTGGTGCCAAGCAGCCATCTAGCAATTAAAAAATAGTATGCGTTACAACAGCTGGGTCTCCTGCGATGTATGCTCAATCACCATTATTAAACATGACACACAGCCAGCATAATTTGTTAGCACTGGGGATGCGATGGTGTGCAGGAAGGAAATGCCTCCCCCATGTTCTTTTAGCTTCCCTGTCACTCGAGTCATAAACCCATTTTTAAAACCCTCCTTCACTCTTTCCATATGCAAGGTCTCTTCACAATCTGGGTCCCTAGCATTATTCCACCACAGCATAACAAAATATTACTAATCCTATGGCCCTTTATAAAGGTAGAGCCCTCCTATTCTTCACATTTAACAGTAGCTGATATCTTTACATCACAGTAATGTCAACTACTTGTCACGCTCCTTCTGACTGTTAGATGCAGAGAACATCTGCGGGTAGGACACAAAATAAAGAAAATATGACAAGTCTATCATTTGCCTTCATGTTATCTTTCTCCGGGGCTACAGAGCATAGAGGGGTTTAGCATGGTTTGAGAGGCTCAGCTAGGATTTTTTATTACCCAGGCGCCGTATTCCCATTTTCCCAGGGCCCTTCCTACAGTACTATGTGATCCACATTACTGAAGAACTTACCGTTACAAGAACACCTACTGCGACCACACCACAAATCTTCAAACATACTGTTTCCCCCGACAAAATCTAATTTACTCTGCTGCTTCTTACCAATCTGGTTATTCTCCATCAACCATAAACTTAGTTCCTCATCAATCTCTCCTGACCCACTCACCCAAGGATTCTTGCTGCCCCACACTTTGCACGTTTCTATGAATATTTCTTGAATTCTCAGCAGCTAACTTGTGCTAGACACACAATCAACCAGAAATGTACCTATATTTATTTAAGTTACTTGTGTCTATTACACATTAGATGGCAAACTTCTGGGCTTCATTCCCTTTGCCCCATCCCTCTCCCGCTACACACACACATAGACATACACACATGCACACTCACGCATGCACACTCCCAAATCATCAGAAGCTTCTGAGAACAGATCATAGTTAAAATAGCCTATTTGAAAATCTGGGGGGGGGGGGGGGGAAAGACTGCTTAAATTTTACTTGTGATTTGATACTCAAGAAATTTTCCCAAGATACCAGCACATTAAGTAGAAAAGCCGGAGCTGAATAAACAATGAGGGCATTTTTCATTTACAGACAGCCTTTGAATGTTTCAGGCATCTGCCAATAAAAACAATTCCAAGATAACCCATTATTTATTAATCAACAACAGTGTATTTGGCTCTGTGAAAAGCTCCACTGTAGCTGTAATGGCTCACACATTTATTTCTCTCATTGAAGAGAGATCCACCCAACTAACGTACCCTAGGTAGTTTCCAGCAGGGCTCTCTTCAAGGAAGCCCTCTGGGTTTCTACACCACTGCAAACTGAGTCAGCAGCAGCCATGCTGTGATGACGAGACCTTCTAGATCCCTTTAATCATACACAGAAGTGGTGATTCCATTGGCACAGTGACCTCTGATGAACAGCCACCTAAGGACCATTCTCTTACTGAAATAACTCAACAACTAGAAGGACCAGAAAGGCTCACATGATATAAGCCAGTAAGGTCTGAGAGACAAGTGGGGTAAAATCAGAGATAGTTAAAAAAAAAAACAAAAAAGGAAGAAAAGAAAAAAAATTAAGATTACCAGTTAAACTATATATATATACACACATATATATGAGAGTTTTATAATCTTAATAAGAAAAAAATTTTCCTGACATTATCTTTAAGTTCTAATTCATTTCACATCTCTTCAAATAATTGATAGCATGGGACACTTAGCTTACTTTGCAGTGAGCATCTTAAATTAATGGATTGTGGTTCAAAATATCCTGAGATTTGTTTAACATTAAAGATTGAGGATGGGAGTGTTATTAATTGTATTTCTACCCAATTTCTTTGCAAGTCACAAGGTGTTCTTTGAGGAATAGATATTCTAGACACAGAAATGCTGAAAATAGTCTTTCAAAGCTTAGCAATTTATGTAATTAGTTTTCAATTCTCACTTCCATGTAGACAGACTCCTAATAGGAAAATCAGAAATGCTACCTGGTTAGGGTTCCAACATACTAAATACTGGTATTTATGCTTTCCACACAGCATACAGGAAAGAGTTAAATGTTGTTCTCTACAAATCTCAGCACAATTATGTTTGAGAGACTGACAGGAAACAATATTGAAAAAAAAAATCCCAGAGCTAGTGGAGAGGCAGGGGAAGGGAGAAAAGATAAATTTTACTAGCAGTACTCAACTAAACAGCTATTTTTTCCTTAAGTCCAGGGGCAGCATTTAAAAGGGTTGGAATCATCTTGCTTTCAAGGAGAACCAAGGAATATGAATATGTACGAAAAGTTCAAAGTGTATGACCATTGTGGTCACAAGGTCAGGTTGGTCAAGGTGACTAAGTGATCAACAAAGTAACTGTCAACAAGCTGGTCACTGTCAAATGAGAGAGACTTCAGAGTACTAGGAAGGGAGATTTTAACTCCCAGAAGACCAAGAATGTGTGCAATATGGTCATGGTAGCCTATGGCAACCATGGTAAGCCAATGGCTATAAAGCCAAAGGAGGGATCATTAAGGGGGTCCTTCAGTCTCTCTCTTTTTTAAGATTTATTTCAGAGATAGAGCACGAGCAAGCATAAGCAAGAGGGACAGAGATAGGCAGAGAGAATCTCAAGCAGACTCTGCTGAACATGGAGCCCAACACAGGGCTCAATCCTATGACCATGAGATCGTGACCTGAGCCAAAACAAAGAGTAGGATGCCCAGCTAACTGCACCATCCGGGCAGTGGGGAAAGGGAGCTCAGCATACGATGGTAACTCACCATACAGATGGTGCAAGGACAAAGAGCATGGTCACAGTAACACTGAGGAAACTCATTGGCAGTTCGGGGTCACATGTGCACAGCCACCTACTGACAAGGAGATTTGGGAAAGGGAAATGCAGCAAACAAGGAGTAACCAGGAGGAAGGAACCACAAATTATGACCTTAGTAAAGTAACCCCTGGCTAGATTCTAATTCTTTGCCTAGAATCATATAATTTGCCATTTAAAAAATAATAATCAAATGTCTGCCCCTGATTTTGTGGAGGAGCAGTACAGGAAATCTGAAGTTTTAACTGTAAGCAGTTTAAAAACAAGGACCCTCTGAACTCGGAAAACAAATTTTTTCCTCTAAGAAAACTTTTTTCCTCTAAGAAGATTCTTTGTCCAATTCTCTGCTTAGGGTCACAGTTGGAACATTTATTTCCTGGCTTCAGGAGTTCAGCTGCCTGATGTCAGAGGCCATTTAGCTATTAACATGGTGATTTCGTTATCTTCTTCTGAATTCCTGACACTACCACTCTACTTTTAAGGAATCCTAATTTTTAAATAGAATTTAATAATTTCACATTTTCACACTGAATAAAACTATAGTATAATTTAGTTTAAATTAGAGTAAGACCAAATTACAAGTGCATATAAAGTCACTTTTATCATAGTGCTTTCTGTCTCTGAACCAGGAATTTCCCATCTTCTGGAGACAGGAGTTAGCATAAAACCAGAGTAAGCTAAACTGTTAGCTTGTAAGTAGGGTAAAGCCTCAGATACTGAAGAGTTCTTGACATGCTGTTCTGTTTCATTTTCAGGTAACTCCCAAATTCTGGCAACTAAAGGCAGTTCCAGCAATTATTTCTACATCTGTACTGCTTTACTTTTAAAAATTCTAAATTTTTGCTTTTTCTTCCCACAAATGGCAGCTCAAACAGGTTTGCCCAATAAATCCAAAGGAACAGATCAGTGGTTCCCAAACTATGGACATCAGACTCAAGTCCAAACTACCATCCTCAAAATCAGGACCAACAGTATAAGCAAGGTGTATAGTAACCGTAACACTTAAGAAATGTTCCTTCCCAGGCCCCACCCAGAACTTACTGAATCAGGAACTTTGGGAGTAGGCCCAGCAATCTGTGTTTTATCAAACCCTCCAAGTGATTCTGATGGAAGCTAAACATTATGAGCAAGTGAGGCAGAAGAAATGAAGGTCACCTTTTTTCCCTTGATTAGTGATCAGAATAACTGACATCATTTAATTGTTGACTACCTATAAAAAATATGAAGTAACTGTATTTCCCTCCTCCCCCTAAGAATGATAAAAGTAATATTGTTTTACATTTCTGCAAATAGCTTATTAAAAGGCAGCTGGCTTCTCAATTCTCATATCTACTTCTGCATTTAATATGGTACAGTTACTTCGATTGAAGTATATAAAGAAAATCTATTTTCACATAATTATTTGTAGTTAGAAAAGGGAAAAGCAATTTAATAGCATTTATAGATAACTGTGGATTGTCTTCTTTGATTCTATATCCAAATTTGAAAAGAGCAGCTTAAAGATTGGTTATAATACATTTCTATGAACTTTTCACACTTTGATACTTTAAAGTTCATTGGTCTATCTTGTACTTGGAGGAGTATTTTATCCACATCAGATCTGGAAATTATTTCACTGAGCTGTGCAGAATTCAATATTGATATATTTTCAATACAAAATGATAATAGCATAATGATATGAACATATTATACATATTATATGTATTTTCACCCTTTTAATATTACCTGTAATTTCTTCAGAAAAGACTAGGTCTTGGGAAGGTATCAGACTCTCAGTGCTAGGCATACATTTTTTTAAATTTCAAAAAAAGCTGTTTTTTTGTTTTGTTTTGTTTTTTTGCTTAAAATCTCTAATTTTATTATTGGAAACAGTTGTTTTCCTTGAAGTGACAGACTAACTCTGCCAAATTCCCAAGTAGGACTAACCATAATTTCTTTCAAGTATAAATGGTATTTCAAGAAAAGAGCAACTAGTTCAATTCACTACTCAATCACACAACTGCTTTTCATCCAGATAATCAACATGCTTTGGAATACGCAGAGTCCTTTGGATATACTTCATTTTTGGTTACACAGTAAAGAGGTATGTACCTAATGGTCAAGATTTAATAAAAATAATGATTTTTACAACTTCAGCATTTTTTTAAATCACAAATGCATAGCAGTGAAGACTATAATGATTACTGGCACAATTCAGTGCCATTGACCTGACTCAGTAGTTTGACCAATTATTTTTTTGGTACTCTCATAACAAATGACAACACGATAACAAAGGCAAACAAACAACAACCTAGTATTATTATGAAAATGGTCTTAGAGATCTCAGAGTCCATGGATCACTCCTAGAATTGTTGATTTAATGTCTTTCTCAAGCACTGGACTATAAGCTATGATGGAGGAGAGCCTGTTTTATTTTCAAGATTTATTAAGAGAGAGAGGGAGAGAGAGAGGAAGGGAGAGGGAGAGACAGCAAGCACACAAACATGAGCAGGGGGAGTGGTGGGGAAAGGGGGAAGCAAGCAGACTCCCTGCTGGGGAGGCAGCCCTCCCAAAGCAGGCTCAATTCCAGGAGCCTGAGATCATGACCTGAGCCAAGTCAGATGCTTAACCAACTGAGCAACCCAGGCGCCCCCAGAGCCTTGGTTTTTTCACCATGATATCGCCAAAGTTTTCTCCTATATTTAGCACATGGTAGAAATGCAGTAAACATATTTGCTGGCAGGCAGGCAGGAAATACACCATGAAGAAAGTATGAGAAAATGCAGCAATATTTCCACGAACTGTAGAAAGGGAGAATTCTGTTAGAAGACCAGAAAAAAATAAAGGAAATGTGGGAACTCGTGATTGCCCATTAAAACAGATTGTCTTCTACCGTAATAGGAGTAGTGGCTGGGAACATGGCAGCTAAAGCCCATATTTTCCATCCTCACTTGCTGCTAGGTGTAATATCACATTTCCCATGAAAGCCTATGATGTATAAAAGGAAAATGCAGCCCTGGATTCTTTCTCCTGGTCCTTTGTATGAACCAGAAATTAGATGTGCCTCTGGTCTTGCTCCAAATGTGGATTCAGACAATGCCCAGGGGATGCTGGGGCAATGAGAAGGCTGAATGGTCACTGAATGCCCATGTGAGGAGAGCATCTCAACACTATTTAACCTAAGATCTGTTACAGGGAAGAAATAAGCATCCATCTTCATTAGGCCAAGGTCAAATTAGGTGTCTCTGGTACAGAGCTTGGACTTTAGGCTGACAAATTTATTAAAGGCTGTCTAGGTTTAAATATAAGCAAATATATAAACATATAGATATATAAGCCAAACTAATAAGTCCCCAAACCTAGAAACATTTTTAAAAATCACCCTAAATGAAGTGGAAAGGCAAAGTACAGAATAGGGGAAATATCAGTAATTAATGAGTATCAAAACACAGATTTAATGCATAATGAATTAACATTAATTGACCAAAAAGATAACAATTTAAAGAGAAAAAACAAACATTTTAAGGCTATATCTATATATACATTAAAAATACATTAAAAAAAATACATTAAAAGAAATATATCAATAAGTGTTTATATCTGAGTTAGGTAATTTTATTCTTCAAATATTTCTATAATTTTCAAATTTTTATGTTGTACATAGCACGGACTCAAAATTATGCAATTCATTTAGAAAAACTTGGTCATATCTCTCCTGTGATCAAATTTGAATAAAATTATCTTCTAAAATCTCATTTGCTTCAAACTCAACATTTCCATATCATCACTCATGCATATAAATCTCTCATTCTAATCACAGCAAATTACTTTTACTGCCAAAACTTTCATGATCATTCCTACCTCCCCTTACTCTATCCTAAGTGGAGCACCTTCCTTATCAACATGGACACTAAAAATGACCACACCATGTTAAGGGAGAGGAGTATCTGGGGTTGAGCCTTCCCAACCAAAGCATTTCTAATTTTTAGGGAGTGTGGAAACTAAGATGACAGACCCTGGGTCTACTACATGGTCCATTATGGCAGCCAGGGTGACCATAGCCTTACAGAGACTCAGGTAACAGACTGTGAAGCTGCACTCAGAGGCAGTGCAAGCAGGCAGGCTCTATGCAAGCCATGATTTATCACATGAGACACTTCTAATGTGATGCCAGGACCACCTAGGCAAGAGCCATCATGTTCAAGATAAGAAGAGGCAAAGCATAGGAATCCTAAAGGACTAAACTTTGTCCCTGCTATAATGAGTTGGGAGTAAGTCACTCTGCCCTTTCTTCCCACTCACATACTAACCCCCCACACCAATTAGGGATAATAACCAGGAGGGGAATATGCTAAATGATAAAACCTCCTCATCTGAACACTTACATAAATGGACTGTTTACTCAGCCATAAAGCAAAAAAAAAGATCAAGATTTTGCCATTTGCAACATGGATGGACCCTAGAGTGTATTATGCTAAGTGAAATAAGAGAGAGAAAGGCTAATCCCATATGATTTCACTTATATGTGAAATCTAAAAAAAATAAAAAAAATAAAAATAAAAAAACAACCAAACAACAACAGCAGTAACAACAACAACAAATAGACTCTTGAATACAGAGAACAAACCGGTGGTTGCCAGAGGCGAGGTGGGGGGACAGGCAAGGATGAAGTATGTGAAGGGGATTAAGAGGTACAAACTTCTAGTTATAAAATGAGTAAGTCATGGAAATGAAAAGTACAGCATAAGAAATATAGTCAATAATACTGCAAAAACATTGTATGATGACCATACTTATTGTGGTGAGGATTCAGTAATGTACAGATTTCTTGGATCAATGTTGTAGATCTGAAACTAATAGAACACTGCATGTTAATCATAATTCAATTAAAAAATAAATGGGCTGTTTAAAGAATCAGACTGGACTAAGGCTTAAGCAACACTGAACATTTTGTAATTTTCTCTACTAATCAGCAGGTAGGCGTTCAGCAGAAGGTAGGCTGATTTTAGAGTAAATTAAAACAAAAATGGTATGCGTTAACTCCTGTAACCCTCATTATTAATACATAAGTAATGGTTTCTAAGCTATTTAGGAGGAGACATGGATATTATACTTTCCCCTGTGAAACACCCCAAATTTTACCTACTATACACAACCTGCTCTGAAGAATTATCAAAAGGGATGTGGATGACCATGTGTTACACACCTGATATGAACTAACATCGTTCTCTAACCACTTTAAACTTTTCCCTCAAGTAATCCGATACATATACTACCATTCTATTTTTCTATTTTCACCAACCCAGATTAAATCATTTCTGTGTGACACCATGCTTTTGGTGGAATGGAACAGAACAGAAAAAAAACAGACATAAACCCACAATTATATGGTCAATTAACCTTTGACAAAGGAAAATGACCATACAATGAGAAATGACCATACAATGAAAAATTAGTCCCTTCATCAAATGGTGTTGGGAAAAATGGGCAACCACATGTAAAAGAATGAAACTAGACTACTTTCTTTCACCATACATATATATATAAATAAATATATCTCTAAATGAGATCTGAAAACAAATCCCTGAAGAGAACACCAGCAGTATTCTCTGATATAGACCGTAGCAACATTTTTCTAGAGAAGTCTCCTGAGGCAAAGGAAATAAAAGCAAAAATAAACTATTGGGACTACATCAAAATAAAAAGTTCTGCAGAGTGAATAAAACAATAAATGAAACTGAAAGGCAACCTACTGAATGGGAGAAGATATTTGCAAATGACATATACAATAAAGAATTAGTATCCAAAATATACAAAGAACTGATCCAACTCAATATCCAAAAACAAGTAATTCAATTAAAAAAGGGAAGAAGACATGGACAGACATTTCTTCAAAGAAGACATCCAGAGGGCCAACAGACACATGAAAAGACGTTCAACATCACTCATCATCAGGTAAATGCAAATCAACACTACAATGAGCTATCACCTCACACCTCTCAGAATGGCTGAACTTGAAAACACAATAAACAAGCAAGTGTTGATGAGGATGTGGAGAACAAGGAACCTTCATGCACTCATGGTGGGAACACAACTGATGCAGCTCTTATGGAATAGAGTGCGGAGATCTTCCCCCAAAATTAAAACTACTCTATGATCCATGAATTACACTACTAAGTTTTTAGCCAAAAAAACATCAAGACAAGAGATACATGCAACCCTATGTTTACTGTAACATTATTTACAACAACCGAACTATAGACACAGCCCAAAAGTCCATCAACAGATTAATGGATAAAGAGGTAGTATACCAGAATGCAATAAAATACTATTCCATGGAGTATTTGGTCATTGAAAAGAACGCAATCTTGTTATTTGCAGCATAATAGATAGATCCAGAGAGCATAGTGCTAAGGAAAATTAAGTCAGTGAGAGAAAGACAAATACCGTATGACTTCACTCATATGAGGAATTTAAGAAATAAGAAACAACACATATAAACCAAGATACAGACTTTTAACCACAGAGAACAAACTGATGGTTACCAGAGGGAGGTGAATGGGGAGCTAGGGGATATAGGAGATGTGGATTAAAGAGTACACTTATCATGATGAAAAAAATAAAGCAAAAAAATCATTTCTATGTGACCCCATGGTTTTGGCATATAAACATGTAGCTTAAAGTGTTCAATAAAATTTTGATTCAAGCAAAGAAGTGGTTTACAAACAAGAGAAAGAATGGCACCTCTCTTTCACTCAGTGGTCCAAGTGTAAGCTTGTTCAGAGCTCACGGTCAGCGTGACAACGTCAGGGATCCATCTTCACAACGTGGCTCCCCACTTAGGTGTAGATATCTGATTGTGATCTCACCTGTACATGAGCCTTGCAGGCAGTGAGAGGGAGAACAAGTAAGGCAGGTGGAGGAAATGCTCTTTCATTTAAAGTGTGTAATCCAAAAAGTGTAACCATCATTTCCACTCACATCTCCATGAGCACAACCTAGCCTCCTGGCCCCACTTGGCTCCTAGCTGTGCGGCTATGTGTCTAGCAAATAAATACTGAGAGACAGTGGATATTGGGGATAACCAGAAGTCTCTGATGTATTCAAGTCTATTCTTTTCCTTCCTTTGCTGCTTATCTTTTAAGAAACAAAAATTAAACATTATGCCAGTTGACATATGCAAAATAAAACAATTGGTGTTTTTTTTTTTTTTAAATTTGTTTTGGTTTTCCTTTTGAAAACTCAATTGGATGCCTTGGAAAGACCCAATAAAGCAAGGTCTAATCAAGGCTATTGAATCAGCTGAGAGAGATACTGTTAACTAGAGGGGAAAACATTTTTAAAATCTACTAGGATTCTTCATTCCAATTTCTTTGCAGGTACTTTAAATTCTCACTTGAAAGAAACAGAAACTGGAAATAAGATCTCTATTTTGGATATGCAAAAAAGACAACTCTGAACTGTAATGAGTGAAGCATATTCAAAAAAGGCCATAATCCCTCAGTTTTTCACCACTGAGCATGATGTTAGCTGTGGCTTTTTCATACAATCCTACATCAAAAGACTGCTGAATAAAAGTATACTTACATATTTTTAACTAAAAGAAAATATTCAAGGTATGTTTGCATTTTTTAGGACTTTCCCTAAGAAGGTTATTTGTTTGTTTGTTTTTTGGTTTTTTAAAGATTTTATTTATTTACTTGAGAGAGAGTGCATCCATGGTGGGGGCAGAGGAAGAGGGAGAAGCAGACTCCCTGCTAAGCTGGAAGGGGTGGAGGCTAAATCCCAGGACCCCAGAATCCTGACTTGAGTTCTGAGCTGAAGGCAGATACTTAACCAGCAGAGCCACCCAGGTGCCCCAAGATGGGTAGCTTTTGACAAATTCTAATCCCAAAGGTACAGAGGAAACCTCCCTGCATATTAACATATTCAAAACTTAATTACTTCAATCTCCCAATTTTTATACGCCTCCCAAAACTACTTTTCTCAAACTATTTTGTTCAACTCTTCAATGCAAATTCCAAGGATCCTAGGATTTGAACACAAATGCCTTTTAGTCTCCCCTCTTTCACATGCCTGCAACCATTCTCCAGCTACGGAAATCTTCAGAAGAATCCATCTAATCCACCCAACCAGAATTCCAGCATCTCGGTGTCAACAACTATGTTAGGCAATCAAGTCAAAGTTAAATAAGACAAAGGTTCTGATTCTAGGAAGGTGTATCCAGAATCTAAGTCAAGGGAATGAACAATCACAGTGTTTTTCTTTCATATAGGAGGTACCCTCTATATGGCAGGCTCAATACCAGACACTGAAGACAGAGTGAGTGGAAATAAGAGCTGTGGTCCCTGGTCTCATGAGGGGGAGAAATCAGTGTCAAGAAACGCTATAGATTGTGCAGTAAGGAAAGGCACTCAGAGCAAGTGATTAACACATGCAGACAGTTGACTTAAAATATCAACACCTGCTACAATGCATCTGAACAAATTAATGCATCTAGTAATTCACTAGAAGAACTAAATTAATAAGAAAATGACAGTGAAAAGTTACAGTAAATACAAACATGTAATTCCAAAATATAAGAACTATACCCTGTTAGACTTTTCCATTGCTCCACTCACATCTGAAATACTTTACTCTTCTAGAAAGGACATTGATAAATGGGATTATGTCCCGGAGGTGGCATACAGGTCTATGAACTGCTTGGTTCCGAGAAGGGCTGAAGATGTTAACAGAAGAAAAACATCAGGGAAAATAGGCTGTCTGATAAATGGCTAAAGTGCCCTCATGCAGAAAGAGAAGTTATTTATTCTGTGTGACACTCAAGAAGACTGAATTAAGATCAATAACAGAAATTACAGAGAAGAAAATTTGGCTCAGTAAAAGTAATAATCTATTAATAATCTGTTGCCAGATCTATTAAACAATATCATCTGTCAATGGGATTGCTATTCTTCCCAGTTCTCTACTGTAGAAGGCATATATATATATATACTTTTTTTTTGCTAGATGTCATTTTACATAAGATATGAATTAAAATGAAATGGGGCAACTCCACATTTCCCATAGTTAACAGTACTGTATTGTACACTTAATATTTTGTTAAGAGTATCAATCCCTTGTTAGGAATTCCTATCACAATAATAAGATGAGGCGCAAGGAGGGAGGAAATGGGACACAAGAGAGCTCTGGATTACATTGCTGGAAATCATCGAAATTATTTGTACCATTCTGACTCATGCAGTTGTGTTAAAATGTAGATTTCACATAAATAACAATATTAAAAGACTCGGTTGAGTTAATATGTTCTGGTCATACCCAGGTTTCTGTTCAGGGTTAAAGTTCCACAGAGATCAATAAAAGACAAGGCTTCTCTGCTTTTTCTCAGCAGCTGTCTCCACAGAATGAGAGTGAGTCTAAGAATGATAAATGATGGGGCAGCTTTAACCAAATCCCTGCACTTCCTCCTGCACATGGACACACAGAGATCTAAAGTTTAAGAAGAAGAAAATAGGCAAAAGCCTTTGAGTAATATCCAAAAAAATAAAATGTTTTACAAGGAAATAGGGAATCATTTTTTTTTTACTCAAAAATGAGGATAAGTAATGTACCAAATCACTGGCTAGGACATGACATAGTAAGTCCACAAGCACTGGCAACTAATCAGAAGGTTTATAAAAGCAAAAAGATTCACTGATATCAGAGACGTTAAAAGCAAAAAATGTGTATCTCTGAATTAATGAGATATAATGTGTCCCCTTGTTTCATCCTCACTAATGGATCTAAATACCAGGTTCAGGCCTCTACTGGGGATTTATCAGACTTAAGTTTGAAGAGTTAATAAACATAAAAACATACTCAACATCAATAGTCATCTAGGAAATGCAAATCAAAACCACAAGATGCCACTTGTCATCCAGTAGAATGTCTAGAGTCAAAGAGTGAGATAGTAACAAGTATGGAGAAAACTAGAACACTCATACACTAACGGTGGAGCAGTCATTTTGAAAAACACTCTGACAGTTCTTCAAAATGTTAAACAAAGAGATATCATTTGACCCAACATTTCTAATCCTAAATACATACCAAAGAGAAATGAAACATAAGCCCAGGTAAAAATCTGAACTTGAATGTTCATAGCAGCATTATTCTTAATAGTCCAAAGACAGAAATAACCTAAATATCAACTGATGAATAGATAAACAGGATGTGGCATATCCATATATGCAAACAATAGATATTACTCTGCCATAAAAAGAAATGAAGTACTGAGAGATGCTATGGCATGAATGAACCTTATAAACATTATTCTGAGGAAAGTGGTCAAACACAGAGACCACATGTTATATGATTCCATTTATATAAAGTGTTTAGAAATGTCAAAATCTAGAGACAAAAAGTAGATTCATGGTTGCTTAGGGTTGGGGTAGGGTTTAGGGGAAATGGAAGGTTACAGACAAAGGCTATGGGGTTTCTTTTAGGGTAACAGAAATGTTCTAAAATAGACAGTAGCAATGGCTCTATTACATTGTGAATATACTAAAAATCATTGACTCATATAACACTTCAAATGGGCAACTTATATGGTTGGTGTCTCAATGAAGATGTTTTTATAAGTTAATAAAAAGTTTGGTGAAAATAATCAACAGGTCATTTAAGAATATTTTAAAAACCTGCTTATAGATATTCCATTTACCTCATTTCCATGAAATCATTCCCAAACATTCAATAACATTCTGTACCTTGTTCAGGAAGACTAAACCTTTTCTAAGTGGAACATCTATTCCACTCACCCCCCTTCCACTGTGTAGCATGTCTGACAACACAGTTTGCTGAAAGACTAGTGATTTTATCTAAAGCAGAAGTCCAAAGATTTTATACCTAAGCATATAGGTGGTGTTTGATATGAGAAAACAATGTATTTCCACCACTTTAGTATGATTCCAATACTAGCAAAATGTTCCTTCAGGAGGAAATTTTAGCCTGTATGTCTGTAGACTTGCAAAAGTTAAAAGCTTTTAAGATAGTATTTCAAACACAGTCATTTCAAAACTTTATTAAAGAGAGCCCGGAGGGTTCCTACAGAACCAAGTGGGTGGAAAGTCACTCCAAGTGCCAAATGTATGGCAGAGGATCTTCCTAAAATTGTCATCTCTCAATTCACAATTCTTGCTCCCTATTTTTTCTTGTTATTTTAAATCCAAGAAAAAAATACTTTAAAATTTTTGACAAATAATGAAAATAATTAGGGAATGCAGCACAGAAAGAGGGCAATGAAAAAAAATATTATTTAAAACAGGTAAGATGAAACCAATAAACACTGAATAAGGACAGAATAAGTACCAATAAAGAAATAAAAGGCAAAACACAAGAACTGACAAGAGGAAATATACAAGCTCTGTAAACATAAAAGAGTCTACTTCAATGATCATCCAAAGAGGAGAATAAAATATTTTCAGCCAAATCAGTATGGTGACTTTTAAGAAATGGTGTGGGAGTCTGCATATGCTCACATACTATTACTGAGAATAGAACTGTTAACAACCTTTCAGAGGGCAACAGACAATATATCTTTTAAAAGCATTAAAAACAGCCTAAATCCAAACACGATGATCCTTCCTGGATATTTGTCCTTAACACTTTTATGCGTTTTAACAACACAACAAGAATACGGTTAGCCTAAATGTCCAGGAAGAGGGAGTTTATTAAACAAGTTATGATAGAACCATATGAATATGTTTTTATATAAGCATTAAAAAGGTGATGATTCTACATGAATCAACATCGAAAATGTACAGGATGCATTACGTGAAAAAAAAAAAAAGCAGGCTACCAAAGTGTGTAACTAGAATATAAATACATACATACATATATAACCAATCACTATCTGAAAGGATATGCACTAAATTGTTAATCTTTTGAGGCTAAGATTTTAAGTGGTTTTCACTTTCTGATTTACATATCTCTTTTTGTAAATTATTTTTATAATAATCACATATCTTATAATAAAAACAATAAGCTTACAATGGAAAACACTGAAACAAAGTCTATAAAAGTATCTAGAGGGCAATAACAAAAGGTAGATAAAAATATGACGGTCAAAGAGAAAGTTGAAAAAGAGACAAAGTTAGTTTCATAAACACAAAAAAAATGTGCACATCTTTAAGAATAAAAATGACCTCATAACAAATTAGAAAAATAAGAATATTTTAAAAATTAAATAGAAAAACGTAACATGTGATAAAGATATTAAGACATTAAAATGGTAACATCATTAAAACTATAAATAATTCTGAAAAAGTGAAAAATCTAGTTAGATATCACATGACAAAAAAATTGGATCATTACCTTATACCTATACTAAGATTATCTCAAAAATGGATCAAAGGGATGCCTGGGTGGCTCAGTGATTGGGCATCTGCTTTCAGCCTAGGGCCAATCCTGGAGTCCCCGGATCAAGTCCCACATCGGCTCCCTGCATGGAGCCTGCTTCTCCCTCTGTGTCTCTGCCTCTCTGTCTGTTATCTCTCATGAATAAATAAAATCTTAAAAAAAAATGGATCAAAGGCCTACGTGTAAGGGGAAAAAAACTATAAGACAGAAGAAAACACAAGAAAAGCTTCAAGACTTTGCATTTTGCAATGGTTTCTTTGATATGACACGGAAATGAGAAGCAACAAAAAAAATAGTTAAGTAGGATTTCATAAAAATTACAAACTTGTGCATCAAAAAATACTAAAAGGAAAATGAAAAGACAGCCCACAAATGGAGACAATGTTTTCAAATTATATACCTGACATGGGATTAATATGCAGAATATCTATGTACACACACACACACACATAAAATCCACAACTTAAAACAAGAAGACAAATAACCGGGGATCCCTGGGTGGCTCAGTGGTTTGGCGCCTGCCTTTGGCCCAGGGCGCGATCCTGGAGTCCCGGGATCAAGTCCCACATCGGGCTTCCTGCATGGAGCCTGCTTCTCCCTCTGCCTGTGTCTCTGCCTCTTTCTCCCTCTATGTCTATCATGAATAAATAAATAAAATCTTTAAAAAAAAAAAAAAGAAGTAACCAACTAAAAAATGGACAAAGAACTTGATCAGACATTTCTCTAAAGATGATATACAAATAGCCAAGAAACACATGAGAAGATCCTTAGCATCACTCATTATTAATAGGGAAGGCAAATCAAAACCATACTCAGATAGATCTCACACCCATAAGGATGGCTACTATCAAAAAAAAAAAAAAAACAAATGTTGAGAAGGATGTGGAGAAAGCAGAACTCCTGTGCTCTGTTGGGGGTAATGTGAAACAATATAGTCGCTATGGAAAACAATCTGGCCACTTAAAATAAGAAAAATAGAAAGTATTATTCTAAAAAATAAAAATAAAAATAAAATTACTCTGTGAGATCTAACAATTTCACTTCTGGGTACATAACCCGCAAGAATCGAAAACAGAAGAGATACCCTTATCTGTACCACCCACATTCACAGCAACATTAGTCACCATAGCCAATGTCTATCAATGCACAAACGGATAAACAAAATATGGTAAATGTGTACAATGGAATATCAGCCTTAAAAAGGAAGGAAATTCTGACACATGCAACATGGGTGAACTCTGAAGACATTATGCTAAGTGAAATAAACCAGACACAAAAGGACAATTACTGTATGATTCCACTTCTATGAGGTATACAGAGCGGTTATACTAACAGACAGAAAGGAGGGCGGTAGTTGTCAAGGGCTGGGGGGTGGAGGTGGGGTAGGGATGTTTAATAGGTAGAGACTTTCAGTTTGGGATGATGTAAAAGTTCCAAAGATGGACAGTGGTGGTGCCTGAACAACAGTGTAATTATTCCTTATTTTTTAAGAGAAAGAGAGAGGGGAGACGTAGGGCAGGCCCCATGCCTAGCACAGTCTGACAAGGACTAGATGGATCTCACAACCCCGAGGATCATGACCGGAGTCAAATCACCAAAATCAAAAGTTGAGATGCTAAACCAACTGAGCCACCCAGGAACAGGGTGACTATTCCTAATGCCACCGAACTCTACACTTAAAAATGGTTAGAATGGTGAATTTTATGTTATGTACATTTTATCATAATAGAAAAAAATGTTAAGTGTATCGAGTGCTGTAGGTATGGACTTTGTGTGCATGGGGGATTGATTCTAATAAATTTCACAGTAATTAATATCTAGTAAATTAGTAAAAAGGGGTCAAATAGATACCTAGAGATTTCTAGAGCACCTTTCATACACATAGATTCATGTTAAGTTTTTTGACCTAAGGTAGGTAGCCCCTAGGGCTTCAGGTTGCTACATGATGTCCTACTGGAGTCAACACAGGACAATGATCCTCAAAAAGAAAAGTGGTGCCCCATGGGCAGTATAATGGAAATTTAGGAGAGCGTTTGTGGTGTTAAGAGTGGCTATGTGCAATACACAGAATAATCCTCCCAGTGAAACATTGCCCTCTGTGCTGCAAAATTTTCAAACGACCCTCTGGGACATCCCTGTTAGTAAAAATAAAAATAAAAGCAGGGTCATAATCTGAGTCTAGGACCCCACTGTGCATACAGACAAAAGAACTTTTTTGCTTGCCTTAAATCTATACCAAATTTTTCCAAGAATGCAACTATTTCACAAATGGAGAAAAGGCTATATATCCTTATCACTTAGAAATATCACAACAGGGGCACTTGAGTGGCTCAGTCGGTTAAGAATCTGCCTTCCTCGAGGATCGTGATCCCAGAGTGCTGGGATGGAGCCCCTGGTCCAGCTTCTTGCTCAGCGAGGAGCCTGCTTCTCCCTCACTTTCTGCCCCTCCCCCAGCTCATGCTCCCTCTCTCTCTCTCTCTGTCAAATAAAGAAATTTTACAACACTTGAGCACGGTTTTTGACAATGACATTCTCAGAGGTACACCTATTGCAGTTTGCATATGCAGCAAACTACAAATAATTCTACATATGAAAAAAGTCCTTGAGTTTTCTTTTTTTTTTTTTTTTTAAATTTTTTATTTATTTACTTATGATAGTCATAGAGAGAGAGATAGAGAGGCAGAGACATAGGCAGAGGGAGAAGCAGGCTCCATGCACCGGGAGCCCGACGTGGGATTCGATCCCGGGTCTCCAGGATCGCGCCCTGGGCCAAAGGCAGGCGCTAAACCGCTGCGCCACCCAGGGATCCCAGTCCTTGAGTTTTCTAATGACTTGTAGTTGCAGCTGATCATCCACATATTAAAAAATGTATTATAAATTACTTTCTTTTATTTCTTCAATACATTAGTTATGTGTTATACTTTTTTTTAAGTAAGTATACATAGATAGGTTACAATTATCCATACATTTTATCTCAGGGTATTACAGGTGGCATTGAGATTATTCCAGATACTGTACATATCTGTTTTCCACAGAATGTGAAGCAACGCAAGGAAAAAAAAAATTTTTTCTCTTCCATCTAGCCATATGCAGTGCTCAGGGTCAGGATGAGACGTAGAATGATAAAGGTCATTCTTACATTCACTCTAAGGCTGGACAAAGATCAATTGCAAGTTTTGTTCCAACTCCAAGAGTTCTATAAAACTACCGATGGTTCTCAGGTGATTCTGGGTTGTGAAACACTGCCAGAAAGCAACAATCCATTAATCTATTCATTCCCACTGGTTATCGTTTAGAATGATTCCATCCACCTCATCAATTCTCACAACCAACATGACGCCCCAGGTGATATACACGAGTGGTGACAGATAAACTTGTCATAAAACCTCTAAAGAGTATATCAACTTACAAACCTGAAGACTTAAAAGAGGATCTGAAGCCTGCTTGGGGAACTGGAGCAAATCACTTAAGAATCATAGGTATTAAAAAAAAAAAAAGAATCATAGGTATATACTTTTATGGAGCATAATGTGTAAGAGAGGATCCATATCCATCACCAACCAATGACGTCAGGAATAATGCAGGGAAATGAAGCTGAATATAAACGTATTATTTTTATAAATATGTATTATTCTCAGAACTCCCATAGTTTGAAAGCAATAAAATTATAATATGTAGACTTAAAATTAGAATGAACTCAATATGAGGAATCATAAAGTCAATCTAGAATACTAAAATTATGCAATATGCAAATATTCACAATGGTATTATCTGTGAGACTCTTCACTTCCAATAGTGCTCCACAGTCATTATAGCCAAGCAAATACAAAATGCATTTCTACTACTAATCCTACGATTATTGATGTTTACCAGAATAATTTATCAATCTACTCTGCACAAAGAAAAGCAATCTAAATAGCACCTTTTAAAAAAAAATAATTTGGAGTTTTTGTTGTTCCCAAAGAGCAGGTTAAGCTGGATATTATCCAACTTCATTTTCTGAAAGACTGCATTCTGTGATCAGTCTCGTATCACAATTACTACTTTCTACCTATGTTTCCCATGGAAGTAGGAGAGCTCCCCCAGAAAAAGGGCTGATTTTTCTCTTGCTTATGTGCTCAATGCCTAGTACAATGCCTAGTAGATGGCGGTGAGCAAATCGTATCTGTTTTTGTTAATGTATGAAATGGCTCCCTTTACAGTTCTTACTGTGTGACAAGCAGTATGCTGAGCATTGTGCATTCATTTTACCACCAATCTTAACAAGCACTGTGACATTGCTATGTTCTATCATAAATAGTAAAACTGAGGCTTAATAAAAGTTAAATTACCCAAGATTACACCACTTGTAAACAGAGATCAGGAATCAAAGATTTCATATTAATTTATCTTCTCTGGGGCACCTGAGTGGCTCAGTGGTTGAGCATCTGCCTTCGGCTCAGGCCATGATCCTGGGGTCCTGGGATCGAGTGCCACGTCGGGCTCCTTGCAGGGAGCTTGCTTCTCCCTCTGCCTGTGTCTCTGCCTCTCCTGTGTCTACTGAATAAATAAAATCTTTAAAAAAATTTACCTTCTCTGTCTTTAATAACCAATGAAATAAAATATAATGAAGGTCAATGAGGTGACACTGTCCTAATGATGCAGTAGCAGTAACAGGATTATTTTGTGTATTTAATATTTTGATTATATCTATGCCTATTTAATTTCTAAATAAAAAAATTAAAGATGATATTCCCAAATAGCATCTGTTCTTTGGGGATAGATAATATGACATACTTAGGAATAATCTAGTTTTCAAAAAGTACTACAGTAAGAAATACCTCCTGTTATAGAATAATTTAGCTAAAAGAACACACTAGTAATGACATATTTGGAGAAAATAAAAATAAATGAATGGTATATTTAATTTTGCAACAGACACAAAAAAATACTGTGCCAAATTTCTGAAGATAGATTGAAAAATAAAGATTGTCACTAACAAGTATTTTGTGCCACTTAAATTAGTGGAATATTACATGAGGTCTTTCTACTTTATATAAACATATAGTTTTATTTTTATCCTAAGAAAAGCACACTAACTGCACAGTCACTTTTCCATTAGCAGATACATGATGGAATGTTAACAGCACTTTAAATGACAGAAAAAAAGAATAAAAGTGACTAATGCAACAGATCTCTAGATGTGAGGGGAGATTGTGAAAAGACAAAATCACTGAGCAAGAAAGGACTTGTAGAGGTCATGCAGCATCTCTGCTAGCCTCTGGGAGCACAATAAGACTACAGCATTACTGAGAAATGAAAACTCTCATTTCTGGAGACTGAGGGAAAAAAAAAACCAACTTCCTCTAAAAAGTCACTCCAGAGATCAACAATATTTAGAATCATAAAATTCCTAAGAATACTCCACATAAATCCCTGAACAGCTTAAATCCATTTCCTTCTGTTTGGTCTTTGTGGAATGTGCAAAACAGTTACAACACAGCCTCACAAAGTCTTCAGCTTCCTCTTTTGGGGGGACAAATATGCCAACCTCAGCTTTTTCTCATAGGCTGTATGTCCTAACTTGTTCTAAATCCTTTTCTCTGATGCCCCTCCATTACTCTTTTTCTTAAATATTTTATTTATTTATTCATGAGAGACCCAGAGAGAGAGAGGCAGAGACATAGGCAGAGGGAGAAGCAGGCCCCATGCAGGGAGCCCGACGTGGGACTCGATCCCGGGTCTCCAGGATCACGCCATGGGCCAATGGCAGGAGCTAAACCGCTGAGCCGCCCAGGGACCCCCCCATTACTCTTAAAAGGGGGAAGGAAGAAGCAGGTGGTACTCTAATGCTCTGAAACATCAATCAGCTATTATTCAGCCATCACTTTTGCTCCTCCAATCGCCAGTACCTTTGTAAAGTCATCAAATGAAAGCTAGGAAATCATGGGCAATTTGAGAAGAGGTGGGCAGGGAGGGATGAGAAAATGAGGTAAGTCTGGAATCAATTTCTGACAATTGTGAAACCACTTGTTAAAAGGTAAACTGTGAGCACTCAGGAAAGCCCCTGGCATAAGGAAGTGGCCCAGGTTCACTAAAAAAAGCCAGTCCTGTCTTGTTAAGATTATTAGAGAAAAAGGCATGAGTATACCTGCGTCCTAGGGTAACTTCATTTCAGCGAAGCTTTAACAATGTTCCATAATATACTCGTGCTTCAGTGCAAGAATCCAGGGCTAGACCTTAGTTCATTTAGGTGGGTTTGTATCTAGCAACTATTTAAAGAATATTGATTAATTATTTTCAGTGTATTAATCATGTGCTACAAAAATCCATACCTTAATCATGAGGTGGGTAAAAGATAAAAGGAAAACTTCTATCTCTAAATATCTTAAAATTCAGAAATATTTTCACATATGCTAAAATGGATTTAAGATACAGAAGTTAGACGCAAAATGACCCATTTCTCAGCTGTGTTAATGGTTTTGAGCTAAGTAGTTACAACATGAATTTCAGAAGAATAGAATTAATCTGCCAATGGTGAAGTTTACTAAACACAAAATAGAATGATGTATCTACCCCAAACAGACCACATTATGAGTACATCTGGAGATCACACAAGGGCTAAGTACCTGCTGTTGTTCAAATATACCTGGTTTTACAAATAGTATGCTCCCCCCCCCCACAGAAGGGCCACTAGGATGCTAAGGTATCTGGGGGTGATAAGTACATGTGATAAAGATAATTACAGAGCTAAAATTATTTATCTTAATTTTTTTTTTAATTTTTATTTATGATAGTCACAGAGAGAGAGAGAGAGAGAGAGGCAGAGACACGGGCAGAGGGAGAAGCAGGCTCCATGCACCGGGAGCCCGATGTGGGATTTGATCCCGGGTCTCCAGGATCGCGCCCTGGGCCAAAGGCAGGTGCCAAACCGCTGCGCCACCCAGGGATCTCCTAAAATTATTTATCTTAAATAAAAAATTGAGGGGTTCTAGGGTAGGGACACTTTTGTACTTCAAACATCTAAAACCCGTCCAGATGCTATAAAAAAAGGGAAGTGACACAAACATTGCCACAGGGAAATGAATACAAGGACTACAGACACAAGGAGACCTAGATGTGTCAGCCTCCCTTAGGTAGTCTCAAGCCAGCTCTGACTCCCTCGAGGCTGTAGTCAGTACATGGCCACATTCCTTAAAGTAAGTCCAGCTTCACAAACTATTTTTAAGTCTAACAAAAATTTTATGGGGAGACCAGGAATAAGATTTCTATCACACTGTGCACACTAGAAACCTAACAATATTCCCTCCACACATCCATTCTTCTTTCCCTGCTTCTCTTCACCGAAAGCCACTCCAACTCTCTTCCATTCTCATCTCAGATGTTGTCTCAACAACCATCCACCACACTCAGCCACACCAAACCCAAGTACGTGCTTGAACAATGACCACTTATTTCTCTCCACCAACCTTAAGGAGCTCTTCGAAGCATTCATTCAACCCAAGAAGAGTTTCTTTCTAGGCAGACACATTTCCCTGAACTAAGGGATCACTGAAACGACACTTCCAAGAGCAAAACCTCTTTGAAAATATGAAACTGAGAAAAAGAGAATTCTAATGATTTTGCTCGTGCATCAACAAAGCCAACTCTAGAAGATGTAGCATAGTTCTCTTCCTGCAGTTTATGGCATGCAGGGGTCTACCCCCCATTTGAGAAGATTATGTTTCCTGATCTATCTCACCCGGAGAAGAGTATCAGTTTCTTGATCTATGAGTACACACACTTCCTCAGCAAGTTGCTGTAGGATTTAATAAAATAACGTAAAGATCCAGGCAAACCACCTGGCACATTAGCAGGCACTCAACGAGTACTAATGAAATACACTGGTATTTTCACAGATCCCTTAGGAGACCACCTGGCCAATGGTGAGCACCGTAGAAGTACCTGTTAACAAATACAACAATTGAGCACCTTTCCAGTGACTTTCAATCATGCCATACAATTCCACGGTCTACTAGAAATGTCGCAGGGATAATTTCAGCTTTCTAGAAAAGAGGATGGACTAAGCAAGGGACAAAAAAATCTCTCTGGACTCCCTATCATTCTATGATTCAGCATGCAGCTCTCACTTGATAAATAAACATAGCCCGCCTTAACAAACAGAAACATTACAGATTAACTTATATTTTTACATTAAATTTTGTAAGAACCCAGAGAGGTTATAATGCAGAGCCACGCGGTGCATTTCTAAAAACATATGTCATGTAAAAATATTCTTTCTTGTTGACACAAACATAATTAAGGAGTGGAGAATTTCACTAGTACGCCAGTGATAAATAGTTGACATTCTTAAGCTCTCATTCTCTAAATCAATGTCTTCTAACAGATTTCTCTTTAATCACCAAAGCCATACTCAATTAACTTCTCAAATGCTTCTCAAAACAACATGCTGATGCTGATTTAGGATCTAATTTCCTTCTCAGTATAAAATCATCTCCAACTACATTAATATGTGCCTTTACAATGTAGCCAGTTTCCCCAATGCTCATGTACCTGCACCAGTAAAACACCACCCAACAGGGTTGAGAGAATCAAATGAGGGGATAATGCAACAGCACTTTATAAACTGCAAAGTACTATATATGAATGAGCTTCTCATGAACTGTATCCTTGGAACACTAACATTAGGAAGCACGCCAAGAAGTGTTCTGTGAATATGAGGCTACAGAGTACAATAAAGTGTGTACTTTCTGAGAATTCACAATGCACATTAGCATATTAAAGATTCAAAATGACCTACAGTATAAAGTCTGTTACCTTTAACTTAGTACTTCTTAGATGTGGGGAGCAAGTTTACTTGATTTATGGAAATTCAGTGTTCTGGAGAAAAGTGTTTGGAAGATATCATACAGCATCAACTGTTATGCTAGCTATCAAAACATTTTTTGGAAAATAATATTACTAAATGGAAAGCATATTAAAAATGTGCTCCCTGCCTTTCTCAGGAAATACTCAAATGGTTCTACCAAAACATCTTTAATGGATTTTCACATTGCTTTCGAGAATATAATGTACTGTAACACTTCAAGGGAATATTATTCTTCTTTAAAGTTTTAACTGGTACAATCACTCCAGATAACACATTGGCGAATAACTTGAAATGAAACCTTTGATCTTCAAATGAACGTCACAGTATTCATCTTAAAATAAAAATCTTTGAAGGCCACAACCACAAGGGGCTGGAAGCTGTCTAACCAATTTCCAAACTCTGACTAGTTCTACTGAGTTTCTCCTGGACACTTAATTACTCCAGGATGGGAATACCAGAATGTCTCCTCCCTAAACCACCTTCCTAAAACACAAAGTTGAGCATAGCAGAACTTTTAGAATAACAGATTTTTTTAAAGATTTATTCATGAGAGAGAGGCAGAGACAAAGGCAGAGGGAGAAGCAGGCTCCATGCAGGGAGCCCAATGTGGGGCTCAATCCCAGGGTTGAAGGCAGGCGCTCAACCGCTGAGCCACATGGGTTGCCCAACAGATTTTTTTTTTTTTAAACAAATACAAGTTCTTAAAAGATCACCTGGTTCATTGCTGCCATTTTTCTTAATCACTACATTGAGGTCCAGAGAACTACAGAGAAACTGGGCTTCGTGAGCGCCTGTGTTTTACTCTATACTCTGCGACAGTCACATGCTCACATCTTGGGCAAACAGTTCTAAAATTAACTCCCCCATTTTCAAGGAAAACTGTCTGCAGTGAGCTCACCTAAAAGAAAGGCTACCTATACTGTGTAAAAGTTACTTGTGGGGGATCCCTGGGTGGCTCAGTGGTTTAGTGCCTGCCTTCGGCCCAGGGTGTGATCCTGGGGTCCTGGGATCGAGTCCTGCTTCTTCCTCTGCCTGTGTCTCTCATGAATAAATAAATAAAATCTTAAAAAAAAAAAAGTTACTTGTGAAGTACGGGCAGAATCATTTAAAAGAGAAACTCCTCTTCCAGAGAGGGCTGCCAGGAGCCAATACATAAAAAGCTGTCTCCTAGCAGAGATGGGGGGGGGCGGTGTTTACCGGTGGTTAATGAGTGATCCAACCAGCCGGGAAGGTCTGTATTAACCAGCAGGTAATGAGGACCTGGCGAGTGCCCGGCCCCGACACACGTCCACCCTCCTTACAATCCCTGACTGAGGTTTTCTGCCAATGTCACAGATGAGGAGATGGAGTTCCCCAGGAATTGAGGAATGTGCCCCGGTCACCGCCCCGCCGGCTGAGGTGCTGAGGTGCAGATTCAGACAGGATTCCCCCTGCCGGAGACCGGGATAGTTTCCTACAGGAAACTGGGCCGGAGGGGGTCTACCTGCATTCAGCCTCGAGTAGAGACCCCTGGCCTCCTGCACAGGAAACCAGGACATCCCCAAATCCCAACAGTTTGCTGAAAAGGAAAACAATAAACAGAAATGAGTCAAGTGTCTGTGAGGAGCCTCCCAGTGAGTGTATTATGTGAACCTGAGCTGTGGTCATCGAGGATTTTAGGCTTTTCTAGACATTTCACAGACACTATTTCTAAAGAGACAGAAGAGTGGGGAGGAATCAAGTCACACAGTCCGGCTCAAAAGCAAAGGAGCCCAGACTCCAAGCCATGGTTCTCGGCACAATGTCACTGGGCCCAGAGACCCCCTGGGCTGGTGCAGGGGCACCAGGGCAAGGGCAGCGCCATCAGCAGGCAAGGGAGGCCTCAGGGGCTGCTGCATAGACGTCTGCGGGACTGAGCACAAGGCCAGTCCTGCAATGTACTGTTGCTGGGCCTACCCATGTCCCCAGCTGGGGACGACCTCCCCACAAGGAGGCTCCCCAGGAGTCGAGGCCCCCCAGGAGCTGAGGCCCACCAGGAGCTGAGGCCCCCCAAGAGTTGAGGCCCACCAGGGTGGGAGGATGGGACAGGTCTGTGGGGGAGCCAAAGTCCCCCTGACCAATCCCAGGAGGGGCTGGCAGGAATGTGGACTGGATGGAGGCTGAGGCTGGGAAGGCAAGCTGGTGGTGCACGCTGAGATCAGCCTCCCCACTGGCAATGGGACTTTTTATTTAAAGGTCACTGTCTGGAAAAAAAACAAAAAACAAAAAACTAGAAACGCTGTTAAACATTAGCAGACAATTAAGCATATAACCCCTCATTAAGAGTTCTGGAATTAGAAAGAATGGTTTTGGGTTTCAGTACTCAAAAGTTCTTTAGAATAAGTGTTCTCTGTTTTTTGTTTTGTTTTGTTTTGTTTTAATGATTTCAGTAGGTACATGGCATTTACTCACAAAGTATGACAGTGTAGTTTCTCACCCTACAACTTGAGAGTTTCTCTTCAGGGAATTCTATATGCTTTCAACTTTCAAATGAAACAGCTCTTTAGTTTTGAGGAAGGGGAAAGTGCCACAGCACACGGTCATTCAGATGTTCCAATACCTTCTAAGACATTTCAATTTGATTAATGCTCAAGAAGTTCTCCAGAGTTAGCTGTACTTGCTTTGGCATTTACCCACTGGCCCTTATAACCTATGATGACTTCATTCGGGGACCTGAGATGGACACACACAGCTGCGGAAATACAAAAACAATGTATATTTGAGTTTCTAAAACAAACTGCCACGGATTAGTAGACTTCCAGAAAGCCTAATTAGATACTATTGCTCAGGTTATCCATTTTATTGGCCCCTAAAATAAGACAGTTGAGTTTCCACAAAAGTATTAAGAAGCACTTCTTGGATAAACATATAATCCCTAAGGAGTGATATTAGTTGGGGGGGGGGGGGGGAGGTAGTTAACAGCACTGACTGAAGGCTGACTATGTACTCTAAGAAGGAATCTTAGAATTTTAATGCTTCTCAGGACCTCAAAGGTAATTCAGATGAACAGTTTTCAGTCTTTATTTCAATATAAACTTTTTCTTCTAATGTGGACTTTCTCTGAAGTCCAATTTCCTATTTCCCCCGGTTGGGTCCATTCAAACCACAGTGGTCTCCTCACTATTCCTAAATCTGGCATTTTTCCACATTAGGACCGTTGCACTCGCTGTTTCTAATCCTTGGAACTTTTATTCCAGTTATTAGTGTAATTGACTCCATCATCTCTTTTGAAGTATTTGCTGAAATGTTAACCTTCTCACCGAAGCAATCCATGAACAACTATTTACAATTTCAACTCCCAGCCCCAATACTTTTTGCAATTGCTGCTTCATTTTTCTTCCAGAGAATCTAATGCTGTATCACATAATATATATTTAACTTAAAGATCTTGTTTATAGTCAATCCCTTTTTTATCCTTTTTCAGTTTTACCCACTGTCTTTTTTTATTTTTTTTTATTTTTTTTTATTTTTTATTTTTTTTTTAATTTTTATTTATTTATGATAGGAACACAGTGAGAGAGAGAGGCAGAGACACAGGCAGAGGGAGAAGCAGGCTCCATGCACCAGGAGCCTGACGTGGGATTCGATCCCGGATCTCCAGGATCGCGCCCTGGGCCAAAGGCAGGCGCCAAACCGCTGCGCCACCCAGGGATCCCCCACTGTCTTTTTTTAAAATTCAGTTTAAACTTAGAACAAAAAACAAAAACGGTTCACTCATTTCTCTTCCTCCCTCTGTGGATAATAGCCACCAATCTGCTGTCTTTATCTAGGAGTCTATTGGGTGGGCTGGTTGGTTGACCGATTTTTAGATTCTACATATAACAGATCATTAGGCATTTGTCTTTCTTGGACTTATCTCACTTAGCATAATACCCTCAAAGTCCAACAATGTTGTCCAAATGGCAAGATTTCACTCTTTTTTATGGCTTAATAATATTCTAGTGTGCATTTGTGTGTATCATAGTTTATCCATGCATCCATTGATGGACACTTAAATTGTTTCCATATCTTGGCTACTATAATGCTATATAACTATTAGCTACTATAACTAATGCTGCAATTAACATGGGATTGCAAGATCATACAGTTCTATTTTTAATATCCTGAAGAACCTCCATACTATTTTCTGAGGTAGCTGCACCAATTTACATTCCTACCAACAATGCACAAGGTTCCCTTTTCTCCTCACCCTTGCCAACGTTTTGTTATCTCTACTCTTTTTGAGACTAGCCATTCTGATTAGTGTGAGGTGTTACCTTTTGGTTGCGATTTATATTTCCCTAGTGGTTGGTAAGCATGGTGTCTTTTCAAGTACCGAATGACCACCCACATGTCTTCTTTGGGAAAATGTCTATTTAAATCCTTTGCCCATTTTTAAATCATACTGTTTTCTGCTGTTGAATCGTAACCGTTCCTTATCTATTTTGGATATTAGCACTTTATTAGATATTTGGTTTGCATATATTTTCTCCCATTTGGTAAAGTGCCTTTCATTTTATTGATGTTTTCCTTTGCTATGCAGAAGCTTTTTAGTTTGATGTAGTCTCATTTGCTTATTTTGGCTTGTGGTATCAGATTCAACCAATTATAACAAGTTTTCTTCTAGGTGTTTTACAGCTTCCAGTCTTAAATTCAAGCCTTTAATATTTTCTTTTTCTAGAGAGAGAGAGAGAGAGAGTAAGCGCACACACACATGCACTCCTGTAGAGTGGGAGGTGGGTGTGCAAAGGGGGAGAGAGAATCTTAAGCATGCAGCCCACATAGGGCTCCATCTCATGAGATCATGACCTGAGCTGAAATCAAGAGGTGATGCTTAACTGAGCCACCCAGGTGCCCTGTCTTTAATCCATTTTGAATTAATTTTTTAAAGGATGTATTTGGTTTTTAGAGAAAGCAAGCAGGGAGATGGAGCAGAAGGAAGGAAGAGTGAGAATCCAAGGCAGATTCCAGGCAGAGCATGGAGCCCGATGCGTGGCTTGACTTCCTGACCCTGACATCATGACCTGAGCTTAAACCAAGAGACAGACACTGAACAGTCAGGTCCATCCAGGCGTCCCATTTTGAATTAATTTTTAGGTATAGTTTAAGAGAGTAGCCAAGTTTCACTCTTTTGCATGTCGCTGTCCAATATTCCCAAAACAATTTACTGAAGACACTGGCCATTTTCCATTGTATATTTTCAACTCCTTTATCATAAATTAATCATATACGTGTGGGTTTATTTCTGGGTTCTCTCTCCCGTTCCACTGATTTAGGTGTCTTTTTTCTTTTTTATAACAATACTATATTGTTTTGAGGACTATTGCTTTGTAACATAGTTAGAAATCAGAGAACATGATATCTCTGTTTTTCTTTTTCCACAGTGCTGTGGCTATTTGGAGTCTCTTGTGCTTCCATATACATATTTCTTCTAGTTTTGTGAAAAATGCCATTGGAGTTTTGATAGGGATGGCACTGAATCTGTAGACTGCTTTGGGTAGCACGGACATTTTAACAATATTAATTCTGACAATCCGTAAGGACAGAATATCTATCTGTGTCTTCTTCAATTTGTTTCATTAATGTCTGATAGTCTTCAATACACAGGTCTTTCACTTCTTCGTTTAAAGTTATTCCTAGTTATTTTATTCTTTTTGATGCAACTGCAAATGAGACTGTTTTATTAATTTACCTTTCTGATAGTTATTAGTGTACAGAAAACCAATAGATTTTAAGAGTTCACTTAATTAGTTATAACAGTTACATAATGGACTCACTAGAGTTTTCTATATATAATATCATGTAATCTGTAATCTGTAATCTGTAAATAGTTTTACTTCTTCCTTTCCAATTTGATCCTTTTTATTTCTTTTTCTTGCCTACTTGCTCTGGCTAGGACCTCCAATACCATGTTGTAGAAAAGGAGAAGAGTGGGCATCCTTGTCTTACTTCTGATCTTAGAAAAAACCTTTCAGCTTTTCACCATAGTATGAGGCTAGCTCCATAGAGGCCTTTATTATGTTGACGAGGAAGAAGTGAACTTATAAGACTTGGGGATTTATTTCACCCTACAAAGGATACCTTAAATCCCTCATTCACTACTAGACCCAAAGTACAACCACCTTCTCTTTTCTTGTTTTCTTCCACTTTTTACAATAGGATACATGACACAGGATAAGCACACAATATGTGCTTACAGACTACAACTTATGTATTTAAGACAGGAGAAAAGTGTCTAGGAAAATTATGCCAATGAACATGGCATTCTCAACAACCATGTCCTGCTCCAACAGTCCTTCGTTAAGACACTAAGGATAAGCTCCAACAGACTTGCCTGCTCGTACGTACATTAGCTTTCTAATAGTCTACTCAGTGACAGTGAATTTTTTTTTTTCTTAAACATCTAACTACATAACTCTGTTATCATTCTTTCTGGAATGCCACTGCTACTTAAAATTTCAAAACCTCAATTATAATCACTGATCTTTAATAATAAAGACACCAGCCTACTCACTGACTTTGACACCTTAATGACTAAGAGTGCAAAGTCTTAAAAACTAGACTACATAAAATATATTTAAAGAATGTAAGCACATAGGAGTTTTTGTTTAACCTTGACGAAATCATGTGATCTCAAAATAAAAACAACACTCCTAACAATCCAATTCTGAAATCACTAAAACATTTATTGTAGACCTGGCGTGCACACATGCACACAAGCACACACACCCAAAATTCATTTTTACACTTTCTATATTGTCATAGAAATAAAGAATTAGAAATTATTTAAATTGGCAATACTATAAAAAAATTTGTTTCATTTTCTATGCAAGAAAAAAAAAATTCAGTTACGATTAAAATGTCCAAAAAGCAAAATAATTTATGTTTGATTAATAGCAACTCTAATGGTTTGTTCTTAATCATGTAAGGAGACTCAAAGCATTAAATTTCCTTTTCACCAAGGAGAGCTCAATAATTCATGTTTCATAATCCTACTTATTGAGTCAATGATTTTGAAGAATCTCTGTACTTTGGTTAGAAATACAACATTCTGAGACAACCCATATATAAATGAATTTTCAAAAGCATACTAAAATGGAATAAAAAACTGACCTATTTCATTTTTATAATATGTAATAGGTATTTTTGCTGCACTAATATGTCTCACTAAAGATTCAACTATATTTTATAAAAATTACTTACTTTAAAAAATACTGTATTTGTAACTTAATAAACTGTACATCCCCATCTTTCACAACTAGATCCCACAAATAATTCTGGAACACAGCCCAGAAAGCTATTGCTGAGGTCAAAGCTCTAGTTACAATAATTGAAATCTTTCTAAGTTCTTGCAACTGAGAGAAAATACCACTTTCAAAGGATATTTTATAGTTTTCTCTCAAATGTAAAATGTACCCATCATTTGCTTTACTATAAAGACAACAACCCTAAACAATTATGTAACAATTGGACTATTACTTGTCAACCATAAACCTAAACAGAGTTACTCTAGTAAAGAATATAAATTATGATAGAAGCTTATTTATCTAAGAAGTACCCAAATAAAGAATGAAAGCGCCAGATAATTTCAGTCTGGAAATTAACATACACACTAGAGTTCACAGAATCAAGTTCTATCATCCTATCCCCCGCCCCCCCCCCACTCCTTCCAGAGCAAACTCTCAAGACTTTAGAAAAGATTAAAGCTTTATTTCTAAAGTCACTGGTTCAATGAGTTCAATCCTAGTTTACCGTAACTGTACCAAACACAAAATTTGCAAATTTCACAGGGACTTAAAAACACACCCTTAACAAAACATTTACAGTCCAGAACTCAAACACAAGACATGAGAAGCATAAAAACAAAATAAAGGTGTGCCTTTTTATTGCTTTCTTTAAAAAAATCAGTTTAGTGAGTATACAAACCTAATTTCCATAAAGCTTATATAAGCTGGCTTCATGAAATGTTTCTAAGAATTACAGTGTAGGAAACAGAAGAGATGGCACAAAAGAAGGTTAAGAAAACTAGACAATTTTCTAAACGCAAGGAAAAAAAGCATCTTCAGTTCAAGAAAAAGTTTTTCCTCTCCTTCTTGCCCATGGCGCAAAAGACAGATTTCTTTTGTAGTTTCTGATGTACCCAGGGCCCTGTTTCAGGATGGGAAGGCCATTAACTATTAAGACCTCTCAGAATAAACTGACCAGAAGCACTCCTTTGTATATTTAAGATATTTTAGCATTTTGGATGGAATAAGCAGTCTATGCAAGACACCCAGGAGTTGTTTATTAATCATCTCACTCTTTTTCTTCAATTGTAACAAAGCAAGAGTACCACCAACATATTCCTGGCTAACTGGCAGAAAGGGAAATGGTCTTATCTTCAATTTGATAATCAGACCTATCAGTGTTTAAACAGACTTCCCAAATTATTAGACAGATACTGTACAAGCATAACTACGGCTTCCCAATTTTGAAGATACACACATTATAATCAAAACCTTAAACTGGGAATGTAAAGCTGTGTATTATGCCTTTGTCAAAGAAAAAAAGGATACTAAGTTAAAATGAATACTTGGTTCTTTTTGAAGAGTACATCTGACATGACAAGCTTGATTAATTTAATCGGCCCTCTTAGAGTCTGTCATCATCATGCTGGGGCCAGTTTGTGAATGATAGAGATAGTTTTACATTGCGGCACACCTTGAAAAAATACTTTAGTTACTTTAGTTAATGGGGAAGTCATTGACACAGAAAAAATCTAAAATATAATAATCTAGATTTATTCTTTGGTAAATATAGTTTGAACTCTTTCTTCAAAGATTTGGGATATTTAGCTGCACCTCTATTTTTAAAATATATATTCCATTTTTCATTTGAAATATTTCAGCCCTAAAGATATAAGAGATGAGACTGACTCTATACTAATCCCAGATTATATCATGTAGTTTGTTTCTCTCATTTTTAAAAAACAAAACACTGACACTATTTTAATGTACAGTAGGAGTTAAGAAAAATTCAGTTAAAACACTTGATTATGTATATCAGTTAGTACTGGTATTTTAAGTTATAAGATATAACTAATTTATTCAACCGACATTTACTGAATGTCTACTCTTTACCAGACTCTGTTCCCCTAATGGAGGAAAAATACCTTTAATTTAACAAATGCAAAAGCCCACTTACTGCAAGGATAGAAGCTTACTTTAGATCTAACCGTAATAAGTACTTGACAAGCAATAATATGAAGAGGGTTAAGAACCTGGATTTGATGAGGAGATAGGACAGAGCCTGGTCATTTACTAGTAGTATAACCTTGGGCAAATTACTTATCTATCTAAGCCTCAATTTCGATTTCCTACTTTGCAACAAGAGATTAATATTACCTACCCCAGTTCTAACAATTGAAGAAACAGGGTTTATGAAAGAGAAATGAGGAGAGGCAATAAAAGAATGAAGAACATAAATATAAAAGTAGAGAAATCAACTCAATATAAACATTTCAATCTAATATTGTTTGTGCCCTTTAGTAGTGAAAGGACTGAATAGTTAACATCTCTGAACTTGAAATTCAAGTGCCTGCCGCTCCTTGTTAAGTTCAAAGCCCACCCCCAGCATTTACTGCCCCCATAACTAATGTTTCCTTTTGCTTTATTTTGCCACTACACTCCTTGAGGGCAGGACCCATGTTTGACACATGTCTGGGTCCACACGCTTGACATAGTGCACAGGAGACAGTAGCTGATTTAACATTTATTGAATGATACCGCATTAAGGTCCAGAGAGATTTCCTCATGTATAAAATCAGGCTACATGGTAGGAACATCACTGAGCCTTATGATTCATGATACTCACAGATGATTCCTCAATGAGGCACTTATTCCAAAGAAGGTGGGAGCACCACAGGAATGAGTTTACAACAGCTCACTTACAGAAAGTGGAGGACAGAATTGAGACATCTTGTGGCATTTGGTAGTACAGGCAGGCCAAATGCAAAAACAGTCTCTACTGGATTCATATCACAATCAACACAGAACAAGTAATGTTCAAAACAACTGTATAGTTTTGTAGATTTCTAATTTGTCTTTATGACTGCTTAGAATTTTGAAATGTATGATTTTTACACTTATTTACGTGCTGAGTAATTGTAATACAGTTAAGCGATATCATAATATATGTAAGTCAATATGAGGAATCTGTAAGAATTGTTTCCTCCTTATTAAAGACATAGATATTACTCAACTTTGACAAACACTGGGCCAAACTCAGCTCATAAATACATGTGGGCAGGACTGGAAATTGCTAAGGATGAAAAGGTATTCCTAGAAAGAAGAACAGCATGAGCAAGAGTATCACAGATAAGAAAGCATGGAACGTACCCAGAGTTTGCCAAGGGATGGTCATGGGAAATATGGAAAGGCTAGGTGGAAGCCAAACCACAAAACTCTTGAATACCATACTAATAAACAGGTGATATTCTGTAAATAATCGGAGCTACTAAAGACTTCTGAGAAATTACTGATAAGATCAAAGCTGTCATTTAGGAGGATTAATTTAGAATGAAGGGCGGAAAGTGTGTAGGTGGGAAGACCAGGTAGGAGGGTATTACAGCAGATTAATTTATGTGAAAATGGAAGGAAGAGGAGGATGGACAAGGCAATGGAAATGAGAGTAAACATGGCTTGGGAAATAACCAGATGTGGGAGCACAGAAAACGAAGATGCCAAAATTGCTACAAATTAGCCTATAATAACAAAACTCGTTTACTTATGAAATATTTCAGTCATACAAAAGTATCCAGAAAATAATAGAACATCTGTCCATTCAGGATCCTGTTTAAGATTAAAGCATTATAGTGCCCTGGACAGCCCTCCCTCATCTACTTCCCTTTTTACCCCCCAAAATGGCCAGCACTCTGATTCTGATGTTTAGCCTCCCCATGCACTTCCTCATACTTCTGCTAGTATGTTCTACCTATAAACATATGATACAGTTTTGGATATTTTTTAACTTTATATGGAAGTGTCAGAGTATATCATCTTGCAAACTGCATATTTAACATTGGCACTGAGATTTATCACACAATTTCTCTGTATATTTCATTTGCATAATTGTATAGAGCAGTTCATTTTTTGTTGTTTTAAAGACTTATGTATTTATTCCTGAGACGCACAAACTGAGAGAGAGGCAGAGACATAGGCAGAGGGTGAAGCAGGCTCCTCTCAGGGAGCTGGATGTGGGACTCAATCCTGGATCCAGGGATCACGACCTGAGCCCAAGGCAGGTGCCCAACCGCTGAGCCACCCAGGTGCCCCGAGTATGTCATTTTTAACATATACCCTATTCATTCTCTCACATTTATTCATACATGATGGTGAATAATTAGGCTATTTTAAATTCTGCTACTACTAGCAATATTGCAGGGAACTTTTTTTTTTTTTTGTACAACTACAATACTTTCCCTGGAGTCTATACATGGGAAGGGGGGAGGGCATTACTACATTGAAGGGATGTGTATCTTTACCCAAAAGCCTGTAGCAATTGATGTTCCCACTGAAAAGGATATTAAAGATGTCCAGGTCAGCGTTTGGTGTTGTCTGATTCTGATAGGCGTGAAATGGTATCTCATTTTATTTTGCATTTCCATCATAACAGGTGGTACATAGTATGCTTTTTGCCCCACTTTGTTTATGGTGCATACGTCATCAATGTTAACATGAATGAAATAATCAATTTTGTCTACAAAAGTTTACATTTTTTTCCTTGTTGAGGAAAGTCTTCTCTTTTGCCAATGAAAAGGTTCTCAGGTCATATATTCTAAATGCATATATAATTAAATTAATACAATAATATCATTTGTCAAAATCATTCAAGGCATATTTAAGCAATTCTAAATCTTCCTACTGAACTTGAAGAAAAGCAAGCAATTTCTGTCCAACGTAACAAAACCAAGAAGCACACACAAGAGGGGACGTTATATGGAACAAATATGCAAAGTTTTACAGGGCAGGTTCTGATGAATCTCAAAATGGACCAGACTCACTTCTTTAGAAGAGACAGTCCTTCCACCACCCCTCTGCAAATTACATTGCAGATTAAAGTAACAATGTGAAGTCATTTTTACTCATCAGTTTAGTACAGATAATTACAAGAACCCTCAATGCTAATGAAGGTGAGGTGAAAACAGCAGCCTCACATGCCACCTGCAGAGGTAGAAACCAGAATGTGCGGGAAAAGCAATCTAGCTGTACACATCGTTAAGTCCTAACTTTTAACTCAATAACTTAAGGAAATAATCAGGAATATAGGTGATGATATATGCATAAAATACAGTCATCATGGTATAATATCCAATTATAAAACTAAAAGACCTCAATTTTCAACATCAACAGTGCGATTCAATAAATTATGGAAGATCTGTAAGATGATCACTATGTAGGCATTAAACTTGAGATATGTTGAAAATATTTAATGATGGGTAAATATATAAGCCACAGAAGTACACGGTTATATCGATATACAGCACCATGTCAACTATTCAAGATGCACAGAGGAAAGAAACTTACTCAAAAGTTTATTTTCCCAAATGTTCAAAGAACACATGCAATACTCAGTAACTAGACAATCAGCCTTTGAAAATAATTAGATATTGGAACAAACCAGAGCAACGCCTAGATACTCTTCCCACAATAAAATAATGCTATATATAATCACAAATATTCAAGTTACTTTGAGATATCAGTAACATCTCAGGTAAGGCTCAAGACTACACGACACAAAACATGTAGGACAATGAACATAAGCGCCACCGCCGATGGAACAGTCTGATAGAAAAAGCCACTTCTTTGTTGTTTAGGTGTAACTAACTATTTTTTGATACTAGGTGTAACACAGGCTTGGAGGCAGCACCAAACGTTTCTGTTTAACAGAGTCTGGTAGCCCTTTCCTCCCTTGGCTTCCTGAGGAGCAGGTGCCACGGCCCCGCATTTCTCTCCCACTAGAGCTGCCCAGACCACAGGGGAGCGAGGATTTGACCAAAAGGTAGCTCGATCTCCACCTGCCAAAGGTTGAGGACTGTACATGCAGGGAAAAAAAGGTGAGATGGGCAGATCAGAGTTGTCTGATTTTGGAAAACCAGGTAAGAGTTTGAGGCAGTGAGTGATATAACCTGGGAATAAGACTTACAGAGTGTGGAAATCAGAAGCCAGGAAGGAAACCGCCACAGCAAGGCCATCAGCTCCAGAGCCAAAGGCATCGTCTGGTTCCCAACCCATCAGCTTTAATGTTTGTCTTCTTTGGGTTTCCCTTGAGCTGTGTCACAAAACACTGTCTGTTGGAGCTAGCTCGAGGGGTGTCTCTTCCTAAGACAGAAAAAGCCTTATCTATAAACAGAGACACCCCTCACACACTTTCCATGCCAAATGTTTACCATACCTACCAGCACATATGCCATTGTTATCAGAGAATAATATGTAAATGTTAAATAGAAAAATAGAAGAGGACGAAAAACTTTGTGAATATTTTCTGTGCAAGAAAGTTGCAGAATGTTTTATGAAGTCTCTAAACTGAAGTTATCACACCACAGCTGTATTAAAGTATGAAACAATCTTGGATCTGCACCATATAATCCATTATACAAGAGACATATTCGGAATAACAGAATCACAATATAAGAACAGAAATACTCCAGCTGAATGCTTCCATTTAAGGCACACACATATCAAGTTTTAGAATATCAAACTAATCCCTGAAAATGCTGCAAAGATAAATGACATAAATGTTATTAAAAGACCACCTTTCTTAAATCACAGACTACGTAAGAGGGAAATAAATGACAAGTAAGTGCCATCTCTATATTCTCACTCAAAACGTCGTATCAGATGCGCTGGATATCTTCATTGCAAACGTATCCGTATGATATTTAATGCTTAAAATGATAATAAATCTAAATAATCTTAACTTTCAGAAATCCAGACAAACCATTATGCCAAACAATTTCTAGATACCACACAACTCTGAAAGCGTTAAAGTTGATTTCTTAACCTAGTCCCCCAGGGGTATGGATCCATTTTTAAAAATGTTATAGCATTTTCTACTTTTATTCAGGAAAAACAAAAAGTGAGTTATCTAAAAGACTTATTCTGATGCTTGAATATTCTAACATTTTTGGTTTTGTTTTTTTTAAAACAACATATGTTCACTGATGAAGACGAAACATCCACATACACCCCAGTATAATTTACACAAGTCTATGGATTATAGAGCTTAAGTTCTGCTGACTGGCTCTCCAAATATAGCCACTACTCGGATTCTGTTAGAGTTTTCTATTCCTCAGAACTACTCTTTTTATACTGGCCATTTTATAGTAGAGTTTAAGTCATCTCAAATGTGACTGCTAGGGACCCCCGTGTGGCTCAGTGGTTAGGCATCTGCCTTCAGCCCAGGGTGTGATCCTGGAGACCGCATCGGGCTTCCTGCATGGAGCCTGCTTCTCTCTCTGTCTCTATGTCTCTGCCTCTCTCTGTATCTCTCATTAATAAATTCTTTGAAAAAAAAAATGTGACTGCTAAAAATCCCTTGGGCTGGAGTGTTGGTTGATAACTTTTCAAGAAATTAGTCCTAACATTCTAAGTATCTCCATGCACACAGTATAAGTTACTTTGGAATTCCTTACTTATTCCTTGCTCTGAAAGCTTCTGAATAGCTTTTGGCAAAAAGCAATAAAATTCAGCCTGATGTATAAAATGCAATCATCCAACACAAAGTTAAAATGATTTACTACAAAGCTACAGTAAGACAAAAAGAGAGAAGAAACCCAGAGGTCATTTTCTTAAACTTATTAGTAAACAAGCCAAAATAACCATATTGCTTTAATCCTACAGAACACTTAAAGAATGTTTCCTCTATTTTAATTAATAACAGCTTCCCAAAGACTGTTCCATTTCCAGATACCAGATAATGCAGGCCATACAGTTGGCCTCTATAAATATTTGTTGAATGAATTTACACATTTCGTAAGAACCAGGTGTCATAACTAACTTGAAGTTAGGCCTAACCAGCAAACGTAAGCAGAAGTGATAGATCATTTACGAGATATTTAATCACAAAATGTTTCATATTTTGTAGTACTTGTCAGTAAATATGAGTGTAAAGGATCATTTTCTAGGATCAGAAATGCCTTTTAAAGGCAATGGAAATCACCTCGTATGTAAGGTCAGATTAGGAGAGATGAGGTTACATAACAACAGTCCGATCAATTATTTCAAGACCAATGACTGTAAACTTTCTCAGAGTTTGCAACCGTCCTTTATTTACTTCCGAGAAAAGAATGTCATCGTGAACATTACCAGCTGAAAATGTTCATAAAAACATATTTATAAGGTCACACTCAACCTGACCTTGAATAATCATATCAAAAGAAGAAGTCCACTTTAAAAATTCTTGCTAAGTACACAGAAGATTCATTATGACTAATTATAGTTTTTGATCACTCTCCAGGAAGTACATGTTTCCATGTAAGATAATATCAAGAAGTTTTTCTCAAAATGTGCTACTAAAAAACCATTTCAGGTTAACTTTAAGAGCTTAACTATATAAGTCTGATAGGCTTTGCATATGCATGTGCACACAGGCGTGTGTATAAATTACAGTGAGCTCTTACTTTGTGCAAAGCACTGTTTTTAATACCTTATAGATGAGGTTACAGGAGATTTCGTGAATGTGGCAAAGAGAGGATAAGTCTTGAAAAACGTTTATCCAACGGATAAATGGAAAAGATCCAGGAGGATCACCTACTTTAGGACTCTGTGGCCCAAAATATGGACCAGCCCGGTGATCAGCTGCAAAGGCAGCCCGAGGGCCTGTGAGAAATGCGGGATCTCAGGCTCCATCCCAGACCCAGAATGAAAATCTACATTTTAAAATACTCCAGCTTATTTCCACGCTTACTGAAGTTTGAATTTAAGAAGAGCTGCTCTGGGAAAATAAGGTGAGCACACCTGGACCAGCAAAAGCATGATAAGGACAGTGTGAAAAAAAATCTAACCTCAGAGCAGGGATGCAAAGAACAATAGAGAATATAACATGAGGAATTTTTTAAAATTACGGATGTGTTTTTCTCTCTTCGACTCTGCTCTTACATGCATAATGGGAGAAGAGGTCGACAGGATTTATTAGTGCCATCAGATGAAAATGAGGAGCACAGGTGGCTTACTTTCCAGGCATCGCAGGGCAGAGACCCTGGCAGCCACAGGGCAGCTGGTGGCCTAGTGGCAACTGCAGAAGGCAGCTAGGGATGAGAGAGGCTGGGAGTCCCCTCTACCTTGCTCTCCTATCTTTGAGCCACAGATTCAGAGGTGAACAGTATGTCAGAAAAGATGAAGAGATTGCTCAAGGTAGAGGGGCCCATGTGAGGTCCTGGGAGAAGAGTCACCTCAGCATGAACACCCCCAAGCAGCCTGGCGGAAAAGGCTGGCTAAGCAGAACACCTGAAGTCATCTCTTGGTGGCACACTGGCACCACTGCAAGATGGACAGGATACGGAATTTACCATATGCTTGATGGGACCAAGAAGACAGGTGCTCAAGGCAGCCAAGAGCCTGGCTACTAATACTGGCTCTGCAGCCGAGGGCTGCCCAGGAAACACAGGAATCAAGAGGTCCACAGCATCCAGGAGACACAAAGGAGGGCCAAGACAGTAAGAGGGACGGTCCTGGCTGTGAACAGAATGAGATGTAAGAGACCAATCAGCAGTGCATGCTGGCAGGCAAGCAAAAAACTGGCTGGCAGGACCAGGGGCACCAGGGCAGTACTGGGAGAGCCAACCCCCGCCCCCTCACATACATTCGCACCCACGTGAGCACGCACACACACACTCACATACGCCTCAGAAGCACAGACCACATGAGCAAAGGGTGGCAGGAGGCAAAAAGCCTGCACAGCAATGAAGGGAAACCTTACATTCAACGTTGCTGGATGAGAAAAAAAAGTGAAACAGGAAAATAAGCAAAATATTCAGAAAACAAAGTTGATGGAGCTTTTGACTGAGTGTGAAAGCAAATAAGAAATCAAGGATCAGTGGGGCGACCAATAAAACAGAGGCAACCGGGAGAAGGAGGAAGCGGCTGAGTAAGTGGGTGAGAGAGGATGCCTTCTGCTTTGGAACACTGTGTTAATAAGGTAAGTGAAGGACATCTGCCCTCTACTCTAACCCTGAGAGACGAAGAAGAAAATTATAGCCAATGTGGGGTGCACGTGATTCACAGAGACGATGTGCTGGTTAATATGTGCTAGCAGTAAAAAAAAATTACTAGAGGACACAATCTACCAACCGTGAAATACAGTCAAGACCCTACAACTATCTGAACCCTAAGAATTTTATAAAGATTTCATAAAGAGACTATGAATTAAGTACGGTAGGATGAAAGTGACTTTTTTTAAAAAGCTAGAAAAACAAGTATCTCTAATAAAATTAAAAACTCGATTTATTAAAAGGCAGATCAGTTTACCGCTAGATAGAGAAGGTGAACTAAAGGACATACACGTAACACAAAAAGATAAGGAGATTTGAAAAAATTGCAGAGGCACTTGGGTGGCTCAGTTGGTTTAAGCATCTGCCTTTGGCTCGGGTCATGATCCCAGAGTCCTGGGATGGAGCCTCCCACACCCTAA
Organism: Vulpes lagopus; assembly: GCF_018345385.1. Classification (NCBI taxonomy): domain Eukaryota; kingdom Metazoa; phylum Chordata; class Mammalia; order Carnivora; family Canidae; genus Vulpes; species Vulpes lagopus. Next base: position 19,842,242 of record NC_054834.1, on the reverse strand, counting down.
GTGGGTCCTTGGGCCCCTGGCTCCTCCCCCTGCCCCTCCCCCACTCCTGCACACATGCTCACTCACTCTCTCAAATATATAAATAAAACCTTAACAAAAATGAGAAAAGAGACAGGAAGTTAGAATGAGAAGCCTGACCTAACTATAAAAGAAAATCCAGAAGACAGAGACCAACCATAAAATAATCTCTAAAAAAATATATTCCTGTGGGTTATAGGAGTGCCTGTTTTATTTCTCAATACTCCTATATAATTGAAAAAATAAATATTTTAAAGAAAAAGGAATTTAAAGAGTGAATAGAAAAAGTGGGCACGGGGTGACTCAGTGCTTGAGCGTCTGCCTTTTGCTCAGGTCTTGATCCCAGGATCCTGGGATCGAGTCCCACGTTGGGCTCTCCACGGGGAGGCTGCTTCTCCCTCTGCCTGTGTCTCTGCCTCTCTGGGTCTCTCGTGAATAAATAAATAAAATCTTTTAAAAAAGTGACAAAGTAAAAATGGAAATGCAGCCTCATATTTTAAAAAATTTAGATGAAAAATGAGAGGTTAAAAATGATTTAAGGAGAGTATGAACAGTTTTGCTTGTATTTTATTATTTTTTAATGCTGGACTGACTTGAGAATGTTTATGGACCAGGGCGCCGCAGTTTTTAGAGAAATGTGAAGATGACAGAGAGAACCAGGGTACATGAAAGGTTCTGGGAGGCAAGAGAGGATGAGTGAGGGGGAGGCGGTACCCAGCACTGGCCCCGATGAGCACCAGCTCATCAGTTCCAGCAACTTAATTGACCAGAGTGACAACTGGTTACAGTCACAGCACATCCCTTGCGTATAATTCTTGATCCTGTTGCTGATTACATGGACTGCTCAGGTTGTGAAAACTCAATAGATCGATTTTAAATTGCACTGAAATAAATGTAAATGTTACTCTTGAAATTAGATTAACTTCAGAACTACCAATAAAAATGCATTTTCTTCTAATCCCCATTATATTATATTGATCTTAGGTGCGATTTCATTACAGATCCCATGTTCAGCTGTCAAATAAAAGCTATGTGCCCAAACAAAAAAAGCATACGATATAGATAAGTAAATTAGTAGAAAAAAATTTAGACTGTGCCTTAGGAAATCACAGTAAACAAAAGGAACTTCCAGGTAATTTAAGCCTAAGTGTTAAAAGACTTCACTGCAACAGTGAAGTAAAAGAGACAAAAACTATCAGAGTCAATGCTTCGTTGTTTCTATATCAAAGCTAAGACCACTTTTCAAGAGGTGCTCCTTCTCTCTCAAAAGTAAATTCATGGTAATTTTGGAGTCTTATTAGGAATCTGTTTGAGTCATCAGTACAGAAAGTTTCAAAAAGGTTTTTAAATTTGTGGGAAGTAATCATAAATTCCCCAGAGAGATGGCACATTCATTTCAGTCAACTCAAATGATGTTTCATGACTTAACACTAACAGCCTTGTTTTATTTTCAAGGAAGATAAAAGGAAAGTTTGCAGGAAATTATTACATTTATTCTAAAAAATGGGTAATAAAAGAGAGAAAAAATTACCTTTAACTCTTTTGTAAAGTTTTCCAATTACTTAAAATCCACTCTCTCTAGAATTCCTAACGCAGCACAGTTATTTACCTGGTCTTTTCCCAATGGGGATACTGTTAACAGAAAGCCAAGTCCTACAAGGATGCCATGGGTGAATCAGAAACTAGTAATTAAGACTGATTTTATACTTTTTGATATCTTTGCTATGTACATACATACCCTTTGCTAAGAAGAGCCAACAAAAGGATTCAATGACCATAAATGGATCAAACTGGAAGGAGACAGAGAAGGCTGACTCCAAAGAGTCTCTGAAGTATTTATCGTAACAGCTTATATTTATTAAGAACTTCTGTGCCATGTATTATTCTCAGCACTCTGGAGGTATTGGCTTACTTTGTCCCCCAGTCCTACAAGGTAGGTACATTTATTATCTGGAATTTATGGAAAAGAAAATTAAAGCTTAAAGAATTAGGATAACTTGCCTAAGTTCTCAAGGAAAACATTTTCCTGCCAGAGTTCTAGGTCAACCGTCTTTTCCTGTGCAGCAAGTCTCTGGACAGAGCTAAACAAACCCTGGAGGGCTAAAATTCCTTATATGTGGAAAATGTAAGAAAACGAAGCTATAGAGAGCAAAGTCTCTTCTAGATTACAGGTTTCTATATAATACAGAGTGTACAGCCAGCCAGGATCAAAAAATAAGCCCAGAAATGCACGGAAATAGACAGATTTATAACCACAGTAATTTCTGAAAGGTATGTGACGTCCACCCTCGTCTCTGATCAACAATGAAGACCCCAAGGTTAAAGCTTACCTCCCTACCTCCCCTCACAGCTATTACTATACCATGTCTTCCCTATGTCGCCATTATGAGGAATTATTTTTAGGTACATATTTTATTTCCCTATGTAAATCATAAAGTCTCCTAAGGATCTGGTAAACCTAAGGTGTAACTCAAAACCAAAAAATATACAACGCCCTTTGCAAATGCCATCAATGATCATTCTTGCCACTTAAGGATAGGCAAGACATAAAGAATACACTGTGGTCAGTTTCTGAGCACCCTACTGGCTCCAGAAAGCCAAAGTTACAACCTTACTGTCCTGCTGTGATAGATATGATGGTGAGCATACATGCGATGCCACCTTATATGACTATATGCAGTTTAAGAAAGCACTCAAATAACATGGGAAATAGCAGTACAACAATCCTGTTGAAAACAAAGTGTCTGGAATACACAAATATAGAAATCACGTTTCACTCTACACCTAACATACCCACAGTCATATCTTTCTGACCATGCAACAATAATTAAGTACCCTAAATTAATTTCAGTTTATAGAAGATAGTAATAATATAGTAGGTATTACTTACGCTAACCAGCAAGATATAAAAGAAATAAATGAGAATACACTGGGCCAAAACTCATTAAAATTACTCAAGGCACAAGAAAAAATGTACCAACTTTTTCACTTTAAAAGACTATTAGTTAAAATTAATGTTCAATAATTTACCTAGTCAGTCATTTAAACAACATTTATGGAAGGACTACTCTGTGCCTTTAGATGATAAACAAGTCGAACTGGATTCCTGCTCTGAGGAAGCCAGCCCCACAGAGAGGCACAACAGACAATAAAAAAGTAAATGCACAAGATGATTTCAAAATGGTATAATTAGGAAGGGAGAGGAAGGAAGACAAATTTAGACTGGAAGGTCAGGAAAAACTTCACTGAGGCGGAGGCAAACAAAAATAAAAGTCTTATTTTTTAACACTTATGTCTGGAATGAAATACCATGGGTTCAACATGAAGCACTAGAAACTGGTGATTTTGCTTTTACCACGAGAGTCACAGGCAAAGGACTGAAGAAAATGAAATTATAATCATTCTGCATGCTCTAAAGTTATACATGACATATCAAGGAGGATATCAGGAAGTGGGGTGCTGCAGCAAAAAAAAAAAAACACTAAAAATGCAGAAATGGATTTGGAATCAGGTACCAGGCAGAGGCTGAAGTCTTGAGGAGCGTGGTAGCAAGAGCCTGTACTGCCCCAATGTGCTAGTGGAACTATAGATGCCAACACCCATGTGAATATGTATTAGAGAAAACCTACATGGAGATGCCAGGAAACCTACATGGAGATGCCAGGAAACCTACATGGAGATCCCAGGAAACCTACATGGAGATGCCAGGAAACCTACATCAAGATCCCAGGAAACAGGCTGCCGCGGGACACATGGACTCTAACTGTGCTGCTGGCGAGGACGTGGCTGCAAAGGAGAACGGGATGTGCTCAACTAGCAGAAAGGGATCCTTGCTGCCTAGTGGCAGAGAGCCCAAGTGAATTTCGTCCCGCAGGTGGGAGAACAGAGCGTGAGCTCAGGACTGGGATATCAGAGGAGAAGACTCCCAAGCAAACCCTTGGAAGGTCCAGGCTGTTTCCTTCCTTGTGGGTTACAGTAAAACGGGACAGGAAGCAAAGAGAAATTAAGAGACTCCAAAATGACAGAATGCTGTTAGGTCACAATAATTCTAGAGGCAAGAAACCAGCTGATAGAATTACTCAGCTGCAAACGTGCTACCTTCCCTGACGAAGGAAGGGCGGAGCGGAGCACCCAGACGGCAGAGCCGGGTCACAGGCTTACCCCCAGGCCTTGAAACCTAAGTTTGCAAAGTGCAGAGGACCGGACAACTCCCTTTTTTTTTTTTTTTTTTGTTCTACTTTCTTTTTGAACAGGCGTATCTATCTTATTAGAGGAGCAGAGGACAGGTTCTCAAGTTTCACTGGTTCACAGGTAGAGATGCGTTTTGGCCCAGGCTGGCCCAGCCCCAGAAGCCCATGCAAACTGAGGTGCAGGAGATCCTGGGCACCGCTGATGCTGTACTGGGTGGAGACTGTGGGAGATGCTGGGATTCGGTAAATGCATTTTACATAAATCTTTGGCAGCCAGAGGGCAGACTGTGGGAGGCAGGATAATAGCTCCCAACGATGCCCATGTCCCAATCCCTAGAACCTGCGAACACGTCACCCTACGTGGCAAAAGGAACTGCGGAGATGTGATTAAGGCAAGTCTCCCGAGGTGAGGTAGGTAGGTGGCCGGAATCATCCAGGGGGACCCAATGTAATCACAGGGTCCTCGTAAGTAAAAGGAGGCAACACAGGAGCAATGCATTGGGAGAAAGCCTCTACCAGCCATGGCTGGTTCTGCAGATGGAGAAAGGTCCCCATGAGCCAATGAAAGCAGACAGCGTCTAGCCAGAGGATGGGAAAGGCAAAGAAAAAGATTCTCCTGTGAGCTCTCCGAGCAAATGAGTCCTGCGGACATCCTGATCCTAGCCTGATGAAACCTGGCCTTCTGACCTCCAGGAATGTACACTTAATACGTTATACTTTGTTTTAAGCCACTAAATTTATGGAATGAACATTCACTTTAAAACTACTTTTGCCCTATCTCTGCTAAGATTTTTAATTAGCATTTAACACGTTATAACAGGAGCCAGTCTATGCACTACAAGATTAGGCACTGTTGACCTTAGTTCATTCGGCTCAAATGCCATCTGGGATCTCAGCTTCACCAATGTCACGCTGTGGGAAGTCACACATTGGGTAACTGGATGCCAGAACATGTGACCAAGAAATATGTGACCTAGAAGTGCAACAAATACATCCAGGTCCTCCCATGGGAATTTGTGGTCGCTTAAACTTTCCAAGGCTGAGGCACACATAACAAAAACATTAAGATCGTGGTTGGATGTTCACCTTTTGTTTAAAAAATTACAGCAATCTTTCTCAGGTTTAAATAGCATCTCCCACTAAATCCTGTAAGGTAGGCATCGTATTTCCAAATATCTTCAACTAAATTCTCTAACACAGGCATTATACTTCCTATCATGGATACATTTAACAAGACTCATGCTCTTTACTTATGGCTAAAAGAGGCCAAAAATAAAGGTCACAAAATGAGAGCTGTACAAAAGAAAAATTTTAAGGAATGACACTACAACTGCAACTTAGCAGACTTTCCCCCACTGAATATCCACTGTCATCTTCTCTAACAAATAATACAACTCGTAAAAAGTTCTCACAAAAATCGGAAACAATTCTTAAACCAATATGCTTTTAGATACCACGTGCTTCTTTTGGTCATCACATACTGTTAACATTCCTTTTTGGTTTACTTTGTTTGGCTGGGTAATTATTCCCATCAATACTGAAAATGTCAAAGTATATGGTTTATATTCTAGGGGAAGTCCTAATTCTATACAAGGTATTAACATAATTAGGAATTAATTAAGCACACGACAAAGTAGATGGCTGTTAGGGATGGATACAAATCCAACTTAGAATGATCCTGCCCCTGAAGTGCTCACACCAGTCAGAGAAACAGGCAGGGCACAGGGCTAAACAACACTAGAAACCAGAGTGCAATATGCTTTGCCATATGCCAACCGCTCCTATCTGGAGGAGGAGGGTACCCTAAGGAAAAGAGCATAAGGATGCAGGGAAACGAGGCCTGGAAGAAAGTTTTTATTGTGCAGGCAATGGAGAAGTCAACAAAGGTTTCTGAGCAAGGAATGAGGATGATAGGAAGGGTAGGCTAGATGCAAAAGACAGAAGCAGGGAAGTCTTCTGGAATTAGCCTGCTTGAGACATCGGAGAACTTGAAACTGCAAATTTTAAGAATGCGAAACAGAAGATACAGAAAAATCAGCCTTTTCAAAAGACACTATAACACCACCTGTAGTGCCCACATTGTAATTGTTAATATTAAGGTAGGGGAGTGAGAGAGAAGCATAGAACCCACGTTCAAATACCAGGTCCATTTATTCAAGGAAATAGACTGACATCTAAGACCCTGAGCCAAGGCTAAGGAAATAGCTAAAGCAATGTGAAATCCAAACTCCTGCAATGCCAGAATTTCCCAACTAAGGAAGTCACAGGGCAAGTTTAAAGGAAACAAAAAAGATTAATGATGTAGCTTCTCGAAGAGCTGGTTGCTGGCTCCAATGGAAAAATAATTACCAAGCAGAAGAGATCTTATCCCTCACCTAATTTTCACTCAACCTACAATATTTAAAACAAACCACAGAAAGAGATAAGGTGTGGGCTTTGTGAGGATAGCGGAGTACAGAGGACAGTGAGGTGGACTAAAGGAGATTTAAAACAATTTTAGAGTAGAATGATTTATGAAGAATGAATGAATGTTTTATTTCTGTATAATCTAACCCTTTACATCTTTGAAAATCATACCAATATTTAAGAAATTCCCCTATGTGCAATATAGTCCCACTGAAAACACAGCCAAAACCTAATGATGTAGCCCTTAAAACAATGAGAGACCATAACATCCTCAAAGGTATGACAATAAGAAATGTGTTCCCCTCAGGCAATTGGCCATCTCTAATGGAAAGAAACGGTCATTATAAAAATAAGTTTTTCTATTTAGGATTATCATTCCCATACCAATGCCTGAAAACTAAACCTAAAGACTTGAACCACTCAAACCCTGACCTAATTTCCTTTAGGTCAATGATTAGACTAAGTCCCTCTTTTTGAAGGCCTAATTCACTGCTCCTAACATGGATAGTAAAATATATGATTTTTTAAAAAATGAATTATAATAGACAGCCAGTACCTTTTTTTTTTTTACTAATAATGTGCATCTCATACCTGAATCTCTCAACCCAGATGTCTAAAAGACGATACATATATGCCTCAAGAAAAAAAAAATGCAGGGACGCCTGAGAGGATCAGCGGTTACAGCGTGATCCCTGGGTCCTGGGCTCAGGACGTGATCCCGGGGTCCTGGGATGAGTTCCACATCGGGCTCCCTGCAGGGAGGAGCCTGCTTCTCCCTCTGCCTCTGTCTCTGCCTCTCTGTGTCTCTCATGAATAAATAAATGAAATCTTTTTTAAAAATGCAATATAATGAACTATTTACTGTACTATCTTAAATATACTTTGGATGCTTTTTGCCTTAAATGGAATTCATGTAATGAAAAAAACTAAAATAATTAAGAGGAAGATGACCTGATATAAATGGAAGTGACAATGGTTATAGATCACCTAGAAAACCATTTTCTATTTCTATTTGATTCAGTTGTGTTTTATATGGGACAATTTCATCGAGCTACTTACACATTTGACTTTAAACATCCAAAAAAGAACCGAAGGTCAAAACTTCACTGCTAAAGACAAATTAGGAAAAAAAAAAAATGTTTTGAAACATTCCAAGAGTAACATTTACGAAATAACCCAGCATTTTGTTTATAGGAACTAGAGTGCTGGGACCCTGGGCAAAAGGGTAGAGTAGGAGTAAAATAAGGAGTAAGGAGGAGAGCTGGGCCAACAAGACAGGGGTGCAAAGGATTTCTACAGAGAGAGGAGATGCAAGGGGAAAAGCAAAACACTAGAGAAAACATAGCTGATGGAATCCAGTTACCTAAAAAAAAATTTTAAAAGTCATTCTGAAATCTAACATTGCTGGTATAGAAAAACAAAAATCTCATAATGTCTTCTGAACATCATGACTCTTCTACACCCTCCTCCTCACTCTCACTATAGCTGGTTGTAGAGGTGCAACTTTTAACTTCCACCGCACCCATTGAGCTATTCTTGTCAATGTAGGCGCTCATCAGAGGTTACTTTTTACCCCCAGGGGACTCTCCCGACTATCTGGAGACATCTTCAAGGATCAAAGGTTGAGGGCGGGCGCTGCTCCTGGAATCCCGTGGGCAGATGCCAGAGAACACCATGGATGCTACACATCCCACAGCCTACAAGACAGCCTGCCCAACAAAGAACCACCCAGCCTAAGACGCCCATAGAGCTAACGCTGAGAAACACGGGCCTCTTCCAAACAGAAGCAAACACCAACTCCTCTGACTTTCATCCCAGCCCATCTCTTTCCAACAGGCATCTAATGAAAGCATCAAAGGACAGCAGGGGACTCCTTTTCCAATGGCTCTGAACATGGTGGTTGGCTGGCTCAAAACTGGACTCACAGGGAAATCCACGGAAAGAACGTATCAGAGCAGGAGTACAGAAACTGCAGGGAAGGAACTTTGGGGTCTTCCTTTTGTTTCCTTTATGCCTCAAGCACATTCCCAGCACAAGGGGACCACCTACCTGTTTCCCTGTCAAGGTGTGTGTCTCCTATGCTCCATACACTGAAAATACACTGACCTCCGCCAAATATGGTATTTCTTGTTAACATAAAAACTTAGGTAAACAGCGCTAACTGAGAAAGATCTATACTGGGGACAAGGGTGAAGAAAACCAAGCAGGTCTTTAAGATGCAAAGTTATTTCACAGCTTGCTGGCAGAATGACTCAGATCATTATTACTTTTAGTCATGCCAAGTTTGCTGCTTCTAAGCCTACTAGTAATGGAGAAGAAAAAAAAAAAAACCACCATTTTTTCCTGCAGTCATTAAACCAATGAGACAGGAGCTTACTGAAAACAGGTTTGTGCAATATTTCTTTTATTATGGCTGGTGTAAAGCAGAAGCAGTCGCTGCTGGGGCAAATGAAGGTTCTGAGAACCCTTGCACCTGCCTAAGTAGCCGTAGGGTGCATGTGAGCTGGGGGGGGGGGGGCAGGGAACAAAAGAAACCCCAAGTCAGATCCACAAATCCTACGCTGTGGGCATTTTCCTAATGCATCCTCCCGGCAAAACCCCGGCTTACTCTTTTTTGTTTTTTGGCTCTTTCCGAAAGCCGGAGCAGAGCTCCGCAGCGCGCGTCTCCGGGACGCCAGCCCCGGGCACCCGCAGCAGCCCGGCCCGGGGAGGGCGCTCGGGCCCCGCAGGACGCGCCCGGGCCCGCGCGGCGCAGGTCGGGGTCGGGGTCGGGGCCGGGGCCGGGGTCGGGGTCCCGGCGGGGTGCGGGGTCGCGGGGTCCCGAGGTCCCGGGCCCCGGGGCGGGTCCCGCCCGCCGCGCTCACCGAGCAGCAGCAGCTTGACCTCGCGCGCCGCCTTCTCGCCGTCCTCCCGCAGGTTGCGGTCGATCATCTTGCTGCGCTCCACCGCCGCCTTGTCCTCGGCGCTCAGCGTGCAGCCCATGGTGCCGCCGCCGCCGCCGCCGCCGCTCCTCCGGCTCCCGGCCGGCGCCCCAGCGAGCTGCCCCCGCCCCGCCGCCCGCTCCCGCTCCCGCTCCCGCAGCGCCGCGCCAACTCCCGCTGCCCCGCGCGAGCCCCGCCGCCGCCGCCGCCAGCGCCCGAGCCCAGCCCAGCCCCAGCCCAGCCCGAGCCCAGCCCAGCCCAGCCCAGCCCCAGCCCCGCGTCCGCGCCGCCGCGGCCCCGCCCCCCGCGCCCCCGCCCCGCCCCGCCCCCCGCGACCACTCCCGGGCGCGCTCCCGCGCACGTGCCCCGGACAGCGCCCCTCGCACGGGCGCGCGCCCCCCACCCCCCCACCCCCTCCACCCCCTCCACCCCCGGGCCGGAGCCGACCTGCCCCCGGGCGGCCGCGGGCGGCGCCAAAGTTGGGAGCCGGGGAAAGGCCGCCAGGGCGTGGGAGCCTGCGCCGCCGCCGCGCGGGGCCCGGGGTAAGGGGCTGCCGGCCTGGGGGGTGTGGGCGACGGGGGCAGCTGGAGGGGGGGGCGGGGGAGGGAGAGCAGGGAGGAGCGGGGGGGGGCAGGGGAGGGAGAGCAGGGAGGAGCGGGGGGGGGGGGCAGGGGAGGGAGAGCAGGGAGGGGGGGGCAGGGGAGGGAGAGCAGGGAGGAGGGGGGCAGGGGAGGGAGAGGAGGGAGGAGGGGGGGCGGGGGCCGTAGCGGGGGAGCAGGGAGGAGTGGGGAGGAGGGAGCAGGGGAGGAGGAGCGGGGAGCAGGGGAGGAGGAACAGGGAGGAGTGGGGAGGAGGGAGCAGGGGAGGAGGAACAGGGAGGAGTGGGGAGGGGGGAGCAGGGGAGGAGGAGCGGGGAGCAGGGGAGGAGGAACAGGGAGGAGTGGGGAGGGGGGAGCAGGGGAGGAGGAACAGGGAGGAGTGGGGAGGGGGGAGCAGGGGAGGAGGAGCGGGGAGCAGAGAGGAGGGGGAAGCGGGGGGGGGGGGGGAGCAGGGGAGGGGAGCAGGGGAGGGGAGCAGGGAGGAGTGGGGAGGGGGAGCAGGGGAGGAGGAGCGGGGAGCAGGGGAGGAGGAGCGGGGAGCAGAGAGGAGGGGGAAGGGGGGAGCAGGGGAGGGGGAGCAGGGAGGAGCGGGGGGAGCAGGGAGGAGTGGGGGAAGCAGGGAGGAGTGGGGAGGGGGGAGCAGGGGGGTGAGGGCAGCGGGGGGGGGGAGCAAGGGAGGGGGGTGGCAGGGAGAGGGAGGGGCAGGGGGAGCACGGGGGAGGGCGAAGTGGGGGGGAACGGGACCAGCGGAAGAGGAGGCAGTAGGAGGAAGCAGGGAGCAGGGGAGGGGAGAGCAGGGAGGAGGGAGGAAGCAGAGAAGCAGGGGAGGAGGGAGCGGGGAGTAGGGGACAGGAGAGCAGGGAGCAGGGGGAGAATGGGAAGCAGGGGAGGGGGGAGCGGGGGGAGTGGGGAGCAGGGGAGGGTGGGGGAGGAGGGAGTGGGAGCAGGGGAGGGGAGAGCAGGGGAAGGGGGAGTGGGAAGCAAGGAGGGAGAGAGGAGAGAGCAGAGAGCAGGGAGCAGGGGAGGGCGGGCAGGGGGGGGACCAGGAAGCAGAGGAGGGGGAGCGGGAGCGGGGAGCAGGAGGGGGGAGTGGGGAGCAGGGGAGGGAGCGGGGGAGGAGGGGGGCCAGGGACATGCCATAGGTACCGCCCCGTCCCCTCCCGCCCTCCCCCCCCCACTCCTGTCCATTCCCACAGTTCCTTCCCCAAGCACTGCCATCTGCGTGGATTTTCTGGTAACTTGGCTGTTCTGCCTGCAGTTTGAAAGGCCGCAGCCTCGAACCCCCAGCGCCTCCCCCGCCGGGCGGCCCCCGCCGGAACCCACCCCCTGCACAGATTCTGGCCCCGATTTCTGGCACCTGGTGACCCTCTGGCACCTGGGTGAGCTGGAGCCGCGGCAGGACCCCTTCTCAAGCCTTCTCAGGCTCCTGGCCCCCGAGCGGGCCTCGGGCTTCTAGGGCTGGCGGCCCGGGAGCTGCGGGAGCTGCGGGGGCCTGAGCCCGTCACCCCCAAAGGCGCGCAGGTTTGGGGGCTGGACCCTTGAGGCCCGACACCACACTTTCCTCTCCAGGCCTTGCGGGAAAGGATCATTGGTTACAGGGGGGCGCCGGTGGCACAGAGCAAAACAGCCGCTCTGGTGTATTAAAAATCAGGCAATTGCTCCTTGGTTTCCACCTGGAAGTCTTACTTTGTTAAAAGTTTTTGTAAAAAAGACCGACGGGCTTGAGTCTTCCATGAAGGGAAGGCCGAGCCGCCGCCAAGGGCAGAGCAGCTGCTGAGCGCTGGGCGCCAGGCCTGCGGTGCCCCATGCCCCGCGCTGGCCCATCCTCTGAGCTCCAGACCTGTAACTTCAAGAACTGCCTCAACTTTTCCTGTGACCTTTTGTGACCTAACAGCAAAAAGGAGCAACCTTTAACCTGTAATCACCTTCTACCCTCTTTGTATTTCTTGGTACTTGAGATGTTGGCCAGAAACCCTCGAGTTAAACTTGACGCAGTGAACTTTCAACGTAGTGTCTGTGAATTAGCCACTTTGGGTTATTGGCTATGAGGCCTGGCCCTACAGGCTTCAGGCCATACTGAGTGCAGGGCCAACTACAGCAAAAGACCAAGCCGCCATGACTTGATACTGGTGGAAGTGCCTATAAAATTCATATTTTGGAGAAAAGAGGGTACAACAAAATTATATACGTTACTGCTCAGAGCTCTAGTCTCTCCTTCCCTCCTTATAAGGACTAATCTCACCATAGAATCCCAGGCTCATAACCACAATTAAGCCTAATTACGTCCCAAAGGCTCACCTCCACATACCATCATATTGGAGTTAGGGCTTCAACATGGGAATTTGAGGGAGAGGGGCATGGGAAGATACTCAATCTGCGACATAGTATACTTTGTTTGAGAGGCACAACCGGCTAAAAGGCTTACTATGTGTTGGAGAAAGCCATTGTTTTATAATTGGGATGTCGTTTGGCTGTGAAAAAATGATAGAAGGTGTGGAACAATGTTAGAAGAAAGCTTTAAATATTAAGGTGAAGTGTTAGACTTTGTGCAACGAGTGCTAATTGTTCCTTACATTCTCCCAAGTTGCGTAACAGGCATTAAAAGAAAAAAAATCATCTCTTACCCCACAAACCAAATGAGTTACCAGTAAGTGGATTGTGTTAGTAATGTAGATATGAGGTGGTGAGAGTCACTCAAACTAATAACTTACGTAATTATGTTGCAAAGTGTGAGTCAACAACCTTGTCAATGAGGTGGAGCAGATATTATTAACTCATCTATTTGATAGAGTGAAACTGAACTACAGAGGTTAAAGCAATCTTCTTCAGAGGACTGTTTTTCCTTCTGGACATCGTATTTTTGAACAACTATATTGAGATATAATTCACACACCATATAACTTACCCATCTAAAGTATACAGTTTGATTGCTTTTAGCATATACAGTTTTACGATCATTATGGCAATCAATGAGATTATTTTCATCACCCCAAAAAGAAACCCCATAACCCATAGCCATTATCCCCAATTTTTCTATCGCTGACCCCCTGGTCCTAGGCAACTACTAATATATTTTCCGTCTCTATAGATTTACCCAGTCTAGAGATTTTCTAGAAAAGAAATCATATAACATCTGGTCTCTTGGGACTGGCTTCTTTCCACTTGGCATAAGTTTTTTAAGGTTCATCCATGTTGTAGCATGGATCAGGACTTCATTTCTTTTTACTGCTGAGCACTAATAAGCATCATATGCTAAGAGAGTTCTTTGTACACTTGAGACTAATATAACACTGTATGTTGATTATACTAGAATTAAATTTCTTAAAAAGTTAAAGACCAGTAGGGACACTTTCAGCTGAGAGCATCTAGGTCATAAAGTATCTCAAAACTGTGTCATAACTCAAGACTGCCTGACCTCAAGGTGGTATATTTAGAAGTATTGGAAGAAAGCTGTAGCAAACAGATTTTACTTTGACGTAGAGAAAAATGGTGTACAATTCCCCCAAAGGAAATAGGCAACCTTAGAAACTTACTCATTCTTGACTAAGATATATACACCTAGACTGGACGAATGCATTTTGGGAGAGATCTAGAAATAAACGTTTAAGATCCCTTCCAACCTTGAGATTCTATATTATTCAGAAGTCAGATGGGATTAGTGTCAGAATTAAAATTAAAATTCTGCAACTCCTGGCCTCCAACCTTTTCCCTACTTATCCTACCGTATGAAAAACAAGCAAAATGGGAAAAGGGAGCTATCTAAGATGTGTTGGCTTGGTGTGTTGATGGATTAGTGTATAGCGATAAGGAGGAATCAGAATAGAAGGCAGAGTCAGGACAACCTGACATGTACAAACACACAAAGGGAGAGAGAAAGGGCAGTGTGTATCTTTGGTTGGCAGAGTAGAACAGCCGTGGCACGTGGACACTTTTCCATTGCCTAGATTGAGTTTTTGCTTTCTATGTGAGAAGGAAAGAGTTTGGTTTGGGAGAAGCTTAAAAAAAAAAGAAAAAGAAAAAGAAAAACAAGGGATATTAAAGAAGTGGAATTCCACGCCAAGATTGAAAAAGAAAAGCCCATTGAGTTATTACTGAGACTTTACAGGACAAGCAGCACTCTGGGTGGGCAAGTTACATATGTGGGGCAGAGATAATGTGGACTCTATCATCTCTGCATGGACACATACCACCTCTCCGACACCCGGCACTGATGGACTGAAACCTCTAGACACAGTGCTTTGGGTATGGAGATGCACCTTCTCCTGCTGGACACTGCATCATTGGGGATACTCAGTTTCCCTCAAGTAGCTTCGTGGACTGTGGCTGTGACAAAAGTGACCTGGACAAGAAGAGAAAAACATGCAGGATGTTAAAAAATGACCAACCAACAGACTGGCCCGTGAGCCCATGTGAATATGAGGCCACGTTGGGGGACTCTCAGACATATTCAGGGAGCGCTTTCAGGAGGCTTAAGTTCCTACTAAGGCAGGTAAGGCCTGAAGTCATTGTTGATGAGCCAGGGGAAATTGATTATAATAGGACACAGTGAAGGAGGGAGAGGTTTAGGGGGAAAAGAGGGTAATCTATGATTTCAAATACATCAAAAAAATATCCCGAGGGACAAGTATAAAGGAAAAGAATTGGCAATAGTGGTAGTGGCAGAGGCAGCTCTAGGCAGTTCATAACCTTAGAGCAGTTCAAAGCTCTGTTTTCAACTGCATATTTGTCTTTGAAAGTCCCTTCACCTCTCTAAACTGCAGTATTCCTACCTGTAAAAATGAGTTCGTTGAATGAGATCACCTGCAAGGTCCCAATAAGTCTGAGTTCCTACGAGTCTATCATTTCATCAGGAGGTGGTTGGCAGAGATACAAAAGCACTTTGATGTACTGTTGCAAATGGAATCCATGCTATGCAAAGTTCCGGGTTAGGTAAGTGCTGTGGACGCAGAGCTTAATGAGGAAACTTTTAAGAATTTTAATCATGAAGGGTGGTGGACACATGGGATGATGGATGGAGAAGTTGTTTGGAGGTTTACATTTTCGTTTTAGCCATGAATCTTCTCAAGTGTTACGCAGGGGAAGGAATGGAAGAGCTTATGGTACAAAGGAAGCAATACAGCTGCACCACTTTTGGACCTCAGCCTCTGATTTTTCCATCTCACTCCCAGTGATACCTTCTCGCCACCAGTTCTTGGATGCCATCTAGGCCTTCCATCCATTGAGCACCTACCTTTCCCCTGCCACGTGCTAATTTCTCCCGTTACGCAAAGTCAGCTTTGATTCCTCCCATTCCCCCAACCCCTATATATCCAATGTGTCAGGAAATCCTGTTAACTGCCTTCAAATGAACCCGGAAAATGGCCAAATATCAACGTCCACTGATCCACCGTAGTTCACACTATCTATGGGATATTGCAATAGCCTGCTCCTACTGCCTCTGCTTCTACCACTGCCTCTTACTGTTGTCTAGCTAGCAACCAGCACCATCCCTTAAAAATGTCAATCAGAGGGACATCTGGGTGGCTCAGTGGTTGAGCGTCTGCCTTCAGCTCAGGGCGTGATCCCAGAGTCTGGGATTGAGTCCTGCATCGGGCTCCCTGAGAAGAGCCCACTTCTCTCTCTGCCTCTTCCTCTGTGTGTGTGTGTGTGTCTCATGAATAAATAAATAAAATCTTAAAAAAAAAAAAACCAATCAGATGTCTTCATTCCTCTACTCAGAACCATCCATTCACTTCTCATCTTACTCAGAGAAAAATCCCATCGAAAGTTCTTAGGATAACATACAAGGAGTCACCTGATTTGTCAAGTTTACCTCTTTCACCCCTGATACTATTTTCTGCCACGCTCCTTCTTGCGCTCTGTGTTTCAGCCTCACTACCTCCAGGCTGTTCCTTGAACGTGCCAAACACAGTCCATCATTGGGCCTTTGCACTTCTGCTCTCCCTGACTGGAAGAGTCTCCTGCCAAATATCTGCATGGCTCGCTCCCTTATTGCTTTCAAATCTCTGTTCAAATGTCACCTTACTGGGGAAATAGACTCCCTAACTACCCACCTGTCACTCTTCATTCCCTTCCTGTGCACTACCCCTTCTTTGTAACTCTTAGCACATGAACACATATTTTTTTATTGTGTATTGCCTGCCTTCCCTCACTTGAATATAAATTCAAAAAAGCAGTCTTTGTCTTTTTGTTTCTGTTTTATCTGCAATAGCTAGAACAGTAAACAGCCACTGTAAATGGATAAAGGGAAGAAGCTGGATTTAGAGCATACATCTAGTCTCCTAAACCATTTGTTAATTCATTCGACAAAATTAATCTAGGGCCATCGTGAGCCAGGCAATGTTCTTAGCACTGGGAATAAGTAAATAGGATGTATTACATCGAGGTATGAATGGGGGCAGTGGTTCGAAAGAGATGTTAAATAAATAGGTAAGCTGACCAATTAAACGGGATACATTCAAAAGTAGTTATGAGTATTGTGAAGATAACAAAACAGAGTGTTTTATAAGGGAGCACACCAGTTTAAGTCTTTTGAGAAGAAGAGGCCAAGATGGAATTAGTTGTGCAAGAGATTTAAGGAAGAGGATTCTAATCTCCCTCACTGGTAAAGTCCAAATGCAAAGTCCCTGGGGTAGAACTAAGGTCGGCCCACTCAAGGAGTTCAAAGGGCAGTTTGAAGTATAAAAGTGAAAATGAGGGGGTAGGAGATGAGAAGGATGAGGGCTGCAAGGTAGGCAGGGGCCAGGTCCTACAGGGTCGTATAGACCATTCAAATATGGGCAGAATTTATTACAACTTTACTCTAAATTAGAATTTGGAAGCCTCACGTATGTAAGCAGAAGTGCTGCGATGATTAAATACCATAATGTATAACCTAATTCCTGGCACATCGTGTGCTTGGAGTTACAGTACTTCCTTTTTGCTTTGTCAGATCCAAGAGTTTAAGTATTTCACTCTTTAGCCGACTTGGAAAGAGAAGAGATTAAGGTAGAGAAGACAACTTCGGGCTTTGAGGGCCAAGACAAGGGATTTGCATAAAATCCAAAGAGGAGAGATTAGGTTACCGTCAAATTTGTGATACAGTATCCATTTGTATCTTGATGGACAATGCTAAATTTTTTAATGTATTTTTGTGATTCTTATCTGCCTTGTTTTTCCGTCAGTGTCAAGTTTTCTACTTTTCTTTTTGAGAATAAGCCTATGAATGAGGACCCATCTTTTTCTTTCTCCCCTATTTGTGTGGCTTTGCCAAAATTCCTACAATGCTGTTCTGATAATAAACTGAAACTTGGGCCAGGCTTGAAGCAAAGGCGAGCATATCCAGGAAAGAGCTACCTGGCTTTATTAAAGTCTGTGTGTTTATTTACTACATTGGATTAAAACAGAGCTCTAATGACACCTCCCCCTCAGTTTATGTTTCCTGCTGGCTCAGTTGTTTTTCTAGCTCTCTGTTGAAGCTGTGGAACTGACATGTGTGTCTCTTGTTCAGCTCAGCAGGAAATGCAACAGAAGGACTGATCAGGACTGGGAGTAGGAGCCAGGCCAAAGGGATCCAGGGAATCACGGAGTGCCTTTTTGTCCTAATTACAGTTATTGGCAATATTATTCCAAATAATGGCAGTAAGGAGTTGTGCAAGCATTTGTCCCATATCAGTACCTTATTAGGTTATGTACAGATTAGGGACTAAATGGGACAAAATAAGTTTTATATTAAGTTATTAAGAATTGAGCTCTTCGTAAGACTTCAAGGTCAGTGAATAAGGAAAAAAATCACACGAGGGAGTTTAAGACATGAAACTCTCCACATTTTCCATGTACCCAATTAGAGCAGCAGGCAAAATGGAGAGAGTTAATTAGTCAGATGCTGAAGATCAAATCCTAAGTGTCCTGTGAAAAGATGGGGGTAAAATATACCTGTTGTTTTAAGGCCTGCCTAGGGTACACTGTTTTTCACAAGTAAGTCTGAGCATACTGGCCTATAGTTTTTTTCCCCCTTTTTCCATATAAGCGGACTCCACAGCCAGTGTAGATAAACCGAAACTTGGGCCAAGCTTGAAGCAAAGGCTAGCATATGAAGGAAAGAGCTACCTGGCTTTAATTTGAGGCTTGAACTCACAACCCTAGTTTCAAGAACTGAGCTGAAATAAAGAGTCGGATGCTTAACTCACTGAGCAACCCCCGCCCTCCCAAAAAGAAACCCACATACATTTTTAATATATGATGACTGGGAGGTGCTGCTGGCCCTCAACCTTCATCCCGGGTTCAAGCACATCCTTCTACAAAGCTCTGCTTGCAACATCCAGAGCTGCACAGCTTCTGACAGTGAGGGGCTCTGATTTATAAGTGCTCCTACTCCCTCTCAAAACAGCTCTTTGGGAACTCCTAGAAGAAGAAGAGTGTTTATATTGCCAGGGGACTTTCAAGCATTTTCTTGGTCCTAGAGAGTAAAACTTCAAATAATTTCAAAGCTTTACCCTAATCTCTAGCACTCTCAAAGCAGAGATGGACTAGTGACCTATACTATGTTGAACCATTAACAATTGCTTTTTCACTAACAAAAAGTTTATTCAGAGATAGAGCCAGAATGCTGAAAAAGGTAAAGTAGGGGCATCGGCTCCTTTTTAGAAGTGTGGCTTCCATAACATTATTGACACTTTTTTTTTTAAGATTTTATTTATTTATTCATGAGAGACCCAGAGAGAGAGGCAGTGACACAGGTAGAGGGAGAATCAGGCTCCATGCAGGGAGCCCGACGTGGGATTTGACCCCGGGACCCTGGGATGACGCCCTGGGCTGAAGGCAGATGCTCAACCGCTGAGCCACCCAGGCATCCCACGTTATTGAGACTTTTAACAGAAAGCGACTCACTGAAGGGCATTTTGGATAGCACAGGAAAACAGTGAGAAGACAAATGTCACAGAAGTGCTGCCATTACAGTGTGGTTCATTTTGAAAGTAATTTCATTTGGCCTGAATTTGTACACATGTAGAACTGCGATGTGATTAGTTTTGAAATTGAGAGATCATTTGTGTATAGCATTCACCATTTTCAAGTATAAAATGCAACGTTTTTTAATACACTCACAGGATTGTATGATCATTACCGCTAATTCCAGGACATTTTCATCACTCCAAAAAAGAAACCCTCCCCCCTTTAGCAGCCATTCCCAATTCCCTACTCACTACTCGGCAACCGCTACTCTGCACTCTGTCTCTGTGGATTTGCCCACTCTAGACATTTCATGTAAATGGAATCATATGATGTGCATTTTGTATGGGGCCTCATTCACTTAGCATAATGTTTCCAACTCTCATCCATGCTGTACCAGTACTTCACGTCCTTTTATTGTTCAATATTATTCCCTTGTATAGATTCGCCGCATTTTGTTTTACATTCCATCAGTTGGTAGATATGTGGGTTATTTCCACTTTGGGGCTATTGCAAAATGTTCTGATAAGTACATTCGTGTGCAGGTATTGGTTCACATACCCGGTTTTTCTTTCCCTGGGGCTTATACCTAGAGGTAGGATTGCTGGACCTTATGGTAATTCTATAGTATAAACTTTTTGAGAAACTGCCAAGCTGTATGCCAAAGAGGCTGCACCATCATAGTCCCAGCAGGGTTGATGTGGTTAGTTTGGGATCGTAACTTTAGTTCTGCTGCTGAAACCAGATCAGACTTCTTGTGACACTGCAATTTCAAAGAGTACTGAAAGAAAGGAAGGAAGAGAGAAAAGAAAGAGAAAGAAAAGAAAGAAAGAAAAAAGAAAAGAAAAGAAAAAGAAAAGAAAAGAAAAAAAGAAAATTGTGAATTGCATGGTCTTCTGTTAGTCATTTGGTCATTTTCTTTTTCAGTTTTATGATTCACTTTGGTCAAACTATTTTTATTTATAATAAAGAATTATCCCACATCATGGTGCTGGTCACAGAGTAGGAATTCAACCAACACCTATTAGATGAGTGGATGAATGGACAAGAGGTAATCTTAGTGGTTTCATTAAAAGCATTAAAAAGCATTGAAAGCATTTCATTAAAAGCAATGTCTTCGCATCCTGCCGGTAACGTGTGCCACCACTGACTGTCCTGTTGTTGTCACACCATTTAAAGGAAGCAAAGTAAATCCAATGCAGTAACGTGAGCCCGGGAGTGAGAGACACATAGGCTTCAGTTCTACCCTGAAACTACTTTGCTGTAAGCCATTGGGCAAATAAGTATCTCCAGTTCCCTCATCTGTCACACAGTAATGAGATCTGTTTTAATTAGTTGACAAGTCGTTGGGCGGATCATAGGAAATAATGCATTTATAACCCTGAGTCAGCTGCTCCCTCTCTGCCCCTGAGTGCCTCTGCTTCTGCTTTTCTGCATGTTTCCTCTGTTTCTTACTGATTTGGTCCAGACATACTTAATTTACTTACACACACACACACCCTCATTCATGTGATGTCTACAGAAACAACTAAAAATTCATATGGGTTATTTCTCTTAAAGGGTGTTTGGCACAGTGGGTGGCAGGTGAGAGGGCTGGGGGTATCCTAGGAATAGGGAGCTTTTTCCAAGTTCTTTGTCCCCTACAGCTTTGTGGCCCAGCCTTTCTTGGTTTCTTTGCTCCCCACCTCCTCTTTTGTCCTCTCCAATTCTCCTAGGAGAAAAATCTAATGGCTTTCGTTTTGTGAAGCAGAGGTCCCTTCAGCTCTCTTTTGTTCTTGGGACTCAGCTGGCACCCACACCCTCAGGATCTCACTTCTCTTTCAAAGAGCTTGCCAAGGTATTTTTCCCCCTTTACAAAAATAGTTCTATCCCTCGGAGAAATTCTGTTTCTATCTGTTCAGATAATACTTTTTTTTTTTTTCATTTCATTCACATGAAAAAGTGCTTTGAGACGTTTGGGGTAGCAATGGATACTTTAGGGATTTTATGTTTGACAGTCCCTTTTCTTGGGAGGGAAGACGTGTCTCCCTTTCCAGTCTAGTGGAGAATAGAACAGAGAGCAGTTCTCACCGGCCATTGTAACCTGTCCTGGTTGTTCATCACAATGTAGGGCTGTGGACAGGCGTGTAACCCAAATGTAATGAGATTCCCTGTGAATTTGTAGTTAGAAATGAGAGATCAACATTTTTAGGTGGCTGGATCTGTAATATATGTTCTGGCTTCATGGGTAGCCACATTTTCATTCAAGAAGAAGAAACAATATATCTTTAGGTATTTAAAAAAAAATGCTTCAGAGAAACAGAATGAACAGATGAGAGAAGGTAACTGGTTCTAGTTCTTTCCCAAGAGCTTGATGCGCTCCTGGTTTCAGGTACCAAGAGATGCTTTCATAGCCTTATAATCCAATGCTCTGTTTCCCTTTTGCTTCCCTCTTCAGCGAGTTTGAGTTGAAGTCTATTGCTTGCAATCATAAGATTCCTAATAGAAGTATTTACAAAATGAGAACTTGCTATTACTACTAACATTTTTTCTAAGCTCCCTGGAATAATACCTCTTTTGGTTTGTAAATGTATTTATATGTTTTACCTCATTTGATTCTCGTGACAACCTGTGATATAGGCAGCATAAGATTTATTGTCCCATTTTCAAAATGAGGAAATTGACTTTCAGAGAGATCAACTGACGTACACTTGGTAAAATAGTCAGTAACTAGCAGAGCCAGAAGGAGAGGACAGAGCTTCTGGCACTGTGACACACCAGAGATAATGTAGAGAGGAGTGGTTTTCAACTGAATTTCCAGTATACTAGTATAAAAGGTTTAACTGTTAGAAATTTAACAATTCTTAAATCCTACTAATAAGTATTAAATTGCAGAACGTTGTAGTAAAATTTCAGTGTAGGACATAGGAGGCAAAACCTTTACCAATTAGACAAATGAATGAAAAAGACTCTAGTATACTGCTCTTATTCAAGAAAATCACATGATTTTATTTATAGGGTAAGTAGCATAACTGGTTCAAATTTTAAAAGGCTTTTCTAGCAATATCAAATATAGTATTTATGTTTTATTTCTAGGTAATACCATAAATTATTTCTTCTTCTGCATCTATGATTTTCTCTGTATTTTTTTCTTAAGGATTTTATCTATTTATTCATGAGAGACACAGAGAGAGGTCAGAGACATAGGCAGAGGGAGAAGCAGGCTCCTCTCAGGGAGCCCGATGTAGGACTCCATCTCCAACTCCAGGATCATGCCCTGAGTCAAAGGTAGATGCTCAACCACTGAGCCACCCAGACGTCCCTGATTTTCCCTGTATTAAACTTGAATTCTTTGCTGTCTAGGGACCAAACAATGGCCCTGAAAAATGGAGAATATGTGATTCACACAATACAGAAACACTAATCACAGGGTATACTAAATATACTTGGAAAATCAAGAAAGTCCTACCTGTTTATGTCTCCTAACGTGGAGTGCATCGTAAGTTCTCTGGAGGTAACACTGTTCCAGATCCTGGATAACTGAAGTAGATCTCTAGGATGAAACAGAGAGTAGAAGCCTCCTGAGCTGGTCTGAGAACAATTCCATTCCACATCCCTCCACCAACCCCTGGGGCTGGCCTAGATAAATGGGTAAGCATCAGAATAGAGATAACATACACTTCTCAGGAGCGCAGGACCGGGGTACCAGTCCAGGTAGGCTTTGTCTTCTGAGATTGTACTCAGGAGAGACAGGCAAAATGATAGGTATAGGCCAGAGCTTTCAGTCTCTTATATCCATGAACCTGTATTTTGTTTTTTAGATAGCAGTATTTATCTAAAATTATTTTAAAGTATTCTCAGAGTGGTGAACTCATCGTATAACACATTTTCCTAATTAGAGCTATCTTTCATAGATTTTTTTATAAATGTAGTCATTGATAGAAATCTTTATAATATGTGCTATTTACATTGTCTTTTTACATTTTTTAATTTAAATTCAATTTGTCAACATATAGTATAACACCCCGTGCTCATCACATCAAGTGCCCTCCTTAATGCCTGTCACCCAGTTACCCCATCTCCCTGCCCACCTCCCATCCAGCAACCCTTTTGGTTCCCAGATTTAAGAGTCTCATATTTTGTCTTCCTCTCTGATTTTTCCACCTTCAGTTCCCCTCCTTTCCCTATGGTCCCTTGCACTATTTCTTATATTCCATGTATGAGTGAAACCATATGATAATTGTCTTTCTCCAATTGACTTATTTCGCTTAGCATAATAGCCTCCAGTTACATCCACATCGATGTAAATGATAGGTATTCATCTTTCTGATGGCTGAGTAATATTCCATTGTATATATAGACCACAGCTTTTTTATCCATTCATCTGTTGAGGGACATATCGGCTCCTTCCACAGTTTGGCTATTGTGGACATTGCTGCTATGAACATTGGGATGCAGGTGCCCCTTTGTTTTACATCTGTATCCTTGGGGTAAATACCCAGTAGCACAATTGCTGGGTAGTAGGGTAGCTCTATTTTTAACTTCTTGAGGAACCTCCACCCTGTTTCCCAGAGTGGCTGTACCAGCTTGCATTCCCACCAACAGGGTAAGAGGGTTCCCCTTCTCCACATCCTCACCAACACTTGTCATTTCCTGTCCTGTTAATTTTAGCCAATGGTGGTATCTTATTATGGTTTTGATTTGTATTTCCCTAATGACAAGTGATATGGAGCATTTTTTCATGTGTCTGTTGGCCATTTGTAAGTCTTCTTTGGAGAAATGTCTGTTCATGCCTTCTGCCCATTTCTTGACTGGATTGTTTGGTTTTTGGCTGTTGAGTTTAATAAGTTATTGATAGACCTTGGATACTAGCCCTGTATCTGATATGTCATTTGTAAATATCTTCTGCCATTCAATAAGCTTTTAGTTCCGTTGGCTGTTTTCTTTGCTGTGCAGAAGCTTTTTATCATGATGAAGTCCCAATAGTTCATTTTTGCTTTTGTTTCCCTTGCCTTTAGAGACTACATTACATCTTAATAAGCAGAAGGTATGAAGCATGTCAGATCTCATTTGTTATCCTTAGGAACTTCCTTCTATTACAATAATACGTGTAGGAGTTGGGTAAGGTCACTTGAACCTAATGTCTTCAGACCACTTCCTGTCGCCCCTCTGCCCCCTCTTTGTTACTGCTCCCTCTGCCTTTGAAAACTCTTCTTGCAACCACTTATGCTCCTCCTGAAACCCATTATGACCAATTCTGCATCCCATTCTTTCCTCTTTATACACAGTAATCCACTATTGCTTTTGCTTTCCATTATTCTCATTGCTTTAATAATTTTCTCAAAATTTCCCCTGGCCTTCTACAATTCTTTTAAAATTTATCCTAAAAGGCACTTGTCTTCTGTAACCATCCCTCACAAATAAAAAATATCCCTTAATGTGTTTCCCCTAGCTTGTATATAAAAGTGAAAATTTGGAAACCATTTACATGTTCAGTAAAAATGTATGTATCTAGTATTCCACACAGTGAAATGCTAAACAATCATCCAAAACAGGCTAAACATAGACCTATATTTATTGACTTCAGAAAATGTATATACAATAACACTAAACCAAGGAAATAATCCATAAAATAATATATTTTATAAAAAACACACATGAATATATATAAAAGTATTTGTATATGTACTTGCATTAAGTATACATATAATGTAAGTTACATGTATAATTTAAATTTTCTTTGTGTTATCCACAAAAAAAAGTTATTAGTAAGATTCTTGGCACTATTTTATTATATTGTCTTTAAGATCTAGTGTATATTTTACAGTCACAGCACATCTCAAGTCAGATCTTATATTTTCATTAAAGCAAAATGTACTCATAAACCAAATAATAAAGTGGTTTTTGGAAAAAACATTTTATACTGCTTTAGTTTCAATTTTGATATTATTAAAAATAAATATATGACTTAGTAACTAAAAATTCAGTTCCTCATTTGCAAGAGCCAAGTTTCAAGTGCTCAATAACTATATGTACATCTCCAGGGGAAAAGTCTGGAAAATGTCTAATAAAATATGAATTGAGGCTTTAATCAGCTGATGGATTAGCAGGTAATCTTAATTATTTTTCTTATATATAAGATTTCTGCAATTATATATACATTTCTTTGGAACTTTTCAAAAAGGGAGGAGAAGGATCCCTCTAAACTTAATACATGTGTTTGTTTTATTTTTGTTCTCTCAAGTATGCTGTGATTCCATGTCTTCTTGGATTATTTTTATTTTCTGATTTTTTTTTAGACAATTGAGGGTATTGGGGCACTTACTTTGGGTTAGGCTGTCATACTATCCAGTCTCACATTCCTTGACTTTTTTCATGTAACAAAACGCTTTATAAATAATCTATTTATTTAGTCATACATTTATTCAGTAATTACCTACCAGTGGTATACAGGGCAGACACTGGCCTGGGCCTAAGGAAATATAATACTGACCCAGAGAAATAATGAAATAATGTCCCCGTTCTCTGGGAACTTCCATTGAAATGGACATTCAAATGGATAGGCAATGAACAAGAAACCAAACAGAATGTTTTTAGGTGGTGATAAGTGTAGGGCAAAATAAACAGAGAAGATAAAGAGTAGTAGACAGGGGACACTTTAAGTGGTATGGGGGAGGGAAGGATTCTTCAAAAATGAGAACTTAAGGTGAAATACGATGGATGAGAATGAGCCCAGTGAAGGGTCGAGGTGGGAGGAAGATTATGTCAAGCAGAGATAGGAACACTGGACATTGGAAGAGCAGGATGCAGGCTGGGCAGCTAAAGCATGGAATGTGAGCCCCGGGGGAACAGAAGACCTGTTTGCAGAAGTGAGCAGGAGCTGGATCATGGAAAGACAAACTAGGGAACAATTAGAAGAGAATAAACAGGGAGGTGATGTGATCTTATTCATCTTGAAAGAACATTCTTGCCACAATTTGGAGAATGTAAGAATTGTTAATCAGAGTAGAGAGAATAATTAGAAAGTTTTTGCATTACTTTAGGAAACACAGGAAGATAACTTAGAACAGGGTAAGTGCGGCTCAGAATTAGAACTGACATCCTTTAGACAAATTCAAGGGCATCTAAGGGAAGATGCCAGGCAGGGGAACATATGAGTCTAGAATGCATGACCTAGAATTCAGACATGGGGGAGAGGTCTGACCTGGACACGTGCGTTTGGGCTGGGGAAGCACAGAAATGTTATGGAGAGCTAGGAGAAAGAAAGCCTAGGGAAGATGTGGATGATAAAGAAGAGGGGGCAACTCAGTCTTGGATCAGAAGTAGAAGAAAGGACCAAATCAGAGGCTGACTCTGAGGCCATAGGAAGGCAGGAGGAAAAGCCCAAAACTGTTGGGTCAGTTGGAAAGGATAAAGCAACTAAATAGAGAACATCTGGGGACACCTGGGTGGCTCAGTGGTTGAGTGTCTACCTTTGGCTCAGGTTGCGATTCTGGGGTCCTGGGATCGAGTCCCCCCCCACATCAGGCTCCCTCCGGGTAGCCTGCTTCTCCCTCTGCCTCTGTGTCTCTCATGAATAAATAAAATATTTAAAATACATAGATAGATAGGCAGACAGAGAACCCTTGCCAGGAGGAGGACTAGGAAAACAGGCCAGGCACTGGAGGAAATGAGGGATTAGGGGAGAGATTTAAGAATGGAAATAGTAGAGAACATCTGTGTGCTGATGGAATTATTCCAACAGGCAGAAAAAGATGGATGATGGAAAGATGAAGAGTTGGAGGAGGCTGGAAAGAAGAAGGCTCACTGAGGCAGTGAAGTCCTTGAAAAGGCAAGAGGGAATGGAATCCAGCACTCAGGAGAGTAGATTGGAAAGGGCCGCACCTCTGTATCTGTAGAAACTGGCCAAGGAAAGGGGTGGACTGGCCACTGGGTATGTGAGGGAGTTTCCCTGAAGTGACTTTTCTCTGTGAACCAGGAGGTGAGATGGGCATCAGCTGAGAAGGAAAGGCTGTGGGAGAGGAGAGGGGAGTGTAAAGTGACGACTGTGGTGGGGGAGGGCATATTCTCACCAGGCGCCGGAAGAGAGGTTTCTGTTGTATTTTAATGTCATAATGAATATCTTACTTTTCCAGACAGAAAACATGAGTGCATCAAGTAATACAACTGATATCTTTTTAAAGGTTCAGAAAACTAAAGCCCCATGTTAATTCTAGAATTAGCTTTCTAATAACTGTTAGAATCCAATCGATTCTGTTTCCTCGTAGCTCATTTATTTTCCGATCAATCTCTAGTGCTCTGGGAAGCACCTGATTATCCATACATACTGACATCTGGCCAGACTAAATGTCTAAATATCTTCAATAAAGAGGAGTATTTAAATACAATTCCTCAGATACAATGAGAAGTCTTAGAACTACCATTTACTGTCCTGTCAATTCAGGCATTATATTATTGAAGGGTCGGCATCATATTTTCCACAAGGTTTTTCCAAAGTATACACATATGCACACACATAATTTCTTTTCAAAATATCCAAATAAATCAATAAAATAAACCGTACAGTAATTTAAGATCTTGAAGGATAGAAATCATAAAAACATGGATTTTAGAGAATCATAAAAAGCCTAATGTGTGCTAAAGCAATATATACTGTCTTACTAAATATATCAGATAAATAAAATTAACCAGGTTAAGATGTAAAAAGTCTTCTAAAAGTACTTTTACAAGGCCAGATTGACCCAGCTTGACAGGCTGTATCTGTGAATTTTCAACTGGAATATTATATATATGGATTGTGATTTCAGTATATGTGTGTGTATATATGTTTTCGTGAGTAACAAAATAAATCAATAGAGAATGCAAATATATTAATTTTTAATTTCTTTAGTGCATTGAATTCTAATGGATTTATTACTTAGTTGAATTATGCATTATGTTTACTGGGTAAGTGGAATTATAAAATTCTTTATATTATCTCATTGGACTCTTAATTGATTTGCCGAGGTCTCATAGAAAATTAGTATATAGGAAAGTATTTTTTTTTAATGAACTTGTAACCTATCTGGCATACCAACAGAAATACAGAAAATGTTATCTCTTTCCTAGTCTTAATTCAAAACACCTAAAGTAAATATATTCAGAGGTTTCAAATGAACAAAACTCTGTACATTTGATAGGAGAAATGCCTTTTTTTATGGTCAGTTAGGGAAGAATCTGTCCCTTCAATTAATATCAAAACTGTGATCATCTCTGAGGCTTCAGACCACCATCAAGAGCCTCAACATCTCTTGAGGCTCGCATTTGAAAATGGTCTCCTGCCAAACTGTATATCTTTATTCCTTTCCTTTAAAAAAAAAAATCCTACGAAGGCCAACAATGTCTATTAACTGATTAGTTCCAATAATGAACTAGTTCTACTAGCCTACTAGTTCTACTAATCAAAATATAAAACCTAGAGATGTCTACTTCACCTCCTATTGACTTTTCTTAAATATAATCAAACTCTTTCTATAGTTCTGACATCTATCTATCTAGTGCAAACAACTATCATTGTCATTCCTATATCACTGAAATACAGGTTTGACCATTTATTTTAAATCTCAGTCTGGTATAATTTTGAGACTTAAAGAGGGTGCCAAGATAATTACGTAGTTTTTTGAAACGTTTTCCTCTCTATCCCCAAAATTATTTCATTATAATGCTGAAACTATATAATGATTTCTAAAAATAAAAATAGAATCTATCCATATTCATTAAAGCAAAAAATTTAACATTTATTTATATTGATCATGTGAATATTACAAATGTAAGCAAAATAATTATTCTTGGCACATATTCATGTTCTTTGGTTTGTCATATAATGCCATTGATGGTTTTCTTTAAAAAAAAAAGATTTTATTTATTTATTTGAGAGAATAAGTGAGAGAGATAGACCATCAGTAGAGGGAGGGGCAGAGGGAGAAGCAGACTCCTCACTCAGCAGGGAGCTAGACAGGGGCTCCATCGCAGGACCCTGGGATCATGACCTGAACTGAAGGCAGATACTTAACAGACTGAGCCACCCAGCCACCCCCACTGATGTTTTTTTTAAGAATGTATTTTTCAGCATTTTAAAAAGAATATCTTAATTATTTTCAGTTTTCATATAATTTTTATGATTACTAATTTGAAATTGTTGACAATTTAGATTACTATTTCTCTGTAGATCATCATCTTTTTAATTAAACAAATGATCTTTTTACAGATGTTCAGATTCCTAGTAAGACTTGGCCAACTTTTGCTAAATGGAGGATACAGTCGATTCCTTTATTTTTGCAATGCAAATGTGCAAATATCTAACCTAAATATTTGGACAGGTTTTATCTTTTTGTCTCCATTTGGAAAACTTCTCTTTGATGTATATTTTATAGGAAAAAACTTGTCATAAAAAACTTATCAGATAAGTTCTCTCTTTATTATTTTTAGGTTATTTCACCATATTTAAAGATTGTAGGACTTTCATTCATCTTTGATAGAAATTAGAAATTTATCCATTAAAATTAAGACCTTTATCAAACGATTCACCCCACAAATCGACATATTCCAAAGTGCAACTAAAGAATTCAAAACATAAATCTTGTACCCTGTTTGAGCTCTCATTAATTTATTCAGTCTTTCCCTTGCTTTTGTACAAATACATTGTAATACCTTCCCGATTTTAACATTGTTCTCAATAATTTTATTTTTAGAAAACCTTGAAAAGCTGAAGGTTTTTATTGTTTCATTTGCATTAAGTATTTTCAACTTTAATTTTATACAAAATACAAGCCAAATTTAGAGGCTTTTCGTTGTTGTTTACTTGTTTTTAAAGAAGTTCAATTAAACTGCAGACCTTTTAGGTTGTTTTACAAATTTTGTCTTCCAAGCCTCAAATATTTCTTGAAATCCTACTAATGAGTAGCACACGAAAGCATGTACTTTAAGGCTGAAGCATGTTTCCATTTATTTAACAACAGCTTTCTCCCCCAAATTTTATCCCCCAGAGTACTTTGCTCTGGGAACAAACTTTAAAATGTGTTAGTTTTGACATCTGCATCCTCTATTTTGACTATACAGCATTGTACTTTTAGGGATTTCCTTAATTATGTGTGACCACAGCAAATTTCAAATATCTCTCTTTTTGAGCTCATTGTTTCCAAAAGTGTTATAGATTGAATGACTGGCCCAAATCTTTTTTTTTTAATTATTATTATTTTTTAATATACAGCCTTATCAATCTGACTAGAATCTATTTCCTCACCTCCGGTCTTACTTAGGCCAGGGGCATGTGGATAGTACATGCTAGTTCTGAGCCATGGCTTAAAGATACCTGCAGTTTTTCTGCTTATGCTCCAGAGCCTTTACCATCACTATGAAAAAAAACAGGTCCTTGTGTAGCCCACTGGACCCATGAGAAAGATGAGAGACACACAGAGTAGAGTGTCAGGCGAATAGAACCCAGATTAGCTGGCCCTGAGCTGTCACAGTCTGAAGCAAAATTGACCTATATACTGAAATCCAGTCACTACGCAAGTCCTCACTCCTATCATCCTAGCCTGAGCCATCATCACTTCACTCTTTTTTTCTTATTTTTTTAAGATTTACTTATTTGACAGAAGGAGAGAAAGAGCGCACAAGTAGGCGGAGCAGTAGGCAGAGGGAGAGGGAGAAGCAAGCTCCCTGCTGAGCAGAGAGCCTTACTAACTAGGAGCTTGATCCCAGGATGCTGGGATCATGACCTGAGCAGAAGGCAGATGTTTAACAGACTGAGCTGCCCAGTCACCCCCATCACTTCACTTTTGATTACTGCATTCATCTATCAGCTGGTCTTTCTGCTGTGAGTAAATCACACATCCATACAAATCAATAATTTGTTTAAAACCACTGAATTTTGGGATAATTTATTATGCAACATTAGCATGGCAATGGCCAACTGACACATAGGTTTCTTAAATTAGCCAGAACATTGTTTTTATCACAATGCTTACTCCACTCAAATTTATATTTATATAACCATTGTAAAAATAGTCTCCTAAACATTGAAATTTTTTTTAAAGAATTTATTTATTTATTCATTCATGACAGACAGAGAGAGACACAGGCAGAGGGAGAAGCAGGCTCCATGCGGGAAGCCTGACGTGGGACTCAATTCCGGGTCTCCAGGATCGCACCCTGGGCCGGAGGCAGGCGCTAAACCGCTGAGCCACCCAAGGATCCCCCAACATTGAACTTTTTAATGGAATTTACAACTTCAATGTAATTTGCAAATGTCAGATATTTCACTTTCTCCAAAATTTGCACTTTGACTCCATAAATAAGGCAGAAAAAAATCTGAAGTATTACTGGAATTAACCTACATGAATTCTGAGCATTGGTATTGCTTTGCTTTCCATGTGTTCCCAAGAAAAATTGGGATTGAAAGTAAATTAAGCCAGAAGAAGTCTCAGTTGATCTAAATGAAAACTCATGCTTCTCAGGATAAAATGTATGAGTTATAAGTATTAAATTGTTGTCTTTGTAAACATTCTTCCTAAAATGAGTACTAACTTCTGAAGTATATGTTGGTGTTTCTTCAAAGACTTGAGTTCTCTGGCTCTGTAGTGACTACTAATCAGGTTTTACTAAGGCCTCTGTGGTGAATGGTTTGCATTGATAAGTTTTTTGTGTGTGCATGTGTATGTGTGTGTGTGTGCAAGTTCACATTAATTATTCACATATTTGAGAAGTAGAGATTTAGTACTAGTATTCCTTAAATGCATTTTTCATATTTTGTGCTCATTGCTGCCAAATGAGTCTCCTGCAAAATTAAAAAAAGCTTTACCAACAATAACCATTTATAATTTACAGATTCAATATATGACCAAACTATTACAGCAAGATATTTTAAAGTACTCTTTCTCTCTTTCTTTTTTTAAAGATTTTATTTATTTGAGAAAGAACGTACACAAGCAGGGGGAGCAGCAGAGGGAGAAGAAACAGACTTTCTGCTGAGCAGGGAGCCCAATTCAGGGCTCAATCCCAGGACTCTGAAATCATGACCTGAGCCAAAGATAGACACTTAACCGGCTGAGCCACCCAGGTGCCCCTAAAGTACTTTCTTTAAAAACATAGGCAGTAATCTCTTAGTCATTGTTCTTAGTGACATATTTATGGATATGTCTCCTTAGGCAAGATAAACAAAAGCTAAACTAGTGGTACTACAACAAGATAAAAGGCTTTACACAGCAAAGGAAACCATTAATGAAATGAAATGGCAACCTTGCGAATGGAAGAAGATATTTGCAAATTATATCTCTCATAAGGGGCTAATATTCAAAATATATAAAGAACTTATATAATACAACAACAATGAAAAGATAAATAATCTGATTTAAAAATGGGCAGGGAACCCAGAGAAATATTTTTCCAAAGAAGACATACATATGGCCCACTGAACACGAAAAGATTCTCAACATCACTGATCATCGAGGAAATGCAAATCAAAACCATAATGAGAAATCCCCTTACACGTGTCCAAATGGCTAGAATCAAAAAGACAAGAAAAAAAATGTGTTTATGAGGATGTGGAGAAAAGGGAACCTTCATGCATTGTTGGTGGGAATGTAAATTGGTGAGATCACTGAGGAAAACAGGATGGAGGTTCCTCAAAAAATTAAAAATAGAATAACCATATGATCCAATAATTTCACTACTGGGTATTTACCCAAAGAAAACAAAAACACAAACTTGAAAAGTCGCACGTACTTCCACGTTGACTTGAGTATTATTTACAAAAGCCAACATACAGGCAACAACCCAGGTGTCCATAATAAAAGAATGGATAAAGAAGATAAAGTACATATATACAATGGAGTGTTACTCAGCCATTAAAAAAGAATGGGATCTTGCCATTTGCAACAGCATGGGGACCTGGGGGCATTATGCTAAGTGAAATAAGGCAGACAGAGGATGACAAATGCCATATGATTTCGCTTATATATGGGATCTAAAACGAAACCAACACAAACAACAACAACAAAAAATCCAGACTCTTAAATACAGAGAACTGATGGTAGCCAGAGGGAAGGTGGGTGAGAGGTTGGGCAAAATAGGTAAAGGGAATGAAGAGATACAAACTTCCAATTAGAAAGTAAGTGAGTCGTGCAGATGGAATGTACAGCACAGAGAGTAGAGTCAGTGATATTGTCATTGTGTTGCCGGGGACTGATGGTGACCACACTACACTTATTCTGGTGAGCACTGAAAATATGCAAAACTGTCAAATTCATATGTTGTATACCTGAAACTCATATAACATTGTCTTTTAATCATACTTCAATTTAAAAATGAAAAAATAAGCCCTCTCTTTATACTACAGAAGTATCATATCTATGTAACCTTAAATTTTCCAGATTTCTTGTTGACCCTGCAGACTGTTGACTGGTAGCTTCCCGGGGCTTCCAAGGGTCTGGCAGAGGGTGGAGCTTCTCCCATCACCACCTGAAACTGCAGAGTCGAGGGTCCCTAGCCACTCAGGCCCAAGTGTACTTGGTTTTATCAGTGGGAACCCAATGCTGTCCTTGAACAGGAGCTCTAGTTACACTGAATCTGAAAAAGGGCAGGAAGGTGCTTATTAAAGGTTGTTTTAAAAGTATAACTAAGTTCCTAACCGACGGTGACAGAAGCTGAAGATACAAAGAGTGGATGTAACAAGCTCATCCCTGATTATTTTAATTTTAATAAATATTAATTAATAGTACATTCATAGAAATGAAAAATCCTGGACAAATGCTAAGTATCAATGCAATGTGTTTCAGCTGACCTGGGACACACACACACACACACACACACACACACACGAGCAATAGGCTTTTACTTGAATTGGCCTCCTTCAACCCACTCTTCCTTCCATTCTAAGACTTTCTCCAAAAGAAAGAGAAAAAAAAAAAAACAGAAAGAATCGAAAGGGTCAATTGTAATAAAATGTCTCTTAGATGAGGATTTGCCTTGAACCCTGAAAAGTCACGTATCTATTCTGTGGGTTTAGTATATTCTTATGATAAAAAGCTACTTCTTGGATTTTCAGGCTTGCTGGCACTAGCCGTTATAATCATCCGTCTAATGTCTCTGGCTCACAATAACCATCTGATTATAACATTGCTTCCCACATATATTTGCCCCAGGAAAAAAAATGTGCTGATCGGCAAACACGAGTATCCTTTCTTCTCAATAACGTAATTCTTATTCTGAAATAACAAACTGCCTTTCTGGCTTTATAAACAGTCTAACAAAAACACTTTGAATGTATCTTCTTTTTGAATATTGCCCTACATCTTTTTTCTGTTACAGTCTATTCTAGGAAGAATGGTCTTTGTCCCTGGTTCAACATGAACTCATTCATTCAACAATCGTTTGTAGAGGACTTAATACATAAAGGGAAGAGGGCTTTGAGCTCCACATTTAGTGAACTGTCAAAATAGGACCAAGTTCTGTATATTTTCACGCTCTTACAACTTCTTTAGATTTGGAAATCTTTTCAAGTCATGCAAAGAGAGTGAATAGAACATTCAGTTACTTGAATACTTAAGAATATTTTACATTTAGTTCAATGACATATTGAATATTATTGATATTATGATTTTAAATGATGAAGAAATTAACCAGAAAAGTCTATCACTAATAATCACTTGGTATATTTTTCTATTTTCTTTTACATTTTCCAACCCATAGTCCTATGTAACTAAAAAAATCTCATTTCCACCCAATTCTTAACCATGTCTATTTATTTAAACTGACTCACTCAATGATCCAGTTGTAATACATTGGTTATAAAGAAAAATCCAAGATCTAAAAAGTAAAGTTGAATGAATGATTTGGGCTATATTTCCTTAGAATTTATTTTCTTTCCACACCACCTGGGACCTTTAAAACTTCCAGCACACTAAATTTTTAATCCCTTCAGCATTTCTGCTCAAACTCAGTATGCATGCAAATCACCCAAGAATCTTGTTAAATTAGAATTATGATTCAGCAAGTCTGGGGGTGGAGTCTGAGATTCTATGCTTCTGACAAGCTTCCAGGAAAGGTGGATAGTGTTGATCCAGGGGCCACATTTGAGTAACAAGACCCTGGAGGACAGACCAAGATGTTAATAACTTGGAAGTTTTATAATGAGAATTCTTACAAATAAGAATATATGCAAATTGTGATAAATAATCCTGGTAATATATAACAATTTGTCCTTGGGGCCCAAGCAATGGGCTCAGCATTGCCTAGGGATGCAGAATCATAGAAATGAGCCTGTTGTTTAAAAAAACCAAGCATTAACCAAAATTACTACAAACCAGTAAATTAGTCACTCTAGGTAATATCAGGTATTAGGTATGTGCAATTGTGTTAATTAATGCACATGATAAATGTATAACTTATCTAAGTTTCTTAGCTGTAAACACAAAACTCAGTTTGCATACCATGCTTGTGGAAATTATTTTAAACAGAAAAAATAGTCAAGAATCTGAGAACAACAGCATGATTAATATCCATTGAGTGTGTTCTTATTCCATTACAAATTGTTTAACATTATTACAATAAAGGTTTTTTACTTTTCCCTCATGGTATAATTATTACGCATTGAAAAGAAAATTTCTATTATGTAATATAATTTTTTAATATAATTTTTAAAATAGCTGTATCTCTTTATAAAAGAAAAAAGCAAATCTAGTATAAAAGTAAAAAATATAAAATATCACAAATGCAATGCTTTATCATCAATTAATTAAGTGTTGATTGAAATGCTCAGGATTTTTCAGACCACATACTACTACTACTTCTGCCTCTCAATAAACCTTGGAATGCTCTGATATTGCCCTGCTGTATTAAGAAGGGGGGCATTTAAAAAACTCAGTTATTCTATTTTTATGGTAATCAGAACCCTCAATTTCTATCTGATTTTTTTTAGTCAAAGCAGTCTCATTTACATGCGTACAATAAACGTTTTGAAGTGTGGCTAGGATCATTTCCATAATTCTATATTTCTTATCTTTCCTTAGTCTTCTTGAACCTGACATTTTTGCTATAATTTGCAAAACTGAACTCCATTCAGAAATAAAATCCTTGATAGAAAAAGTGAGAATCAAGAAGACAGGCACCACATTTAATGCAGCTTTTCTCTTTCATCATTAACCCAATGGGCAGGAAGAAAAGCTCACAAAGGAGTTCACCATCAGGGCAGGATTGATTAATTCGCTAGAAATAGACATCATTTTCATCCAAGTTTAGATTGGCTCCTACCAGTACTGTGTGATTTCACTTGGAAATGGAACCAGCTACAAGTAGCCACATGCCTGAGTCGAATGCAGAAATTGTACCTGTGCCATTTACTACTCTCCTGTTTTGTTTAGAACATTCTTATAAACATAAAATAAAAAAGTTGCAAATATTAACAGCAATACTAAAACACTTTTAAAATGTTTCTTTGAAAAAAAATAAACAAAAAAAAAAAGAAAAAAAATAAACAAATGTTTCTTTGTATTTGTGTGCTTTACAACAACCTCTATACGCTTTTTTTTTTTTCCAAACAAGAGTCTTATTCTGTGTGTGTCTTGGCATTCTAGCAAGCATTTGTGTCATGTTCAATTATGAATGTGTTCATTTAATTGAGAAGATTGAATAAATCATATGCTCAGTTGATGAAAGCACTTTCTTTTTTAAATAAGCAGATTGACATAAAATACTTCAGTAAGACACTTATCTATATTTTACTGACTTTGAAATTTGTGTCAGGAACTTCGGTTTATCTGCAGGAGCTACATACTTTATCAGTTTTTTTTCCCCTGAAATAAGGCAGCCTTACCAGATAAATTCAAATACCATTTCCATGCAGCTTTTTCTTCCACCCTGAAAAGCAAGCACTTAGGCAAGTGAAGTAAAAGTGTGCCTTCTAAAGCCACATCCTCCGTGGAGGACTTTTAGAGGGAGCACTTTCTATTTTTCAAATCGAAGCCGGATACTTAGAGCCCTTGGAGATAAAACAGCA
The DNA here is from genome assembly GCF_018345385.1 of Vulpes lagopus. NCBI lineage: Eukaryota > Metazoa > Chordata > Mammalia > Carnivora > Canidae > Vulpes > Vulpes lagopus. The sequence goes on along the minus strand of NC_054834.1, from coordinate 19,805,167 downwards.
GAACCTACCAGTCTCACGGCATCTGAAACCACAGTTTGTACCTGTCACTTACAGTTTTGTAAATGAACTAAAAATAAGAGATTGATGGGTTATGTGAAATCCATAATTTCTGTTAATGGTCTACTAAGAAACTGTGTTTAGGACACTGGATGTCCCTCAATGGCTCTCTCTCTCCCTGCTGCCGTCAAGAGGGCTTTTAGAACATTTGTTTAGTCACTTTCTCTTGTTTTGACTTTGAGGTAAAATAGTAAGTGTGCTTATTAAGTTTAGTCGCTTTCTATAAAGATTCTCAGCACGTGATTTTGCTTTCTAACTTCACACTGAACTCCCTGAAAGCATCCTTGTATGCACATCAGTATTCTTTCTAGTTTCAGGGGCTGTGCTTCTGTCCAGAGTGAAGGCTAATCAAGGTTGTTGTCCAGATACTAGGGCCCCCTCCTGCTCAGGAAAATATCTTCATATTCCTCTCTCCCTCCCTCTCTTCCTTCCTTCTCCCTCTCCCCATCCCCATCTCTCCCTCCCTCCTCCCTTCTTCCCTAACTCTCCACCCCTATCTCCATCTCATCTCTGTCTTTCCTGTCATTGTATTTTCAACCTCTCCAGTCCCACCTGCTCTTTCTTTTCAGACTCTTTCCTATCAGAACATAAATACTCCCAGTTTCTTGTTCTAAAAATAATATCCTATAACTGTCTTCTCTTTCCTTCCTTTCCAAACCAAACTTCTTGAGCACTCCCCACTCCATTTCCTCACCTTGAATTCAATCAAGAGCCTACTGCAGTTTGGCCTCTGCTCACAGAACTCCTGGCGGTACCAAAGAGGTCAGTAACTCTCTCCTACTAAACAGTTGCCAGACAGTATTTTACTTGGAATTTGTGGCATTTAATAGGGTTGAGTCTTCCCTTCCTGAAAGCATTCCCTCCTTGGCATATCAGTTTTTGTTTCTATATTTTCTTCCATCTCACATTAGCTTTGAACCAAAAATATTTAAATACAATTATGTGCAGTGTTGAGCAAGTTCTTACATATGAAAAGAAAACAAATGCCAATCTGATTGTACAGGAAATGGCATCAAATTGCCCAGACCCTAAAATTATATACGAAAAGCAGTCATTATCTATACTTCAAATTAGCTAAATGCACAAAACCATAATTTTATCTTCATGTATCAGCCTAGGAATAACTACTTTGTTCTACGCACGTATCACTGGTCTCTTGAACTGACCCAACCAGAAGAAATCACTAAGTAGGAAGGCACAACAACTAACCCTCTCAACATCTTACGACTACAGAGAAGAGGTGTCAACTTCTCAACTGTGTGAGCTTCCTGTTTCTCCAAAAGGAAGGTTAAAAGGTACTCATCTGAAAGCAGTTTTTAATTTTTTAAAAAGATTATTTATTTATTCATGTGAGAGAGAGAGAGAGAAAGAGAGAGAGAGAGAGAGAGAGAGGGAGGGAGAAACAGGCAGAGACACAGGCAGAGGGAAAAGTAGGCTCCATGCAGGGAGCCCGACGTGGGACTTGATTCCAGGACCCCAGGATCACACCCTGGGCTGAAGGCAGACGCTCAACCACTGAGCCACCTAGGGATCCCTCAAAGCGGTTTTTAAAAAGCAACTTAATCTTTCTGTTTTTGCTAAATTCTACATTCATTTTAATGGGCAAAGATGCATTTGTTTCTTAGGGTTGTCATGACAGAGTACCAAAAATTGGGTGACTTAAAACAACAGAAATTTATTCTCTCACAGTACTATGAGCTAGAAATTCAAAGTCAAGGAGTAGTAGGGCCTTACTTCTTCCAAAGATGCGAGGGAAGGATGCTTCCTTATCTCGTCTAGTTCCTGGCAGTTGCCAACAATGGTTGGTGGTCTCTGGCTTGAACATGTGTCACTCTGATCTTTGCCTCTGTCTTCACATCCCTGTTCCCTTGTGTGTGTCACTGTGTCCAAATTTCCCTCTTATTTTTTTTTAAGATTTATTTATTTATTCATGAGAGACAGAAAAAGAGGCAGAGACACAGGCAGAGGGAGAAGCAGGCTCTCCATAGGGAGCCCCATGTGGGACTCAATCCAGGATCCCAGGATCACAGCCTGGGCCAAAGGCAGACAGGTACTCAAACACTGAGCCATCCAGGCGCCCTTGAATTTCCCTCTTAAAAGGACACCAGATATTTTGGATGTAGGGCACACCTCAATCCAGTATGACCCCATCTTAAGTGGATTACATCTGCAAAGACAATACCTCCAGATAAGATCACATTCACAGGCTGTAAAGGAAGATATACTTTGAGGAGACACTTTTCACCTTGGTATAAATGGAAAATCAAAAATTGTTATTTTGGAAAGTAAAAAGGGAAAAGGAATTTATTATTGTTAAATGATCACATATTATTTTTCTTCCTCTACAAACTCATACTAAAACAATAGTAAAGGAATAAAGCCATAAACCCCCCACCAATCCATAGGAAGCAGAGATAATACAGGCTCTATTCTTTTTTTTTTCGCTCTATTTTTTTGAAATGTGAAAATTATATTGTCTAATAGATCTATGAATAGGATGCTGTGGAAAGAAAAATCAGAGAACAAAATTACGATAGAAATAACATTATAAAAGGATTGAAAGATAAATCTCAGAACCAAAAGTAAAACAAAAAAACAAAGAAATAAAGAAGAGGAAGCATAGGAAGAAAGTTAGTAGATAAGTTGGTGGGGTTTATAGTCTATTTAATAAGAATTGTAGACAGAGAAAACAGAGGAGAATGAACTATCAAGAAAACTATTTTTTTAAACACGAGGGACATAAAGCCCTAAACAGAATCTGTCCAGCACAAGTGACCAATAGAAAAAAAAAAATGAAAAAAGACCCCACAAAACACATGAAATGTAGACTTTCAAAATAACTGCTATAAAGTGGAAAACAAAAAGTTTCCAGAGAAAAATATAGCAAATCAGAATTATATGAGTCTTCTCAGAACAACAGTGAACAACAGAAGACTTTGGAGAAATATCTTTAAATTTCTTAATGTAAATGGCAGTTGATGACCAACGCTATACTCAGCCAAGCTATTGATCAAGAACGAGAGGGAAATAAAGACATGTTTAGGACTGCAAGGACTCAACACGTACAGGTACCTTTCAGGCACGCATTCCTGAGGAGCTACTGGAGGATATGCTGGCACAGAGGATGGAGCAAACTAGGAAAGACACAGATATAGGATATGGGAAGCCATGAACCAAACCCAGAAAAATGGCAAAATTTGTGAGGATGCCAAAGAAGGGAAGTACCAGGACAACAGGCCATCCAGGCAGCCTCAGGGCAACCCGTCCACAATGGATAAAGAGAAGGGAGAGTTACAATGAGGGGTCCTTGATGTATTACTGATTCAAAGGAAAAGTCCAAATGGCATAAATTATTATGGAATAAAACTATGTTCAGATGAATTGCAAACAGAGACAAGACTAGTTTTCCACAGCAGGCTGGAAATCAATTAAATCACTACCTTGCGAGACAGAATTTACTTCTCTCTCAGTTACCTACAACCTACAAAGAGCTGCAAATCAGCTCAAAGAAAAGCAAAAGGGCTAGAACACGATAACCCAAGGGGGTATATCATAAAAGATACACAGTTTTCCATGGAAACGCAGGAAAGATTTTTCTGCACATTAAATGATGAATATGTTAACTTTGTGAAGTAAATGTTCTTTGTAGAGGAAGAAACTCAAGCTTACAAACTGGTTATGTAATTTATATTTCCATAGTCAGCAAAGGCATAATTAAGACTGTTAATTGTACATGCATACGTGTGTGTACGTGTGTGTGTTTTCAAGATTTCCCTTCGATAATCCTACTTGTGATTTTCTTTTTCTTAAGTTCCAGAAGATAATAGCAGGTTCCTCTCGCTTATTTTTTTTCAAAGTTGATATTGACAACTTATCAACTAAGGACCCACTTAAAGTAAAATAATTTTGCCTTTCAGGCTCTTTACCTATAGTAAATACTACCATATATTTTTTTAGTTGCTCCTACAAAGGGGAGACAATTGCAGGACAGCCAGGAAAGAGCTTGGACATCTCCAAGGCCATCAAGTGGCCATGAGAGGACACAAAGATTCTACCTCCTTCCCAAAAGAATGGCAGCCCTCTGTATATGTGTGTGTTTCCTCAGGTATAATTACTATGTTTTCCCTTTCTCCCCGTCTTTGTAAACTCTGTCTCCCCCACCACGTTTTTCCTCACAAGTCTGATTCTGACACCCCAGCTCAGGTCTGAACTTCGCCGTCCTTTGCCAACTTTGGGCACAGACTTGCTGTAATGAGTTTTTACAAAGGAGGCAAGGACTCTCACCTTTCCCCAGTTTAGTTCTTGTGATATTTATAATCGTCAGGCAATCTTTACCATAGCCAGTAGGATGAAATGGAATCCCTTCCAACCTACACCTTTCCCTAGGAAGCCACAGAAGCTCCTCCATATTCATACAGTGTGCTGGTGGGGCTGTTGGGATAACCAGGTGTTTGTAGGAAGATAATCTCTAAAACTATTATAACCATCAAAAGAAAAGAAGAGAGTATGTTTTAAAAGGGTGTTAGATATCCTTTGAAAGAAAGGGAAGCAAGGGGCACCTGGGTGGCTCAGTTGGCTAAGCATCTGACTCTTGGTTTTGGCTCAGGTCATGAGCTGAGGGTCCTGAGATCAAGCCTCATGTCGGACTCCACACTCAGCACAGAAGTTGGGATGAGATTTTCTCTCTCCCTCTGGCTCTCCCTCAGCTTGTGTGTGCATGCTTTCTCTAAATGGATAAAGTCTTAAAAAAAAAAAAAAGGCGGGGTGGGGGAGCAAGGATATTTATGGTCAGATTTGTCCTCCAGTTTTCACGTTTAGTCCTTCCAGAGAGGGGTTGTGGATCTATTACATGCTAGAGTCAAAATTGTATCAGGTGACTCAGAGGTTATTAGCACCTTGGGAAATTACTTCATATGAATCATCAGAGTTAAGTAAAATGATATGTAGAAGTTTTAATTGGCACTTTCTAAAAATTTGCCAAGATTATATTGTTTGTCTGGAATATATAGTCATGGTGAAGAAAGTTGGGTGATTTCAGGAAATAATGTCCTCAAACTACTACATCCAGCTATTTATTACTGAAACTGCCTAGATAGTATGAAGATACCATAACAGAATGCACTGCTTCTCTTTATAGACTCTTTGAAATCAGTATTCTTACACTCTGACATTAATATTTAAATATTATTTAAATGATATTTAAATATCATTGAATATTTAAAAATTGTATTAGTTGCCTAATAATAAGATGATAGCTTTAAATAGTCAACATTAGTTTTGGGAAATATTTTAGTTTCTTGAGGAGATATGTGAAAGGTATCTTAGAGTTAGGTGGTGGGTGCTGTAGGCAGCTCCGAAGGTGACCGCCAGTGATCTATACCTCCTAATATTTGTGCCAGGGTGCAATCTCCTCCCCTTGAGTGGGTGCTAAACTTCCTGACACACATTTCACAATTAAAACATGGAAGAAATAATGGCATGTTGCTACTGGGACGGGGTTTCACAAAGACTGTGGCTTCTTTCTTGGGTGTTCCCTCTCTCATATTACTCATTCTTGGGAAGCAAGCTACCAGATTATGAGTGATACTATGGAGAGGTCTATAGTGAGAATATGAAGTCTGGTCAACAGCCAGAGAGAAACTGCAGCTTGCAAATAACATGTAAATGAACTTGGAATTGGACTCCACAACCCTGGTTGACGGCAGCCCTGCGAACAGCTTAACTATAACTCCTGTGATACAACCTAAACCAGAGTCATCCAGCTAAGCCACTCCTGGATTCCTGACCCTCAGAAACACAGACAATAATCAAGGTTTGTTATTTTTCAGCTGCTAAATTTTGGGATTACATGCCATGCAGTAATAGGCAACAGAATACTTTGTGCAATGACAATATTGAATATTGAATATTTTAAAAATTAATCAGATGGCAGCTTATTAGACATCAGTTGTCTATTAAAGATAGTATCTTATTAGTCAACATTAGCTGCTATAATTACCTTGTTAGATTTGAAAAATCCTTAATCTATTTAAAGGAATACCTGATAAATGTCTTGGACTTTAGATCAATTTGGAAAGTATAACAACTCATCTGTCTACAACTTTCCATCAAACTTTGATAGGTATTAAAATACTATGTCATATGCCAGAGCAAAAGGGAATCAATAAGAAATTGTATAATGATTTTATTTAGGCTCATATTTGGGGAACAAATGGATTCAGGCCTTAAAACAGCATATTTATAAGAAAAGAGTCTTCTTAATTTGGGTATCAATGGGTTGATAGCTTTGAAGATAATTTCACCCTCTTTATTTTTGAAGTGGGCCTATTTATATTCAATTTTGGATCAGTTCCAATTGATGGATTAAGGAGAGTTGCTTTAAAGAATTTTTTTATATGTAATCCCATTTCTAACTTTCAGTAAGCAATCATGCAGGGAAAGAAAGTATTTTTGGAACTAAGCGATACGCCACGGTTTAAAAATGCTTGTTATTACATATATTCAAATCACTTAGGTTTTCAGTTCACAAATACTTTAACTATTGATCAATGATGGTTCAGCTATAACAGTCAAAGATTTGCGTGGATAATGCTAAATATCTTGCTTTATCATTTCTTTCAAATATTTTATTACTTTATTTTGGTGTGAGTTTAGCTAATGCCAGGCAAAGAAACATACTCATTTTGGAACTATACATGCCAATATCCCAATTCAACATGTGACTTGCAAAAAATTAAAGGAATTTAAATTAGAGATCAATTATATCATTTGAATTTTTCACACAAAACAGTGGCACCTAGTGGTCTATAAAAATCCTCCTCCTGTTTCTAACTTGTCTTTGCTACTATTATTTGCCTACAGCTGGTTCAATTGCTAGTGAGATTTACTAGGATCTCCTGCTGTACAGATTCAGATTTTCATATTAAATTGATCTTTTATTTAGTAGTTGTACACATAACCTAATGTCCACAGTGCTGTTCTTACTAAGCTCCTCTGAGATCTTTATATGTAGATGGTGCTAATACTCATTATTCATTATCTGCTACAAAAATAAATTACTTTTAAGACATCAAATGAGAGACTACCTTAGAATAAAGGACTGTAAAGAGAGATTCATCCTTGGAGGCAGTAAAATTTGCCTTTTTATTTCTAAAGCGGAAAAGAGTAATGTAAGCTATTTTATCACCCCTTGGCTAATGCAGTATGGATATGCTTTCACTTATTGCCTCGTAGTCTGGACACCTGACCACAATATATTCATGTTTGAAACTTTCTTAAATAGTGCCCATTAGAAAAAAGATAGTGACATTATCTGTCATTTATTATGACCAAGTATGGCATGAACCAATTTGGTTTAGGAAAGGTAAATAAAATATTGTCTTTTATATGTAAATGCATTAATTAGTAAAAAAAATAGAATATATTTTTCTATCAAACTGATACTTGTATGTGTTTATTTGCATGACCAGTAGAAGATAACGTGAGACTGATTAAAGCTTTAAAAACAGGGATTTCCTTTTTGTTTCATAACATTGTTCACTCATATGAACACTACACGTAAAACTCAGATATCGCTATCACTGTGCTCCAACTCTAAAGATGATTTTTATATAATTCTAAGAAGGAACTGAGAGGTGCGTTGGATGGCAATCATTGACTTAAACATTCATATTCACATCTAGCTTCACATTTACTAGATATGAGGAACTTTAATATTCTCTTTCTTGATCTGGAGGCTGGTTACACAGTATAAATTCAACGAACCCATGATTTGCATATGTACCTATCATAACATGTATGTTACATGTAAATAACACATAAAAAAACAGGGGATACAGAAATTGATCATTTTTTTAGAAAGTTCTTGACACTATACAAGCACTATCTGAAAGTTGCAGGCCTAATGGTGATTTTTAGTTGAAATAATTATTACAATCTCTTAAAAATATCAAAATTTTCCTATAAGTATAATTCACTTATTTTTAAAAAATATTTTTTATTCTAGAGAGAAAGAGAGTGTGTGAGTGGGTAGAGAGGGGCAGAGGGAAAAGGAGAGGAAGAAAGAGAGGTAGAGGGAGAGAGAATCCTAAGCATGCTCCATGCTGAGTGCAAAGCCCGATGCGGGAATTGATTTCAGGACCCTGAGATCATGATCTGAGCAGTAACCAAGAGTCAGATGCCTAACTAACTAAATCACCCAGGTGCACCTGCTATCAGTATAATTTAAACAGATACTTGATACAGTTGGCTCTTGAACACGGGCTTGAACTGCATGGGTCCATGTATATGTGGATGTTTTACAGCACTGTAAATGTATTTTCTCTTCTTTAGGATTTTCTTAACATCTCTTCTCTAGCTTACTTTATTGTATAAGTACAGTATATAATACATGTAATACAATAAATATATTGATTGTTTATGTTCTTGGTAAGGTTTCTGGTCAATAGCAGGCTATTAGTAGTTAAGTATTTGAGGAGTCAAAAGCTATATATGGATTCTCTGTTGCATGGAGAGGGAGGTGCCCAACCCCCATGTTGTTCAAGGGTCAACTATATTTATCTTCATACTTTCTTTATAGAGATTAACTCAATTACTCATATGAAAAAGACCTCATAGATCTTGTAACATGTACCTATACCTAGAATTTAGAATTATTCATTTAGGTAACTAAAACCAGACTGTAATCAAAGTTTGAGATTTTAAATTACTTAGGTTGTCTTAAGGTGTCTTTAAGGCAAGTGATTACTCAGTGATAGTCTACAATAACATTTAATGCCCAAATAAGTCTTCTAACAGTGAAATCTTATCTGTAAATCTGTGTACACCTACTAGTTCGCATTAGAATGTTTTTCTCTTTAGTTGGTACTAAAAACAGGAAAGAAAAATGAAAAAAAAAATCCTTTCTGTAGGAATTCAGACTAAACTGTATGAGGTAAAATATTACTTTATGATTAGATATTAAATATTACTTTATGATTAGATATCAAAAGTCATGTAATTCATTTTGGTCATTAACATTCTAAATATAAAACAGACTGAAAGGTATAATTAGAAAAAATATAGTATCAGGTAATTTCTAATTTGGGAAAAATAATTTAGGAAATGACTTAAACTATGAGCTGTAAATATTCATAAAAGAATGAGCTGATGGTCTGAAATGTCTATTTTCATACTATTCCACAATTATAAGCCAATTATTAATTTGATATCTATTTTTAAATCAACTAAGAAAAATAACTGCTATATGACATTTACTTTTCTTTCTTTTTTTTTTTAATTTTTTATTTATTTATGATAGTCACAGAGAGAGAGAGAGAGGCAGAGATACAGGCGGAAGGAGAAGCAGGCTCCATGCACCGGGAGCCCGATGTGGGATTCGATCCCGGGTCTCCAGGATCGCGCCCTGGGCCAAAGGCAGGCGCCAAACCGCTGCGCCACCCAGGGATCCCACATTTACTTTTCAAGTTAAAAAATTACCTAAAATTACTCTAAAATATTGAAGCATAGGTAGTACTCCTTGAGGAAACATAAATTCCATTGGTTTTTAGGAGACATTAACCTTCAAATCTGCTGATCTAGTTAGATGGGATGTTTCAAACACTTCTCTTATGTCTCTTCTGAGTTTCCTGGCCTTGACAAGCTTTCAGAGCCCAGACTGCTTGCCCCACCATTGCCACCACTGCAAAATATGGGATCTGGCTCCCTGAAGGCTGCTGGAGAGACTAGGTCATACAACACGGAGGTGCACTGTAAATTCTCCTCATGTGACAAACTTTACTGATGATTGACAACAAACAGAAGACAGCAGACAATTTCCTCTCTGTTATGCCTGCCAATGGACTGTTCTCTTACATTGGCTTTCCAAACATGTCCCTTCAAGGCTTGTCAGATAGTGGCAGCCAGCACAGCAACACATTCTTTTATTTTTTTCCTCACTCTGTTTGCCTCACTTCCTTTTTCTCTCCCTCTAGGTGCCCTGGGATTGTACTGCCAATTAACTAACATGCTAACATGTAGGTATTGTCTCAGGATCTTTTTTCTCCTAAGGAACCCAAACCAAGATAGGAATTCTTTCATTTCAAGTTATATAAGAAAATAATGATATTACTAATGTAATCCATACAAATAATATCCTTATTAGTGAGATGGAATCTTTAGCTTTATTTTTTAAGACTATTTTTTAAGACTTTATTTATTTATTCATTAGAGACTCAGAAAGACGGGCAGAGACATAGGCAGAGGGAGAAGCAAAATCCCTGCAGGAAACCTGATGTGGTACTTCATCCCAGGACCCTAGGATCACAACCTGAGCCAAAGGTGGACGCTCAATCACTGAGCCACCCGGGCACCCTGAATCTTTAGCTTTAATATATAATTACATTTAAACTGCAGCTTCCACTTTCTTAAAATATACCTTCATAGGGTTGGCATTTGTTGAACCAGTTTTGAACATTTAAACTTGAGGCTACAGACATCCAAGTAGAGATATAGAGAAGGCCGTTGGTTATGATGGATTTCAGAAGAGAGGCCAGGATGGAGATAAAAATGTGGGAATCATTGCATATAAATGGTATGTCATGTGATGAGATTGAAAGAGGATTTTTCTAAGAAGTAAGATTGATAAAGGGACAATATCCCAAAAGGACCAAGCTCTAGAAAACTCTCACATTTTAAGTCAGAAAATGAAGAGGAAGAAGATTAGAGTGTAGTCTTAATATTTCCAAGGCAGCGGGTGGTAGCCATGCTATGAGTAGGAGGGGGAAGTCTTGGAAATAGGACTTACTCTGGGCCCTCACTTTTCCCCTGCAACAGAAAAGCACAGATTTCTCCAGGTTAGAGTCTTAATCCTAGTGCAATCTATCCCTCTTGATTTATGGAGAAGAAAGCCTCCTATGTGGCAAGAAAGCAGTATGAGCACAGGGCATCCAGCATCCTTTGACTACAGAGAGGAATGGTCTTCCTTCAAGCACATTGGCACTTTCTTGACTTCTCCTGAAGGAGGCCCATGGAAAGAATACGATATGCACAAGAAAACCAGGAACTTGTTTGTGTCATGAGTTTAACAAGCTTTTCCTTTTCTATTTCATAGCTATTATCTTCATCTGCAAAAGTCTAGAAAGTTAGGTGCCCGCTCTGTTTTTTTCTCATCCTTGGTGATCTTTATTACAAGTATTAGAATGTACACTACCATGAAATTCCAGTTTAATAAGAATATCTTTTAGAGTTTATTATACCAGGATTATAATTTCAATTAGTTTTGACTGAACTTTTAATAAATATGTCTGTTGGAGTCAATTTTCACTTTTGAAATTGATATTAAGTACCCATTATATACTAGTCACGTGGCCACAAACTGGGATGCACTGAAGGAACTCACAGTCTAATAAGATTACACTTTAAAAGATAATTTCATTTCCTCTATGACATGATGGAGCTACCTACAAGAGTCTGTGGGGGTGGAGAGGTAAGATAAGTAACTCAATTTGAGATGCTTTATTTGAATCTCTGTAACAATGGTTCTTACACTGTTTTTCTGCACTGGCTCATTTGACAGATGCAATGCATTCTTTTTCTATGGAAGTGGATTTCTATTACAATGATTTTCAGTTAAGTGTGTGGAATAATGTGTCATCCTATAGGCAATGGATCAGAATCCCCAAGTGGAGGGGGCTTAGATGAAAAAGTCTTCACCACGCAGATGAGTATCTTCCATCCCACCCTGTGAGAATCTGCTTTGTAGGACAAGTAACCTTAGAATTGGGAAAGTGCATTTTAGGGGTATGGTTTGTGCAAAAAATAGAAGCTGGAGGGGGGTTCTGTGCAGGTTGGGAGGGGGCTGTGGTAAGACGTGCAGTGTGAAAAATAGGTGGACAATAGAACATAACATTAAATCTCATGGCTAAGAAGGGTTGGATTAATTTTTCTGAAGGTTATTAGGAATTGCTGGTGATTTTAAAACAATGGCCTTATATAATTAGGTATAATCTTTCAAAAGCACATTATGGACATAGAATAAAGGATGAATTGGAAAATGCTTAGACTAGAAATTAGAAGACTATTTGAAGATATTGCCCATCTAAGGAAACAACAATAAAAGACTAATGTAAGGCCGTGCTCATAGAAATTGAGAAAGAAGAACGGATTTGAAAAACAAATAGGAAGAAGTTTGGGGAAGTGATGGCTTAGATGTGTGGTCAATGAAGAGAGAGGCAGGGCAAATTGGTTATTTTTTGAAGTCCTATTATGTGTTCCATGTTAGGTACTTTTATTTATGTTATCATTTACTCTTACAAATCTGCAAATTTAGTGCTGCTCCATTTTGACAGAAGGGAAAATTGAAGATCAAAGAATGTGTTTGATACAAGATTATCCAATAAGTAGTGGGATAGCTAGAATTAAGCCAGGTTGTTTTGGTTTCAAATTGCACTCTTTTCCCCAATCATATTATAATTCCTCCAAAATTACAAAATAACAGTAAGACTATTAGATTTCTAACTTGGCCAATTTAGATAAATGGCAGGGCCATCAATAAAAGTATGGAGTATTGGGCAGAGGTAAAAGATAATGTGTGCAATTTTGTATATGATGAGGACCTGTGACTTAACCAATCAAATATATTTAAACAGTATCTATACATGCAACTCCAAAGATCAAAAGATACATACTCTGGATACAGATATACTTAGAGTTATTCATCTAATATTTCAGTGAGAGGGTATAAAATGGTAAAAGGACCTAGACAGAAATTTGAAGAACAACACCCTTTGACAGAGGCACAAAGATCCACAAAAGAGACTAAGACTAATCAAATAGGCAGGAGGACAATTAAAAGAAATTATTTTTACAAATAGTAAGAAAGAAAAGAGTTTCCAGAAAATCTAACTGTTCATAGGGACAAAATGCAACAGCACATACAAGAATGTAAGGATTAAAATATACTCCTTCACATTGGAAATTAGGTCATCAGTGGCCTGGCCCTCCTGAAATACAGTTCATTGGAAAGATGGAGGTAAAAAAGAGTATTAGAGTTCATCAGGACTAGTCTTCCAAAAGCACGGATAACAATTGGATATTATATGTATGTGGTATTGTTGTATGTTACAGGAGAGCTACTCATCAGAAATCACGCTTTCATAATACCTAACTAAATATATCAAACAAACCAGGAAGAAAGAAAAAGAGACATCCAATAGAAAAATGGTCAAAGAGTAACAGCTGACAATTCACCAAAAAAGGAGAGAGATACAAATTTAAATTCAAGGAAATCACCTTGAGTCTTTTTGGTAAGTAACATATTTGATAAGTAAAATATCGCAAAGTAAACCACAATGAGTTTCTCATTGTTGGCAAACAGATTAACAGAAATATTTAAAACAAGGGTACCTCACTGTCTCAGTTAACTGTGCAACTCTTGATTTCCCAGAGGGCATTTGGGTAATATGTATGGTGATGTAAATTTCCAAATATAAATTTACTTTGATTCAGTTATTTCATTTTTAGAAATTTTTCTTAAATATAAACAAATGCACATGAGCATGAACAAATATTTAGCTGTGAGATTTTAGCTCGTGTATACTGTTAATAAAACTGTTATAATTATAATATCATTTTAACAATGCTGATGAATTAATGGATCTAGACATTGATCATCAATAGCTGCTAACATCAGAAAAAAATGAACAGCACAATATTAAGTACCATCTGAGGGTGACACACAATACCATCTATGACACATTATTGCCAAAATATGGAACTTGAATTCTGGATCCAAGTACCTATTCTAGGAAGTACAATTGGTTGAGGATTATGTCAAATGACACCAGTGATGATGCAATCAGCAAAACCAGGACAGGACAAATAGTATGGATCCATTGACCTATTTTTTCTTGTTCTTTTTTTTTTACCCCAACAAATAAATTACAAGGAAATAAAAAAGAGAGATGAAGAGGAATCTACTGATTAAGAAAGATTTACCATTTGTAGTACATGGATCTTATCTGAATGTTGATTTAAATAATTTGGAGAGAGGGAGGAAACGAGGGAGGGACAGGATATCAAAGATTTTTGAACATTGCTTAAATATTTGATATCTGATAATATAAAGAATTATTTTAGTTTTTTGAGGTGTGATAATGGTGTTATGGTCATGTTAAAAAAAGTAGAGTGGGGAACAGAGGAGGGTATAGATGAAATATGATTCACCATAAGTTGGTAATTATTGAAGCTGGGTCATGGGTACATGGTGGTTCATTAACCAATCTTACTTGAAAAAAGCAACCACAAACCTATTCAATAATATGGTTTTGATTAAATAATTTATGGCATATCCATAAGATAAAATAATATGCAGATATTAAAATGTCCTTTATATTATATAGTATGGAGAATGGTTAATAATATTCAGTCTTAAAAAAAAAAAAAAATAAAAAAAAAAAAATAATAATATTCAGTCTTGAAATGTTCATAAAATATTAATGTAAAAAATTCTCAAAAGAGCATGCAGAGAATCATCCGGTTCACATGCACAGAATAGAAATAAAGACCCCCAAATTAGTAGCAATTATCTCTGAAAATAGTTCTTGATTGTGAAGGGAAAGGCATTTGAAGGAAAATATAGGGTCATGAGACATTTTATATTTTTAGATAAGAGAAATTTATATTTTATTTTATTTGTAGTTAATTTGATCAAGGGCTTACTATTTATCAGACGTTGTGTTAGCACTTTACAAACTTATGAAGCATCTGTGAGATAATTATATTCATTCTTAAGAGAAGCCAAGTAAAGAAATTTTGAGACACTTGGCTAAATCAACTAGCTAGAAAGAGAGCCAGGATTCAAACCTGCAGTTTGACTCAAGAGCCTTCATGCTTATCCATTGCCTCTTGAGAAAAAGTGAGGATAAGCAGAGGTAGCAGGTCCTAGAGGGAGAAAGCGAAAGGATGGAGTGAAAGCTCTGAGTTCACATGGAGAGAGGAGTCCCATCCAGAGCAGAAATGAAGTCATTTGTGCAGGTGAGAGAAGGGAGCATTAATATGTGGGCAGATGTTTATAGAGTAGGGGTTCCTATCTAACTAGAAAACTTTTTTTTTTTTGCACACAAAAGGTCTAACATAGTTTTTGGCTCTATTTTATAAACCATCTATTTCCTTTTGTAGGAAATATTATATTTCCATATAATAAATACTGAGAAAATTACAGAGATTCCCTATTCTGTTTAATTGATTCATCTGTTCATGTACAATAGCACATTCTACTAGTTACTGTGCCTTTATTTTGCATTTTGATGTTCATCCACAAAACAAATTGGCATAATGTGCTCAGCATAATGTTTAAATACTCATGGTGAATAAGTGCTTGGCATAATGTTTAAATACTCATGGTGAATAAGACCTATAGACATTCATACCCCCAGCCCTTATGGAGCTCATAAAGTCCAGGGATACAGAACATTTTTCCATAAACAGATGGTAAATATTTCGGGCTTTGCAATTAATTCTGTCTCTATTGCAACTAACTCAACTCTGCCATTGTAGCTGGAATAGGCCAAACAATATATGAATGAAGAATGTGGCTGTTTTCTGACACTGGATTTAGCCTAAGAGCCTTGTTCTAGGTTGGCAATGGAATGCTCTGTATCATGAATTGTTAATAGTGAAAAAAACTGTGGAAGTGGCAATGGAAGTTTGAGAGACTCTATATTCTGTTGTTATATGGCACTAGTCCCCTGTTGTTTGGGATTGAGATAGAGCAACATACATCTTTGTTTGCTCCAGACAGTGCAAGCTAATGCCTGTTATCCTGGTATAATGAACAAGAGCTCCTTGTTGCACTCTGCAATTTTCCAGTTAGGATGGCAAAATCTATGGTTATCCTAAGTTTAGGAGCTAGATCAATGATCTCCTTCAATAGGAAAAGGAATCAGCTATCAATTAAGGCAAAACTATGACAGGAAGATATAACGGATGTAGAGAAGTTTCTTTACTGAAGAAGGTCTTCCAGAGGACATATTAGGAAAGGATCGGAAAGGAGGACAACTGGAATTCTTATCCAACTGGTGCCTTAGTTCAGGATGCTATCACAAAGCAATATAGATTGGCTGGCTTTTAAGTAACAGAAATTTATTACTCACAGTTCTGGAGGCTGGAAGCCCAAGATCAGGGTGCCAGGATGGTTAGGTTTTGGTGGGAACCCTCTGCTAGGATGTGGACTGCTGGCTTCTTGTGGCCTTACAGGATGGAAAGACTGACAGCTACCCCCAGGGCCACTTCTTGGTAAGAACACTCATCCCAGTCAAGAAGGCTCCACCCTCATGACCTAACTACCTCCCACAGGCCCCATCTCCAAATACCATCCCCCTAGGGATTCATTTCAACATATGAATTCTGGGGAGGACACAAACTCAGTCCATAACAAATGGTGTCTGTTAAAAAAAAAAAAAAAAAAAAAAAAAAAAAAAGAAAAGAGTTGGAGGATGGAAAGTAAAGAAACAAAAACAGGAAAGGAATAGAGTCTGGGAGAAGCATTAATGATACACTGATTGTTTTTTTTACTATTATTACAGACAGAACATTATTGATAACCTATATCTACCTTGAAAAAAAAATCTAGCCTAAATCCTTGCCTCATCCTTACTCTGAAACAAGGCAAGGGTTCTTCTGGCAAAAGTTCATAGGAGAAGGAACAATCAAATGAAAGAGTCTATTCCCAGAATATTTACATTCCAGTTTGCCAAATGTAGTTCATTTTCAGAAAACAGCTAGAGTTGGGATAAACATTCAAATTTAGTACATTTATCCATAGCAGATATTTACTGTTACATCCATGATCAGTGTTTCCTGTTGACTTTTAAGATCAGTATTTTCTCTGCTCTGCCTGCAACGTCAGGGCTCTCCTGGGGAAGGTCTTCGTAGTCCCTCAGGCAGGATGAGCCATTCCATGTTCTGTAACCCCCTCTGGCACTGCTCCTTGGAAACAGATTGGCTGTGGAGAGCATGATGCTTGAGTCTCAAGGTGAGCCACTTCCAAGCCAGAGGGAGGCTTCTCCCACAGGCTCATGTGCTACGTGTTTTTGTTTTTGTTTTTGTTTTAAAGATTTTATTTATTTATTCATGATAGACACAGAGAGAGAGAGAGAGAGAGAGAGAGAGGCAGAGACAGAGGCAGAGGCAGAGGCAGAGGCAGAGGGAGAAGCAGGCTCCATGCAGGGAGCCCGATGCGGGTCTCGATCCCGGGCCTCCAGGATCACGCCCTGGGTCAAAGGCAGGCCCTGAACCGCTGAGCCACCCAGGGATCCCACGTGCTACGTGTTTTTGTGAAACTGGCAAATATAGGATTTTCAAAAACTGTAATTGGACAAGTCACATCTTTCTTCACTCCACCTTCTCCTACTTTGCCCTCCCCTAGTGCCCATGGTTTGGGGGAAGCTGCAGTCATTTCTGGGATCTGGCTAAGGGGACAGGTTGAGTATGGGGCTATACTGAAGCGTTTCAAAGTCACTTCCAAGTACAATTGTGTTCTTGTTACCCTAGCGGTTCCACGTAGAAATAGCTTCCAGCTGTCTCCTGTGTGGGCTCACTGGCCTTGCGAAACACCCCAAAAGTACAGATCAGAAGTTATCTGGTGATATGGAAGTGCCTTTAGCTCAAGTGTTAGGTATGTGGAAGAGAAGGAAGGATGGGGACAAGGATTGCAGGACCTTTAACGGGCCACATATCAGCTTGGCGGAGTCAACTGTAGGCCTGCTTTGCAATCCCACTTATTCTTGGCCCAATTCTGCTTCGTCTCCTTCACTGTCATTTATTAGTCTCTAATAAATACCATATAACCTCACCTCTGCCTCAGCATCATCTGCTTCTGCAACTGCGGTAATAATCTCAGGAAAATTCTATTGAAAGATCATTTCCAGAAAATGGCGAAATGACTCTGATACAGTTATGATAGTGAACATATGTTGAAGAACTTATTTTACTCATGATATGAGGCAGAGGCTACAAGTGATTCAAAGGAAAAGTCAAAACAGTATGAATTAATATATAATTAAAGTATGTCAAGATGAATTGCAAATGGAGACAAAACTAGCTTTTCCACAGGGTGGAGGAAATGAATGAAAGCATTTCTGGAAGAGACAGAATGTGCAATTATCAGCTACCTACAATTCATTTTTAAAAATCGCAAAAAATAGCTCAATCACAATGAATAGGATTAGAATTTGATGACCTAGAAGAGTATAGTATAGAAGATGCATAGTTTCTTGTTGAAACACATTTTTTTTTTTTTGGCACATCTCTTATTTGCAAAAGTGTCTTCCATCCAACCTCCCTTTTACTTTCAATAGAAATAACAGAATCTAGTCTGCAAATTCTGTTGGGATTTTGGCACACATAGATGAAAAATATTTTATAAAATTCCCAATAGTAATGTATTAAATAATAAGAAAAACTCATCAAAGCCTTAAATAGCTATAAATGACTATCATTAATAATTAAACATAATATTAGTCTAATACTTTCCTTATTCTTCAAACATAAGCTTTGTAATAGAATCATGAACCCAAGTATATTTATTTGAACAATAAAAAAACATCATGATCAAATTTAGTGTGTTGTAAATACTTATATGTTGACTAAAATAGAAAATATGCAATACAGAGACATAATCCTAATACTATTGTCAATGTGTTGGTGACCTTCTTAAGGTGGTTTAGAAATGTATAAAATTATGTCCAACCAGACATCTTTTTGGGGCCTAATGCATTTGTTTCTTGCAATACTGTTACAAATCCGCAAATGAGAACAGTTTCTGGTGGGTCTCTCATTTTCAAGTTCAATTTTAAAAGTACAAATTCTGCTATAATTAAAACTGTTGGAGAAAATATAAGGTCTTAGAAGTTTGTGGACCTTAAAATTGAATTTTATTAGGCCGGAAATTGTTCATAGTGGGTATTTTCTTCATATGTTTTGTAATGATAACGCTTAAATTTTCCAATTCAAATGTTTGAATTGTGACAATAGATTTTAAATGATTGATGTGAGTAATTTTAAATGTGTTTAATATTTTAAGGGTGCTATTTATTCCTCAAATCCAGTGATGTGTATGGGTGGTTATTTGTACAATTCTTTCACATTGAATGGAAGAATAGAGTTCTTTGTATTCAAGAAGATATTTGGAAGCCTGTTCTAAAGATATAAAATTGCTCTCGGAAAACACGAACAGAAAACAGGCTGTATTGTTCTTCCTCAAAAAGCACAAAAGGCAATCAAACAAGTGAACCAGAATATGGTAATTATTGAGAATGTTGTTGGTACCCTTAAGATTAAGCCACAGAAGATAAATGCTTTTCTGGGGATGAATTTTCTGAAAAATCTATTAAGTGGGGTGGGGGAGAGGGGCCCACTTCTACTTCTACCTTGCACAAAACAGTCCATTTGTGTAATCTAACAAATCATCTTTCTTGATTTTGCTTATAGAACATGGACAGTAAAATGAATTACCAAGGAGATAACAAATAGACATGAGGAACACACACAAAATAATGCAGGTAAAATGAAGATAATAAAGGTGCTATTTCCGGGAGAGCACTGGCATGTCAGGGTTTGAAAAGAGAAAAACATGTGCCTTCCCTGTAGTCTGCAAGGCAGCCTCTGACAATGAAGATGAATTAAAGACTCAGGAAACTAATGCCCTTGATATTAATTCCGTTACAGTTCTCTTTCTTTCAGAAACTCCTTAGAGATCAGATGGATGAGACCTAATCTTTATTTCATGTTTCTGTAACTTTAAAATAAATTTCTCTCTGCTGCTTCTCAGGTAATGACAATAAATCCATAACGTGAATACTGAGAATGCTAGATTTTGAAAGCAAGAAAGCCAAAACTTTTATTCTAGATTAATATATATTTTTGAATCAGTAATTTAATGGCTAAACAATCACATAAGAATTTACACTTGCAGTATTAGAGTGGGGGATAACTTGCTGGGATGTGAAGTACCCTTGCAATGGTCTCAGATGGTGTGTTCTGGTTGACTGACTCTATTAGTGATGAAAACACCAAGTCCGCTCTTCGCTGGATTATAAAATATTGTGACTATTTTAAACTGCCCTCATTCTTTTTAGCTTTCCAACACTCCTACTTTTGACAAAACTGAGCATGGTGGTGTGAATGCTTATGTCCTCCTCAAAATTCATACATTGAAATCCTGCCCCCTAAGGTAATGGCATTAGTTGGTACCCCTGGGAGGTGATTAGATCATGAGGGTGTAGGTTCATGAATGGGATTAGTGACCTTATACATAGAGGCCTCAGAGAGTTTGCTGATCCCTTCAACCTTCTATAACTGAGAAGAGGGCCCTCACTAGACACTGATCTTAGACTTCCAATCTCCAGAAATATGAAAAATAAAAATCAGTAGTTTATAAGTTACCCAGTATCTCATATTTTTGTTACAGCAGTCCAAACAGACTAGGAAACCAAAATATTTCCGTTTAAAACATAGAAACAACCACAATATAATCTCACTCTTTAAAATAGTAGGATAATACATTTTAACAATTATTTCGTACTTGTAGGAAAACCCCTTGGGAAGTCCCTTTCTTTAAAAACAAAAAAGCATGGGGATGCATGGGTGACTCGGTTAGGGGTCCAACTCTTAATTTCGGCTCGGGTCATGATATCAGGATTGTGAGATAGAGACCTGTTGGGCTCTACACTGAGTGTCTGAATGTGGAGCCTACTGAAGATTCTCTATTCCTTTCCCTTTCCCCTCCTTGCCCACTCTAAGAAACAAACAAATAAGAAAGATAAAAACAAACAAACAAAACACATGTATTATCTTAAATCTCCTAGTTAATACTAGCTACTAGTTAAGATTATTAATAATGCCCATGACTTGAAAGTATATGAGGAATAAGAATTTTTGGGGGCTCACACATATGAACATTCATCATAAGTACAGGGAACTGTACTATTTTTATGCAATATTATCACAAAGCAATTTTATTATTTAGACTCCCACCACTGCTTTAAATTTATTTATTGGAACCATGTCCTCCCTCACACGTGGACGCAGACTTGTACTGAAGTATGACTTGACTTCTGTTTGGTTTTGGTTATTGAAATCCCTATGGACATTTTCCTATTTCAATTCCAAAATGAAGCAAATTTTATTTTAAATTGACATTTCTTCTTTTCCTTTGGCTGATTTCTTATCATCTTACTGCCACCTCTAATGTAAATAATACAGCTTTTCTCATTCAAGAAAAACAAATTTTTAACATCTCTTCTTTTTTGGTCACTGTGCTAAACAAACCAGACACAAATGGTCACTTTTTTCAAGGAACTTACAGTCTGACCAGAGGAGAAAGATAATACAGATGTAAATAGACAAGTATAAATGAATAAATAATTGTTGTGAAATACAAAAATGGAAGAAACACATGAAAAGCTTTGATTGACCTCTTAATAGGGATAGCCAAAATCTGATGGTGATTTCAGCAGATGTTCCCATCCCAGCTCCCTGGAAGAAGCAATGGTGCTTACTGACCATGCGACAACTAAGACTGAGCTTTGAAATTAAGTTTTACAGAAGGCTTGGAATAGTCTGAGTGCATCACCTGGAATAAACACCCACCTGCAATAAGTGGGGCATCTTAGAACCCATGGGAAAGGACAGCCCCGGTGGCTTAGCGGTTTAGTGCTGTCTTCAGCCTGGAGACATGGGATTGAGTCCCACGTTGGGATCCTTACATGGAGCCTGCTTTTCCCTCTGCCTGCGTCTCTGCCTCTCTCTCTCTCTCTGTGTGTCTCTCATGAATAAATAAATAAATAATCTTAAAAAAAAAAGAACCCATGGGAAAAAAGCTATGCACAGAGTCCGTACCTACAGAGTGTGGTTTTGTTTCACCAGTATGAAACTGCATTTCTAAATTTTATGACACTGGCTCAACTATTTGACCAGAGTACAATGCCTGGCTGGGATGATGGACTGTAGGTTTATCCTCTTCATTCCAGGTAACATATTCTCATCATTGTGAGCTCATCAAGACACACATGATGACTAATATCACACATCCAAGACCCAGGTTATTCAGACGAGGGGGCTTCAGACCTCAGGTCGGTCCTTGGCTTACACAGCACCATGCAAATACAGAGCTAAAAACTTCCTGAACGTCTCTGGCTGGAAACCAGTTGGCCCAACAGGTTCCACAACCACCTTCTTTTTGATCACTGGGCAACACAAAAAATGCTGATAGAGGAGCTAGTCCGAGTCCACCCAGACCAGATTCTTGACGCCGTCATTAGACGCCAGATCTGTGGTGTTCAGCTGTAAAACCAGGAACTGGAAGACGCATCCATCGGTGCCCACACTCTGCACAACAACCGGCTGCTCCAAAACCTTAGTGTGGTTCCCATAAAGGCGCCGGGCCTGAACCAGGGCATTGCCAAAGGCAAACAGGATCATCTTGGCTCGCAGCTGGTCTGGTCGAAAGTGGTGTGGTCGTAAATTGGCTGTCTCCAGGAAATACAAGGTGTGGGGGTAGGGGTAAGGATAACCCTCCTGGAATCCCGTGTTGTCTTCCACGTCATAAACATATGTCTTTTCATAACACAATTCTTAGGACAAAGCCTACTTACTCTAGCCCTTCTCTGAGTGTGGTACAATTCCTTATTGTACTGTTTGTTCCACTATGAGTAGAAAATAGCCCTCCTATGCATTCATATTATGGATTTAGACCATTCTATCTTTTGAGGACATTCCTGGGTGAAAACAGAAGGATTTCCCAAGAACAAATCACAATCTTCACATACAGGTCAACCTAAATTCAAATTTAAGTAGAAAATATTTTCTGAATATTCAGGGATGCACATGATCTACATTTATATGTGAATTCAAGCCATGTGGTTTGAAATCAGCTCACCAATATTCAGAGCTTGTAATGACAATGCATAGGGAATTGCTTTATCATACGCTATTGGCTATCATCAAAGAGTTGTTTTTAAGAACTAAATAGAGAATATCCCTAAAGATATTTCAGTGTTCACTATAAAGAGCTAGAACAATTTACGAATTCCTCCAAACACAATTTTTCTGGTCCAAATCCATCCAATTTAATCTACCCAGTTAAACACATTTGACTCTACACACAACTGAGCCACTTAAGGTCTGAATTCTTACGTTTTTATCTTTGTGCTCTAGCATCTAGTCAGCGCCTAGCTGCAATATTTTATAAAAGCCTGAGTGAAGAAAGAAAAGAATTACCATTAAGTAAAGTTCAACCAAACAATAGCCTCATGACAAGGGTCAATTATTTAATGAATCAAAGTCTCAATTTTCATCACCTACACATATTCCATACAATACCACCTGTTTGATAAGTTGTCATTATAAAGGAGAGCTTATGTTATTAGTACTGTTGTTTAATTTTTTTATTTATTTTATTTTTAAATTTTTATTTATTTATGATAGTCACACACAGAGAGAGAGAGGCAGAGACATAGGCAGAGGGAGAAGCAGGCTCCATGCACTGGGAGCCCGACGTGGGATTCGATCCCCGGTCTCCAGGATCAGGCCCTGGGCCGAAGGCAGGTGCTAAACCGCTGTGCCACCCAGGGATCCCTAGTACTGTTATTTTAAACAAAGGAAATGAATCTGCTTAGAGGTAAATTCATAAGTAGTGGGTTCCAGTCGGGCAATGGAGAATCAGGCTGAGAAAAGTGTCTAGGAATCAGTAAAATCATTTACTCAGGTATTAAAAGAACCCATAGTGAGGAAACCCCACAAACATGATGGCAGATGGTTGACTGTAACTCTGATTCAGAAAAAACAAACAAACAAACAAAAAAACAAAACAGTGTAGCCAATGATATCCACACATTGTTATGGAGTCTTAAATATTCTTTTTTTTATTATTGTATAGCAATAGGCTCACATTTTATGCTAGTAGACCTCTGAAGGTGGTCTTCTCGAAAGGCTTTCACTTGCAGACAAGCCTCAGATACCAGGTCTGTCATAATCTCTGTAAATTTCAGACTGTTTTTTCAGGCCAATTTTCATAGACCTACAAAATTTCACAGATGGTAATAGTGATAGATGATGTTTTTAAAAACACATGTTGACAAGGAGAACATTTCTTTATGTCACACATATTGGAGCTTCTTCCTCCTCCTACCTCATTCTACTTTCCTCTTAGAAATGTCCTGTAAACATCTAGGATAGAGATGGGTGACTGGGTGATGGTGACACACCAATGCTAATATACTTAATGCCAGTGAATTGTATGCTCAAAATGGTTACATGGGTAAGTTTTATATTATGTATATTTTACAATTTAAACAAACAGATTGTGGGAGTATATGATTGCGCTAAATAATGAAGCCAAATTTATTTTTATTGCTTAAATACTGGATTGGTTCATTTAGGGGTAAGAGAGACAAAAGAAAGCATCAGCCAGCTTTAACCTTACAAGATGAAGCAGTTGGGCTTTTTGTCTATTTTTAGAGCTAATCTGGGTCCTTGAATTGGTACATGCTTCTGGCTGAGATGCAATAATACTTTAGATGAAGGGTTCCTTTGAAGAGCTATGAAATTTTTGGTTGTTGTATGCCAAAACAACCAAAACAGATTTAAAGGCCAATATTTTTGCTCATCAACAGCTGTAGGTACCAGGTTGAGTTGATATTTTTGAATGCAAAGAAAAATTAATGCTTGAGTGGAAAACTATGCATTTCTAACATTCTAGAGGAGACCTCTTTGGGTTATCTTATTCTGATTCTATGGAAGCTATTTTGCAGCTATGTATAGATAACTCATAACAATGCAAAATAATTCTTGTCTGTAGACATACAGATTCTTTCCTGTCTGGATAAAGGTTTAATTGATTCTACTCATTCTTCTCCATCTTGCAGAAAAACCAGTTTGCATCCATCTGCATATTTATTTCAATATTCCTTATCTATTAATATGTCTAAGCTTTGGATTTTTGTCAGGCTGAGTTATAACATCTGCCAGGTTTTCTCATTGATTACAAGCCAAATAACATCCTTAACACCTGTTCATTTTTATATCCGTATGAGAATCATGATTTTATCTTTCTTGAAAGTTGACTGTTAACAACAACAAATGAAGAAATATGTTTTCCTTTAGACGTAAGGGAGAGAAAACAAGGAAGTCTTTAAGTTTGTCATTTATCCAGTCCTGTGTATCAGTAGAAAAAGATTCACATCAGGAAATTGATTCTGTAATAAGGATTATTTTATTGACAGAAGTTTATCTATAATGACTAGTTTTCTCAAAATTTTGTTGCTTCTGGAGTACTTTTTCAGTCAAAAATTTATACCATGGCTCATCCGTTACTAAAATTCAAAAGATTATATAAAATGAGCCATAAGTAGCATTTTATTTTTTTTCTTTTTTTTCTTTCTTTTTTTTTTTTTTTTTTATAAGTTTCATATTTCTTTTTTCTTTTTTTTTTTTTTTTTTATTTAGGATAGTCATACAGAGAGAGAGAGAGGCAGAGACATAGGCAGAGGGAGAAGCGGGCTCCATGCACCGGGAGCCCGACGTGGGATTCGATCCGGGGTCTCCAGGATCGCGCCCTGGGCCAAAGGCAGGCGCCAAACCGCTGCGCCACCCAGGGATCCCTTATTTTTTTTCTATGGAGAATTCCACAGCTTATTAAATAAGTTAACTGAAAAAAAAAACATGTCTGGTACAGATTTTGACAGCAGCTAGTTAACGAAAATTCAAACTATTTTCAATAAAATATAATTAGTGTGTTTTAATTCTAAAGAAAACATAGTGCTACTTTTCTCATCTAAACATCTATGGCTGGTACAAGTGTGGGCCCATGTGTGCAGAGAGCAGAGCGCACGGGGGAGATGTTTTTTAAATCACTGAATTTCGAAAAACATGCATTAGCTTCAACAATGTCTTTAATAAATACTTTTGGGATGGATTAATATTTCCTTACAAATGTAAAAAAAAAAGTCAAGGCACTACTGAATAGATCAAGGAGAAAAAAAGTCTACAATATGTGTTTTTGAAAAGCTCAGAAATCTGTTTACCTGAATATCTGAAAATATTTAAAGGCTGGCAAACACTTGTAAATATGTCTAGTAACAGTATGCTTTTGTTCAAGCGAGCTGGAGACAGTGGTTGAGCTCGTTAATCTTGAAGATAATCTAGTGACCTTGTTCATCAGCTGTGCCATAGGGAGAACCCTTGCCCGGCTCTTTCATTCTCCCTCATTTCTCCAAGATAGGTGTGGTAGGGTTCTCTAAGGAAACACAACCAATAGGGTTTAGATATAAATACACACATAGACGTATATATACCAACACCCACGCACACACATGTATCATATGCATAACTGTAGCAGAAGATATCATACAAGGAATTGACTTATCTGATTACAGAGGCTGACGAGTCCTAAGATATGCGAGTGGAATCCCAGGAGAGCTGAAGGCTGGCAGCCTGGAGACCCCGGAAGAGCCAATATTTCAGTTAGAGTCTGAAGCAAGAGAGAACTGATGTTCAGCTCCAGGCCATTAGGCAAAGCAAGTTCCCTCCTACTTAAAGGAGGTTCAGCCTTTTTGTTCCATCCAGGTCTTGATGGGACTTGAGGAGATCACCCACATTTAAGGGGAACAGTCCCTTTTCTTCAGGCTACCGCTTCAAACATTGATCTCATCTAGAAACACCCTCCTTAGAGGCACTCGGGGATTATGTTTACCCAAGTACCTGGGCATCCCTTAGCCCAGTTAGGTTGACGCATAAAATTAACCATCACAGTAGGGTTGGCAAGGCTCAGGGCCTAAGAGAATTTGTGTTAACAAAACTGCTTAAAAACATAAAGTTCAAACTGTTGGCAAGTTGAATTTAAATAAATAAATACATAAATAATTTAATTAAAATTTTTTAAAAAAGCAAATTTGAACAAAAATCAAAATGGCCCTACTAATGCTTCAGCGAAGCTTGATTTTAAACTTTTTCTTCTCTTCCATAAATCATCCCTCCTCCCTTCTTAGTCTTTTGTTCAGGAACCACCCCTCTCCCCTGGAAAACCTGACAAGGGAGTCTGGCAGCACTTTCACAATTCCTGTCAAACCCCGCTAGACCCTGTATATCCTAGAGCCCTCCAGCCTTTTCCTCCATGTGGGCCTTTGGTAGTGAAGCTCTTGGCCTGCTACAGCCTCCTTTGCTCAGCGGCCAACATAGCTATTGTTCCTCTTTAGACCAAAACTCTTGTCTTCGAGTTACCCATTTGGCTCTGGAGCACAGAGGTCAGTTTTTGACAACATTAGCACATCTGTGTGTTCCCATGTTCTTTCTCTTGTTAAAACAGGTCTAGAATATTCATTTGCACACACAGAGTTTTCCCAAAGTTATCTTCTGGATATTCTAACATGTTTTGATGGTCAGGGCTTGGAGGGTAAGTAGAATCTATTGTTTGCCCATTTACATTTTACATGGGATTTTGAGTATAGAAAGGCACATTTTTTTTCCTGTTATTTCAGAGTCTCCGGGATCTCTTATTGCAATGATTCTAGAAAATGCTGACAAATAAAGTAGCCCCTCAACTGGAAAATGATGTGAAGAGAGCAGGAAACATGCGTTTCCTCCTATAAGTGGAGAATTGGGGTGGAAGGACAGTATATTGATGCAAAGAAGGATGAAAGAATGAGAATCGTATCTATAGTACATCTCAATATTAAAGGGAGCATCCTAGGAACTTTTCATAAATTGAATCATTTAATTCCCATAATAACTCTATTTGGTAGGTCTTGTCATTCCTGGTTCACAGAGAAAGCAGCTTGTAAGAAGCACAGTTAGAATTGCTCCCCTGGCTTGTTTGATTTCAAAAACACTATGTTCTTCCCATTTCATCAAGTAGCCTCACCACATCTACAGCTTCGGTCTTCTCACTTTTTTCCCTTTGTCAAAACATCAAATATGGAAATCACATAAAAGCTGAATTTTAATGTGTCTATTACCTTTTCTATGTTTCATGATCATGCAAGCTATCCTTTAATTTGGAATATTTAACATGTGAATGTGTATCATCTGTAGAGTATGTATGTGTGTATGTATTTATGCCCTAAACATGGTTGGTAAACTCGGTGGTTGTGAATAGAAGCTGGCCACCAATAGATTGGTGAAATTAAGATTTTTGACTTAAAAACTGAGGAACAGAACTTGTATCCATGGTGACTCCACGAATGTGCCAACACCTGGCAAAGCTCACTCGGAAACATCTTGTCAGCTTCTTTCAGAAATGCACAGAGAAAAGAGAAACAGGATAATAAGAAATCCATTGAAAAGCAGGTCGTGAGTAATAGAAGTTAAGAAAATACAATTAAACATATTTGTTTCCCATGTGTAAGTCACCGAGGAAGCAGAGATGAACAAAATGTGATCCTTGCCTCAAAGAGCTAATATTTTTATGAGGAGAGAGAAGCATGTATAGAAATCACAATGCACATCAACTGTCATGGGTGCTTTAAGTAAAAACACTAAGGGTGAAGGGGTTATTGATGGGAAGAACTCAGATCAGGATTTGAATGGGTGGTAATATTTCTGAGGGGGCATTGATAGGTGAGGGCAGTGAGGAATAATGTGATTAAGAGCCCCGAGGTGGACGTGAGTCAGTCAGGAGTGCCACACGTCATGGTTGAACCCAAGCCACCATTCCACCTACTGATGGCATGTTTAGAATTTTAAAGTAACTTATTCTACAGGCATCAATGACCTTTACATGGTTAATCTCAATGGATGTGTTTCAGTTATTAATCTCATATGTCAGCAGAAAATAGGGCTGTTGGGATCTCTGGGTGGCTCAGTGGTTTAGCACCTGCCTTTGGCCCAGGGCGTGATCCTGGAGTCTCGAGATCGAGTCCTGTGTCAGGCTCGATGCATGGCGCCTGCTTCTTCTGCCTGTGTCTCTGCCTCTCTCTGTGTGTCTCTCATAAATAAATAAATCAAATCTTAAAAAAAGAAAAAGAAAATAGGGCTGCTGATCACTTCCTGCACCTAGAAAGTCTTCCTTCCTTTAGCTTCTTCGACTCTTTGGAATCTGAAAGTCTTTTTTTAAATCAATAGCCACTCTCAAATCCTGTGTCCATCACATCTCCTCTGAGCTCCAGTGTTACCACTGAGAGCTTCTAGTGGCAAGTAAAAGTCATAATACCTGAAACTGAAAGTAAAGTTATATCGTTTTTCCCCTCTACCATTATAAGCCTGGGATTACTCCAGTGTTCTTTTTCAAAGCAAATAACATGATCACATCCAACTAGTTGCTAAAATCAGAAATTTAGGAGTCATCCTTGATACCTCTCTCTCCCTAACACCACTAGGTCCAGTATATCCAGATCCATGTTAATGTTCCCTTCAATTACCCCTCAAAATCCACAAATCTCTCTCTCTCCCTGTTTCACTACTCTTCAGTCAGAACATACATTCCATCAAATTCATCTAAGGAATTTGCATGTGCAGGATATATCATTTGGCATTTTCTTTCCACCCATCCCATAGTTATAACCACTCTTATTTTCAGACCATAGCTCAACTACAAATTACTTGATGACAACATTTATAATCCTTCTCATTAGGTCCTTTTTCTCTTACATCTTATCACAAACTCCTGTAGTTTTAACACACAATTGTACTATAAAGATCAATTTCATAATTCTTTATTAACTCAGTTTATTTATTTATTTTTATTTATTTATTCATGAGAGACACAGAGAGAGAGAGAGAGAGAGAGAGAGAGAGAGGCAGAGACACAGGCAGAGGGAGAAACAGGCTCCATGCAGGGAGCCTGATGTGGGACTCGACCCCGGGACTCCAGGATCACACCCTGGGCTGAAAGCAGACGCTAAACTGCTGAGCCACCCAGGGATCCCATTAATTTAGTCCATTAATCACAGCTAGATTGGAAGTTATCTCAGAGTGGGGACTATCTGTCTTGTGCTAAGACGTAGTAGAATTTAAATGTATATTTGATGAATGAATGTCAGAGTAAACTAATAACTGAACTAGAGGCAGGGAAGCTAAGAAAGTAGGCAGTAATCTAGGTTTGTACTAATGCAGAAAGAGTTGGATTGGAATGTATGGTAAAGTTTTGAGAAATGGTAAAACAAAATACAATTAATAAGAATGGTTGTTTTTTGGATGTAGGGATTTAGGGAAAGGGAGAATCAAGAACTAAATTTCAAGGTTATCTGAGTTTATTGATTGACTGTCTAGTGTAAGAAGTGTTTAGGGCTGAGGCTAGACCAGGGAATGCCAACAGAAAGAGGATGGGGACAGTGGCAAAGGGGAACCAAGAAACCAAAAAAAAAAAAAAAATGAGGGAAGAGAAAGTCTCTATGATGAATAATATAAATACCTTGTTCCTTATCAAAATTCTAATTCATATAATATAGAATTGTGGATTTCTATTTTATTCAGAGGATTATCATACATTAATATCATTTATTTTGAGGCTCCAATTGTCCCAGATATGAGCAGTGGGAGTCATTTCATCTGGCTTCTGTGCCCTTCTGACAGTTCTCTGTTACTCTTTGAACATTTCCTTTCTTTCTGGCACAGCAATGTGTTTTAGATTCATCTTGTACTTTTTTTCCGCCTTGTTGAAATCAACCGTCTTTCTTTTTGTCTTTCTTTTCTTTTTTAAATTTTTACAAGGAGTCCTGGTTCCTTTTAGTAGAGAATGATATTAGAAATCAAGATCTGAGAGCTAGATGAACACATACAGACACATATATACAATGTATGTATATGTGTACATATATACACATATTTATATCTATAGCTCTACCTTCCTACCTAAACCATGAGCTAACACTGATATCTCCAAATTCTAACACCATAGGATTTCTTCTAGTCTCCTTTATCATATCATTACCTCTCACCATTGGCTGTGAGAAATCAGACTCTCATTATTCTTAAAATAATTATTAATTTTATCAATCTCTATGAATGTAACTCCTGGCCTGTATATAATCTCCTGCCACTTTCACCCATCCCTGTGCAAATACTACCTTTTCCCTACTGGGGTTATGACACTCTTCACCAGGCCAATGCCTGCATGGAAGCCCTCTCAACCTCTCTTGGGCTCTGACAACGTGAGCTGGCCACCTCTCTATGCAAAAGCCCTCCTCACTCTGCTGCAGTTCCCACATTCAGTGTCAGGCCCCTCCTAGTATAGATGCCCACCTCACTCCATAAGGGTTCTGATATTCCACACTGGCCCACCGCCCCCGGACACTCTTTATACCCCACTGGGGATCCAATCCCTCCCAACTACCGCAGCCTACATAGCTCACACTCTTCTAGTATCTTTTGAGCAGAAGAGTAGGGGAAAGGCAGACAATATAATCTTTGCAAATCTGCTTTTCACAATATATAATTAACATTTCCTGTATTATTAAGTGCTCCTCTATTATGGGACTTTTATGATAGTTCATTTTATTAATGCTCCTATCTTTTATAGGATGTTCTTTTTCTACCATGGGAATTATTGTTAGTATTTGAGAAGGTAAGTGTGATCTTAGGGAGACTATTTAATCCATGCACATTACATCTTGGTTCTTTGTTCCTTAGGAAGATAAACGTACTTTGATTAAAAATATTTTGGTTTGGGTCCCAGCTTTGCCGTATGATCCTCAATTCCCAGTATCACAGTTTCTCCTCTTAAAATGAAGATGTCCAACTCATTTTTGCATCAGGGACTTGGTGCTAGTTGCTTCCCTTGATTAGACCACACTGATCTTGGATGTGAAATTTATTTACTTGGGTCAGTCAAGCCTCAATTCTCTGAAGAATTGGCATTCGAAGAAGGATTTTTCTTTAGATCCTTTCTGTGGTGAGTAGAAGTCTCAAATCAGCTGAAACATTTGTTTAGTGAGTTGGTAGAGATGCAGATTGCAAATGGCATTAAAAAATAGCAACTGTGTAAGGAAAATGCTGTTACTAGCTTAATAAAAAATACAGACTAAAATGCTACATTAAGAGCAAACAGTTGTAAATGATAATGATGGTTGAGATGGTGATAAATACCAAAACACCTTGGGGAAAATTTTGCAGCTTCTAAGCTATGTAGAAATATATAATGTATAGGTCTCCCCAAGCCCCTTTCCATAGAGACTTAGGCCTTAACATCTCAAGTTTTCCATAAACCTCAAGTATGCTGGGTTGTAGAAATGCTGAAAACACGGTTCTTCTCTAACTGCATTTCTCTAACTCTTACCACCTGCTTATTCATATCCTCACTATTTTCCTATTTAGAGTTTTTTCTCCTCATAAACTCAGCATACCCACAATGACCCCAAATCTAACTTATGGCATTATTTAAGCTTTATTTCCCACTGATAATGGCTTCATTTTCCTCATATGTTTTCAATTCAAATTTCTGGGCAGGAGAATATGATTATCCCAGCTATTTGTGAGGAAATGCCATAGGACCCTGTCACATCTATTTGTGGTCTGGAAGAAGTGTCACCTGGTTTATATCAATAGTGGCTGTAGAGAGCACAGTGTTGTTTAGAAAAGACAATGGCCAAGACAGGCACAAACAGGTTTGTCTACTGTAACTTCAGCAATGACATTAGCAACAACAACAAAATCAGAAACAGAATCACAAATTGGAAGCATATTAATATCATAGTCACAGGAGATTCAGATGATCCAATCACTTTTCGAAGTATATAGAGTCAATTATTGGTATTATGATGAGTTTGATTCTCCATTTATAAAAGGTATACGAATTATTTTAAATGCTTTCAAGTTTGGAAAGCTGCTTGAGATCTGTATAACCTTATTCCCTTCAAGGACCAGATTATGTGTTTTGAATTTCTAGATTTTGTTTTTTTAAGTTTCCTTTTTTTTAAACATTTATTTTAGTTTTTCAGATTCCATTTATCCATTCATGAGAGACACAGAGAGAGAGAGAGAGAGAGAGAGAGAGAGAGGCAGAGACACAGGCAGAGGGAGAAGCAAGCTCCAAGCAGGGAGCCCTACGCGGGACTTGATCCAGGGTCTCCAGAATCACACCCGGGGCCGAAGGCAGCGCTAAACCGCTAAGCCACCCAGGCTGCCCTAAGTTTTCATTAAAGTGATTCATGCTGTACTTGGTTTACAATACCAAGATAGACCTACTAAATTTTCCCTAAGAAAATATCTTTCACCCATCTGCAAATAGTGATTTATGTGTAAAATGAAAAAATATTATTCACCTTGCCATGTTAAATATTGTAAGTTATAGAAGATAGGGGGAATCCTGACATTCATATTTACAAAATAAATACAAGTAAAGAATATTTTGTAATTTTGACAAGCATAGCACTGAGATATTTTTCCAAACCAGAAAGAGAGAGAAAGGAAAGGAGTGGAGGACAAGAATGAATGTGGTGGAAGGAAGGAGGAGTGGGGAGGGGAGGGAGAAGAAAGTACTAAGCTTCAGTGGAAAAGATCTGTTTTTCAACATGCAGTTCAAAAAATATTTCTTAAAGTTTTTATTTTTTTCTTAAAGTTTTTAAATGTGCCTTGAGTTTGACTAAGCATATTTCATCAATTTAGTACATAGAACTAAAATCTTTAAATGTAAATCTAGCAAAAAAAATGAAGAGATCAAATGACATTGCACAGGATGGCCAGTTAGGGTGCTTACTTCCTAATAGTGTACTTACCATATTTTCCTATATATATCTCCTTGAGTATGTGAGTATTGCAGAATGACCTCTAGATTAGGCAGCTAGAGACGTGGAGACAGGCTCCTGGCTCTAAAACACAGTATCTAATAAATAACAAAGACTTTCTTCCAGAAGACTACTGGAAGTCACCCAAAATTCACACACCTGTCCTACTTTACCCATGCCCTAATCCAATTCGGGTTCAGATTATAGGAGACACAGTTGTCAGTGTGGTCACTTGGTTTGGTTGGGCTCTAAGAACCTTTCGCCTTACTCGGTTTTGCTCTCCTGTTTAATCAACAGATTCATGCCCTCAGGAGACACAATAGGAGGGTTTTACTCTCCCAGAATGAAGGAGAATTGATCCCATACTTTAACTGCTCTACCCCACTTCAATTAAACCTACTTATTTTTCTGTTTTAAAGCACCTATTTATTAGTGATGCTCTGGGGTCAAATAGAAAATAAGAAAGGAATTTTCACCTTCCTTTCCTCCTGTCTTTCCTTTGTTCTTGAGATAAGACACTCTTACTCTAGATTTGCAGACCCTGTGATGTAAGAAACATGTGCGCTGGTGCAGGTGGCTGTGCCAGAAAAGGTGGAAGGACCGAGACACAGGTTGTGGCTGAGGACAACTCTACTAGGCAAACACTGAAATCCCTTCCCTGACTAAGCTTCTCTACTCAAGTCATAAAACAAGCAAGCAAACAAACAAACAAACCAGTGGCAAAATTACTTGCTTCTGGATATGGCTACTTCTTTCCTTTAACAAAGACAGCAAAAGACCACCTATCTTTGTTCCCTCTGTATGGACCTGGAGGATTCAATCGCTGGCCTGCAATAGGACACAAATCCTAATGAAAAGCAGCTCAGACCCCTTGGTGCCAATTGAAATAAAAAAAAAAAAAAGGACAAACACTGAAAAAGATACTGTTGTTCACCATAGGAGAATTATATGAGGAATTAGAGCTGATATCTCAGTCTGAAACAAAGTTAGCCCAAGAGAACACAACATGAGATCAATGCCAATACGCTTTAGGACATGAAAACCACAATAGCCAGAGCTATTTTTAAAAGTGCAATGGAAACAATTGACACCACATTGGATGGATATTAGAGAAAAGTAGAAGGCATGAATAAGACATTTTCAAGGAACTCAAAGGAAAAGAATAAAGAGGTTGGCTGGGAAGATGGCCAAGTAGGAAGACCCTAAATGCACCTTGTCCCATGGATGGAAAACACCATGTAAGCCTAGATAACCCAGAAAATGGACGATGACCAGCAGAACAAACTCCACAACTGAAGGCAGGGAAGAGGCCACAGCAAAATGAGTGAAGGCTTGGTCTGGGAGTAAAAGGAGCCCTGGCTGTCCTCCCAGCCCAGCTGTGGGGCAGAGAAGGGCACAAGATAGGCTTTCCAGGGAGCCCAGGAGTAGGGAGGGTGAATCTCCATAGATGCACCTAATCTCTTGAGTTCTTAAAACCAGCAGGATTTCAACATTGGAATGTAAAAAATCAGCTGGCTGGGCTCTGGGAGAACCTGAATGGCATTAGGAAGCTGAGCCCCTCTCCCCCACTTAAAGAGACAGTACGATAAACGGTTCATGCTGAGACAGTATAGAACTAACAGTTTGAAAAACAGCCAAGGGCAGACAAGAGAGAAAGTGATGTCCTTATTTCAGAGCAAGGCCTAGAGAGACAGGGGTCATGGGGAGAACTCTTCCAGGAACCCAGTAGCCAGCAGGTGGCACTTCCATGCCCTGCCCCCTAGCATAAACAACAGCCACCTGGTCACCTGTAGGAACCAGCACAGAGCCCACACTCCTTACTGACTTGTTTGCATCACACCCCTCCTGCTACCAACAATGCACTTTGGCAGATCCCCTTTTCCAGTCATACTTCCCTCAGTCCTGGAGGTGTGCGCCCCTCTCCCAGAGCACCAGCAAAAATTCTGCCAGCATCACATCTCCTGACCTGCACATTTTGCTATATCTCAGTTCTGGCAGCAGGGGCAGGTCTCATTTTGCAAGAAGACCACCACACACCTTGCTTCCTATGATAGTCAAGGAGGGCCTCTACAGACAACTGGACTGAAGGAAACAGAGGCAAGACTCAACAGCAGAGCCCACACAATACACATAGAGGACATTTCCTGAAGTAGCAGGCTCTGGGGAAGAGGGGACACTGCACTGTACAGCACTTCTTCATAAGGCTATTATCATTAAGAGCAAGAGAAGTGTCTGACTTTCCAAAAATAAAAACATAGAAACAGACACAGGAAGTTAGAAAAAATGATGAGACAGAGAAACATCTTCCAAATGAAAGAACAGGGCCAAACCACAGCAAGAGATCAAAGAAAAATATGTGTAAGTAATATGCCTGGTAGAGAATTTAAAGTAATAGTTGAAAGATACTAGACTGGAGAAAAGAGTGGAGTATATCAGTGAGACTCTTAGCACAGAGATAAAAAAGAACCAATTGAGATCAAGAACACAATAAGTGAAACTAAAGCCACACCGGATGGAATAAAGAGCAGGCTAGATGAAGCAGAGGAGTGAACTAACAACCTGGAAGACAGAGTAATTATAAATAACCAAGCTGAGCAAAGGACAAGCAAGAAAATTCTTCAGATTGAGAATATTCTTAGGGAGCTCGCTGACTTCATCAAGTGTAATAGCATCCACATCCTAGGGATTTCAGAAGAAGTAAGAGATAAGGGGGCAGGAGGTTTATTTGAAGAAATAATAGCTGAAAACTTCCCTTATCTGGAGAAGAAAACAGATATCCAGACCCAGTAGGCATAGAAATCCCTGCTTTCAGATTCAACCCAAAGAAGTCCACACCAAGACACATAGTAATTAAAATGGCAAAAAATAGCAGTAAAGAAAATATTTAAAAAGCAGCAAGGAAAGACAGCTATATACAAGGGGGAATCCCAATAGGCTGTCAGTGGATTTTTCACCAGAAACTTTGGAGGCCACAAGAGAGTGGCATGACAAACTCAAAATGCTGCAAGGGACAAATCTGCCACCAAAATATTCTATCCAACAAGGTTATCATTCAGAATAGAAGGAAAGATAAAGAGTTTCTCAAACAAAAACAAAGAGCTCATGACCAATAAACCAGCCCTACAAGAAATATTAAAGGGGGCTTTCTGAATGGAAAGAAAGACCATAAGTGAGAGTATAAAAAGTAAAAAAAAAAAACAAAAACCAAAAAGAATAACAATAAGTACTTCCATAAAAATCATTCAAGAGATTCATAAAATAAGAGGATGTAAAATATGATACCATATACCTAAAACACGGGGAGGAGAGTAGTAAAGAATATATTTAAACTTAAGTGACCATCAACTTAATATAGACTGCTATGTGAAGAAAATGTTATATACAGAACTAATGGTAACTACAAGTCAAAAGCCAGTAATAGGTATGCAAAGAGTAAAGAAAAAGGAATCCAACTATATTACTAAAGAAAGCCAAAAAAAAAAAAAAAAAAACATGAAAGAGAGCAAAAGAATCAGAGAAAATCTATAAAAATAACCACAAGTAACAAAATGGCAATAAATACAAATCTATGAAATTAGTTTGAATGTAAATGGACTAAATGCTCCAATTAGAAAAAAAAGATGACAGAATGGATTAAAAAAAACAGGACCCAACAATATGCTGCTCATAAGACACTCATTTCACACTTGCAGATTGAAAGTGAGAGGATGGAGAAACATCTATCATGCAAATGGATGCCAAAAGAAAATCAGAAGCAATATATATATCAGATAAAATAGACTTTAAAGAAAGCCTGTAACAAGAGATTAAAAAACCCACATATTAAAATAAAGGGGACAATGTAACCAGAGGATATAACAATTGTAAATATTTACATATCCAACATGGAACACCCAAATACATAAAAGAGTTAATAACAAACATAAAAGAACTAATCTATAGTAATACAATAGTAGTAGGGGACTCTAACATCTCACTTACATCAATGGACAGATCATCCAAACAGAAAATCAGCAAGGAAATGGTGGCTTTGAATGACACATTGAACCAGGTGGATTTAGCACACCTATTCAGGACATTCCATCCTAAAACAAGCAAAATATACATTATTTTCAAGTGAACATGGAACATTTTCCAGAATAGATCACATACTGGCCCACCAAACAAGTCTCAGCTAATAAAAAATAATCAAAGTCCTACTATTTGTCTTTTCTGACCACAGTACTATGAAACTAGAAATCAACCACAAGAAAAAATCTGGAAAGAGCACAAATACATGAAGGCTAAATGACATGCTATTAAACAATGAGTTGATCAGCCAAGAAATCAAAGAAGAAATAAAAAATTACATGAAAATAAAAGCACAAAATTTTGGGATGCAGCAAAAGTGGTTCTAAGAGGGAAGTTTATAGCAATACAAGTTTACCTCAAGAAGCAAAAAAATCTCAAATAAACAATCTAACCTTACACCCAAAGGAGCTAGAAAAAGAATAACAAATCAAACCAAAACCCAGCAGAAGGAAAGAAATAATAAATATTAGAGCAGAAATAAATGATATAGAAACTAAACCAGAAATAGAACAGATCAGTGAAACCAGGAGCTGGTTTTCTGAAAAGATCAACAAAATTGATACACCTCTAAGAAGACTCATTAAAAAAAAAAGACTGAGGATCTAAATAAACAAAATTACTAACGAAAGAGAAGTAACAACCAACACCACAGAAATATAATTATAAGAGAATATGAAAACCTATATGCTACAAATTATACAACAGATAAATTCCTAGAAACATATAATCTACCAAAACTAAAACAGGAAGAAATAGAGAATTTGAACAGACCAATTACCAGCATGAAATTAAATCAGTAATCAAAAAACTCCCCAAAACCAAAAGTCCAGGACAAGATGGTTTCACAGGTAAAGTCTACCAAACATTTAAGGAATTAATACCATTTTTCTCAAACTATTCCAAAAGGTACAAAAGGAAGGAAAACTTCTAAGTTGATTCTGTGAGGCCAATATTACCCTGATATCAAACTAGATAAAAATACCACCAAAACCAGAGAAATACAGGCAAATATCTCTCAAATATAGATGTAAGAATCCTCAACAAAATACTAGCAAACCGAGTCCAAGATATAAGTTAAAAATCATACATCACAATCAAGTGGGGTTTATTCCTGGGATGCAGGGTGGTTCAATATTTGCAAATCCATCAACATGATACATCGCATCAATATGAGAAAGGATAAAAACCATATGACCATTTCAATAGATATAGAAAAAGCATTTGACAAAGTACAAGATCCATTCATGATAAAAACCCTCAACAAAGTAGGTTTAGAGGGAACATACCTCAACAAAATAAACTGCTTGTATGAAAAACTCACAGCCGACATCATACTGATAGCTTTTCCCCTAAGGTTAGGAACATGACAAGGATGTCTGTTCTCACCGTTTTTACTCCCTTTGATTTGATATAGTCCTGGAAGTCCTAGCCACAGCAATTAGACAAGAAAAAGACATCTAAATTGATAAGGAAGGTGAGAATTTCACAGATGACATATTATATATAGAAAATACTAAAGACTCCACCAAAAAACTACCAGAACCGATAATTCAGTAAAGTCACAGGATGTAAAATCAATACACAGAAATCTGTTGCATTCCTATACACTAATAATGAAGCAGCATAAAGTGAATTTAAGACATCAATCCCATTTACAAATGCACCAAAACCAATAAAATATCTAGGAATAAACTTAACCAAAAGGTGAAAGACCTATACTCTGAAAACTATAAAATACTGATGAAAGAAATTGAAGATGACACAAAGAAATGGAAGGACATTCCATGCTCATGGGTTGGAAAAACAAATATTGTTAACATGTCTTACTCCCAAAGCAATCTACAGATTAAATTCACTACCTATCAAAATACCATTTTTCATAGAACTAGGACAAAGAATTCTAAAATTTGTTTGGAACCACAAAAAAAAAAAAAAAAAACCCTAAATAGGCAAAGCAATCTAAAAAAAAAATAAATAAAAAAACTGGAAGCATCATAATTCCAGATTTCACATTATATTACAAAGCAGTAGTAATTAAAACAGCATAGTACTAGCATAAAAATAGATACATGGATCAACATATAGAAAATCCAGAAATAAGCCCACAATGATATGATCAACTAATCTTTTGACAAAGGAAGAATGAATATACAATGGGAAAACGTTTCTTTAGCAAAGAGCATTAGGACAACTGGACAGCCACATGCAAAAAATAAAACTGGACCACTTTCTTACACCATAAGTACAAATAAATTCAAAATGGATAAAAGACCTAATGTGAAACCTGACACCATTATAAAAATCCCTGAAGAGTGCTCAGGCAGCAATCTCTCTGACACTGGCTATAGCAACATTTTTCTAAATATGTCTCCTGAGGCAAGGGAAATAAAAATAAAAATAAATAATTGGGACTACATCAAAATAAAAAGTTCTGCAGAGTGAAGAAAACCATCGACAAAACTAAAAGGCAACCTACTGAATGGAAGAAGATATTTGCAAATGACATATCCAATAAAG
This sequence comes from Vulpes lagopus, assembly GCF_018345385.1. Classification (NCBI taxonomy): domain Eukaryota; kingdom Metazoa; phylum Chordata; class Mammalia; order Carnivora; family Canidae; genus Vulpes; species Vulpes lagopus. Next base: position 19,764,830 of record NC_054834.1, on the reverse strand, counting down.
GGCTAGTATCTGAAATATATAAAGAACTGATACAACCCAATACCCACTCCCAAAATAATGGGCAGAAGACATGAACAGACATTTCTCCAAGGAAGACATCCAGATGGTCAATAGACACATGAAAAGATGCTCAGCATCACTCATCATCAGGGAAATGCAAATCAACACTGTTTTTGAGCTATCACCTCACACTTGTCAGAATGGCTGAAATCGAAAACATAAGAAACGACAAATTGTTGAGGACATGGAGAAAAAGAAACCCTCTTGCATTCTTAGTAGGAATGCAAATTGGTGCAGCTACTGTGGAAAACCATTTGGAGATTCCTCAAAAAATTAAAAATAGGACTACCTTATGATCCAGAAATTGCACTACTGGGTATTTACTCCAAAACAACAAAAACACTAATTGAAAGAGATACATGCACCCATATGTTTATTGCAGCATTATTTACAGTGGCCAAGATGTGGAAGCAGCCAAAGTGTCCATAGATAGATGAATGGATGAAGACACACAGAATGGAATATTACTCAGCCACAAAAAGAATGAAATCTTGCCATTTGCAACAACATGGATGGAGCTACAGAGTACAATGCTAGGCAAATTAAGTCAGTGAAATAGAAAACATCATACAAATCACATATGTGAAATTTGACAAACAAAACACACGAGCAAGGAAAAATAAAAGAGAGAGAGAGGCAAATCAAAAAAATCAGACTCTTAACTATAGAGAACAAAATGATGGTCACCAGAGGGAAGGTGAGTAGGGGGTGGGGGGATGAGGATTAAGGAGTGCACTGTCATGATGAGAGAGAGAGAGAGAGAGAGAGAGAGAGAGAGAGAGAGTTAATAGGCTCTGAACAAGGACCAAAGGAATTGTTTGCCAAGTAAACTGTATGACCTTGGAGGACATTAAAATTCTCAACATCTTGAAAAAGTAGAATAGATGTGTAGATAGCTGCAATGGCAAAAACAATAAAGAATGAAGAGATGAATATAATAGGAGAAATGATCCAGCCCCAGAAGGTGAGATGGGCATGAAGTAGGAACTACAGAAATGAAGGGCAGTGGACAAAGTGGCAGCTTCTACCTAAGACACAAAGGAAGAAGACATCTGAGTTGGAGATAGATTTGAGTATTTAGATTTATGGGATTGGGAGAATCCAAAGACCAAAGCTAACAAAAGGCCAAGACTTGATGTACTTGGAGAAGTTTTAGAATCTCAAAGGTGAATTTACAATCCCACAATATCCACACAGGCGACGGTCATGGTCTACAAATGACAAAACTAGCCATTGCTCTACAGCAATAAATACTAAAAATTAATGAAGTAAAACCTTCATCATTTTAAGAGGTTGGCATTTTGATAATAAGATATGTATAGCTACACAGATAGTTCTCTGCTCTTTCGCCTGCTTACTTTTGACTTCTTGACTTATTTTGACTTCTGCTATTCTGTTCTTATATTTTCAAGAATCCTTGTGACGTATATCTGTGCGTCCAATACCTACTATATTGCTAGCAGACATATTGAGGTATAGTGTCCTTATAATAAAGTTCAGCTATTTAAATGGACATTTGTTGAGTTTTGGCAAACAAATGCCTTTCGCTAATACTGGATGGTGCTTTCGCTTCCTGTTGGCATTTTGCATTCCAGCAGTCTCATGGCAAGAAACTGTGGACAACGTCGGGAGCATAAAGCAGATGTTATGAAGAGTTTTCAGTTGTCTCATTTCTACTTCCTTGTCCTCAGAAAAATAACCACAGAGTTACCGCAGCACCATATTCAGGAGTACAGCCACTGAGAATGGGCTTAGGGTGCTTTAGTGAGGTAAATAACACCCCCAGCAGAACATAATGGACACATACGCAGGCAAGGTAAGTGTGTGTGTGTGTGTGTGTGTGTGTGTGTGTGTGTGTGTGTCAGAGAGAGAAAGAGAGAGAGAGAGAGATTTTATCAACTATCTTCCTGAAATATCTGTTACCAGTTGAATTTGGAATGTGTGTTGCAATTTTATACGTAATACTCTTAAATTATAACTTTGTACCAGTGATCTTGGCAGTGGGACACTTTGCCACTTTAAGAAAAGGGATTATAAACTTGTGATTTATACTATTTTGAATGAATTAAATTTTCTAAGCTCAGCATACCCTGATCATAGCCTTGCAAGACCCTAAGCAGAGGACCCAGCTAAGCCATACTTGGACCCCTGACCTACGGAAACTGATTAATAATACAAGTATGATGTTTTAAGCTATGAAGTTCGTGTTAATTTACGACTAAGCAAAAATAATACAGTAGGCATCCTATGCTTTGTTCCTGTGTCAGTGGAAATGTCCCTAGAGTTGCCCTATTAAGAAGAATGATGGATGAAGATTGATCTATCAAATAGGATGAATGACATAGAAGAGAAATTGAACATTTTCAAAAACTGAAATGAAAATCAAAAATCAAAAGGAAAAACAAAACCCCAAGCTATAGTGTTAAATAAAAATAGAAGTATAGGACAGAGCTGGACCTTTTACCTTTTACCATATTTTATTACTTCTCTGTTGTTTTTGACACACGTCCCCTGTCTTTGAGAGCCTTTACTCATATGGTGTCCATGGATATCTATCTTATAACTTCACTGAATCTATAGTCCATGGCTTTTTCTTTCTTTCTTTTTTCTTTTTTGGTGTATTTTCAGGTGAAGGAGAAATATGTTGACTTATTACAGGTAGATGCTAGTGGGACATCCTGACATCTTTTAGATACCTCCCTATTGTTTACCTTGAAAGGTCATGAAATGTTTTCTCCTTTAGAATTTCAAGCTTTTAGCTATTTTTTTTCCTGAGGTATTGGAGCTAGGAATTCTACTCCATATAAAATACAATTTTCTAAAAAAAAAATAATAATAATAAAACTGCTTAAAAATGGGCTAAGGATCAGTATCTTTAAAATCTTTGAGTAGTGTGTAGATGGAGGCTAATTACATGTTTTTACTGTTTGTATAAAACCTAATTAAAAAACAAAGAAATTGAAAACTGCATGGTTATGCTGCCACATAAGGCAATGCATTTTTTCTAAGTGAAACTGTTTAATAGGGGCTGGAATAATTAATGATCAGGAACTTTTTTTTAATGGTCAAGAATATCTTAAAATCAGTTACAATATTAAAAAGACTTATTCTAAATGACATCTAGTCTCTTTCAGCTTGAGAATTTTGTTATATAAAAACACATATTAAAAAAAAATAAATAAAAACACATATTAAATTTCAATTCAGCTCTCATTTTGGAATAGATAGTTCAAGCAAATGTGGGCTTTTTAGAGATTTTTAAAATATATATATATATTTTAAAGATTTAATTTATTTATTTATGAGAGACACACAGAGAGAGGCGGAAACACAGGCAGAGGGAGAAGCAGGCTCCATGCAGGGAGCTCGATGCTGGACTCGAACCCAGGACCCCGAGGTCATGGCCTGAGCTGAAGGCAGATGCTCAACCGGTGAGCCACCCAAGCTCCCTGGAGATTTTATTATGTATTTGAGAGGGGGAGAGAGGGAGAGGGAGGAGGGGGAGAGAGGGAGAGGAGGAGAGGGAGAGAGGGAGAACACAAGCCAGGGCGAGGGCCAGAAGGAGCCGGAGGTGAAGGAGAAGCTCCAGAGGGCGGAGAGGGACAGCCGCCCTGTGTGCCCAGGTTGGGGTGTCGGTGGCTGGTGCAGGTCCCAGGACCCTAGGACCAGGATCTCAGCCCAAGGCAGATGCTCAGCTGACCCAGCCACCCAGGTGCCCTGGTTCAAGCCTTCAAGCCAATGTTTTCAAACTTCTTGTGCTGTTTTCAAGTCTGTGGCCAGATGATTGCTTTTTCTTGAGAATATGAGCTACAGTTAGTGTCATCTGAATGAGACTCAATATATAATATGTCACAGGATCAGAACCCAGTGAGTATCTTTATTTCCATTACAGAACAGTGACCTGACTTCAGGGCTTGCCTGATATTTGACATCCCAAATGCTACTTTGCCACCTAGTGGCTGATTCTGATATTTCCTTTAGAAAAAAAAATTTTTTTAAAGACTTTATCTATTCATGAGAGACACAGAGAGGCAGAGACAGAGGCAGAGGGAGAAGCAGACTCCACACAGGGAACCCGACGTGGGACTCAATCCCGGGACCCCAGGATCAGGCCCTGGGCCATAGTCAGGCGCTATACCGCTAAGCCACCCAGGCTGCCCCCCTTTTTTTTTTTCCTTAGATACCACAAGATATTTACTATATTCATTTTTAGGATGAAATGATTCTGGGAATCACTCAGTTTATATTTTTTAGCATTGCATCTTGGTAGGCACATAATACCGAAAATATTTTTATTGAATATCAAACTGGTGTGATTTAAAATGTTTAGCTTAAATGTTCCTTTACAAAACATCTCTTGCTGCTATCCTTATTTGAAAGATTAGAATAATCAAAACCATTATCTTAAAAAATGACTTCTAGAGAGTGGTAAAATCATATCTCCCGTAGAGATATAAAAATAAACATGTTAATTTTATTTAGCCTCATGATGAAACTGGTGATCTCTAGCAACTAGTTCGAAGGAAAAGTAGAAAAACAGACACATTTATCGTTAAATTATTGTGCACATGGAGGTAATACTGGCTTCTTCTGGTGTGGAGGAAGGAAATCATTAGATCCTTTTCTGGACAGACAGGATGTGCATGTCTATAAACAATAATCGATTCCCATGATCATCAGCTATCTACACTTTCCGAGCCATAAAATAGCTTCCAGAGACTAGATTAGATGTGAGCTACAGATATGTGTGTTTTCCACTGAGAACCAAAATTTTCCTTATACGTTATATACGTTCTGTTTTATAGAGCTCCCCATGTATCAGACTCTGGCATCTGCATTGTTTCAAATATAGTTTCATCATTTGCAACTAGGAGCAGCAACTGGGCACATGTAACAAGCACAGCTAATGCCCAGTTTCTATTTCTATTGCTTGGTAGACGTGAAGCCCATAACCAGTTATCTTCTCCCCCGGCGACTGGAGTTCTTAGGCGTTTCTGATGCAGGATGTGGGAATCACCAGGCTAGTATTTAGCCAAGGCTGAGAACCATGGACTCTAGGGCAGGGACTGGCAACCCTGTGATGCATGAGAATCACGTGGAGAAATTTTAACAAATGCTTATGTCCAGGGCCCACTTCAACTTAAAATCTCTGGATATAGAATCTAGACATTGATGCTAAAAACACACAAACACACCAACAAATAAACCAGTCTTGCAGGTGGTTTTAATGTGCATCTGGTTTTAAGAAACATCCCCCTGATGACCATGAGATGGTTTAGCTGTGACTCTAGTCACAGCTCTCGTCCGTGAGTGTGCCTTGGATGTGGAGAAGGATGTAGTGTAAACAAAGGATGCTCATAGTTCACTCTTCTTAGCAAAATCACCATTATTGTGAAATGTGGCTTGATGCTTTAGATAGTCATCAGAATCCATACTCCTTAAGGAACTTCTGTTTATCATTTGCTTTCTCACGTACCATGTCTACAATTAAGAAAACACTTTGATCACATTGCACAAAAACGCATCTGGTCCTCCTTGGGAACATTTCCATTTTAGATTAATAAGCCGGCTCTGAGCTTCTTTTAAGTAAATCTAATAAACTTGATTAATATGAATGCGTTTAGAGGTGGAGTCCAAAAGACTTTATTTCTCTGGTGGTGACATCCCTACATGACCCTGTGTTGTCTTTTATCCCAACCTTGTTGTGGTTTAGGATTAAGAAACAAAATATTTCCAAAGCACACAGATGGTCCTTGCACCTTAACTAGTACTTCATATGTGGTAATTGTTACTATTTCGATCATTCCCTTTGTGTAACTACCACCTTACATCGGAGGGCTTCTCCAAGGCCCAGTGTTTCCAGGCATCTCACTCTTGAAATCTTGATTTATGCTCTGGAGGTGATTCCGGTGTTCAGCCAGAGTGGCAAGTCCCTGCTCTAGATCGCTGGTCCTCAGCGAGCACCAGAACCACTGGAGGCCTCATTAAACCTTACAAATTTACAGGTTGTTGAAGTTGCCTGTTTAACCAGTTCCTGAGTGATAATGGTAAGGCTGGTCCAGGAACACTTTGAGAACTACTATCTAAGCAATGCTGGGATCAGCTTTTGAAATTGGTGCTTCACAATTAAAGTTTTACTTTTAATCTATTTAAAACAAAGCTAAATTACTGTTGCCTTGTTTAGGGTAAAGAAAACCGGTAACCTAGGGCTCGTTTCTTTTCATAGTAGATGTTCTAACTGCCTGCTTCTAAGCCTAGCTGTCTTCCTCCAACTAAGGCCCACTTCCATCCAGTTTAGACCTATGGAGACCATAGATGTTATTGCTGGGCCTGCCCAAGCGTCTAATAGGTGACCTTCTGATGTCAAGGAGCCTGAAATCTCCACCCTCAGTTCTGTCAACATCCTCATATTTTGAACATTAAAGCATGATCTATTGAGCTTGAGTAGATCAATGACTGCATCATCTTTACCTCTCTTGTAGCTTATGATCGATCACCTTTGCCCATGCTCAATTACCAAAGAACCACCCCACCCATCTCGTTCTTCTTTTTTTTTTCCCTTGGGAGGAAAATTTGATATTTTTCTCCCATCTCCTCATTTGGCTGCCTTGTGAACTAAACTTTGCTATAAGCCTGGTGTCATTTCAGTGTTTGGCTTTGCTGTGCCTCAGGCACAGAGGCCCTTATTCCATTTTGTTTTGTCTAAGTTTCCCTTTTTTTTTTTAAGATTTATTTTAGAAGGAGAGAGTGTGCACATGTGCAAGGTGGGGGAGGGGGAGAGGGAGAGGGAAAGGGAGAGAATCTCAAGCAGACTCCTGGCCAAGTGCAAGCCCAATGAGGGGCTCAACCTCACCAGATCATGACCTGAGCAGAAATCCCATTAACCAACTGAGCCACTCAGGCACCGACTAAGTTTTCCATTATGACATTTCTTTAAACTTTTGAGGTTGACTAAAACCACTTTTAAACATTTCTGGTAAAAATAACATAATTTACAAGATTTTTGTGATTCCTTACCAAGAAAAAAATGTATAGATATATGTACTTATGTGTCTGTGTGTTCTTTACACAAAGGGATTCTATTCATTGTAAATTTCTGATGCTATTTTTCTGGTAGTAAAAGTTACTTATATAACTTGACAGCATAAGACAGAGTACATCTTTTCAGGATTGTTTTGTGCCATAGGAAAAGTAAACCTGGAATTACAAATTTGTAGCAAATGAGCTACAGTGGATAAAATTATAGTGCAAATTATTGCAGCCACAGTTTTTAGGAGACTTAATAAAAATAATTCATCTAAACACTTGTTGCGCTAGTCAGGTTATGGCCAAATTACATTAATGGCACTAAAAATTATTTTTTCTAGTGTTAGAGTTATACTGTTTTGTAGATGGCTCTTAGAAGTTGATAGTTACTTATTAAAGAAAATATAACTTAGTCCTGACTCGCTTAACATGCTGTTTGTCTTTGAGCTAGTCATTCAACCTCTCTAGGCTTTATTTTATTTGAAAAATGATCTAGGTGTTTCTTTCCACTTACATAAAATTAAGAATATATAGATTCTCAAAATCTAGTACATACAAATATCAAAGAATATTTAAAATTATAAAATGTAAAAAATGTTATGAACACTTGCATTCCACCATCCAGCTTATGAAAATTCTTTTATTATATTCTTTAGAATTTCCACATGTCCCTATGTGAGCCCATCCTTTTCTCTTTCTGCTCAGAGGAAGCATTACCATGAATTTAGGGATTATCATTCCCTTGACTGTCTTCTTAGTTTTTTCACATCCGATCAACAACATGTTTATTTTAGCATGCTTTGAACATTAAATAGATGTTTATATCGTATGTTTTCCCTTTGGTGATGGGCAATGTCTTTACTGTGACCTTGGAGAAGCAGGTTTATGTACAGTTTACTGATTAACCTTGAGCAATCTGTTAGGCTTCCTACCTCAGATAGTATTCCGTTTCACTTGTTAGGTCAGTGAAACTAGAGCTCAATTCACTTTTCTTGGGTTGATATTCTTAAGGTGAAAATGGTCCATTGCTTATTTGCCTCTGATTTCCTACTTAAATTTTGGTCTTGATTATCCCTTATTTTCTTGTTAGTTCCTTGTTGCTTTTAAAAATGTGTTTTTAGTACCTTACCCGTAGTTTTAGTAGTTCAGTAGTTTGGGCCAAAGCCTGTATTAGGCAACTACAACAAAGTTAAATTAGTCATAATTTCAGACTTCTGGAGGCTTTGATCCAGACTACAAGAAGATAGTCATATAAACAATCAAAATATTTACATATTCATTGAAAAATATGTATTTACCTTCCATCTTCAGATGCTAACTAGACCCAGAGCAAGCAAAAAGAAATAACAATGATTAGAACATAAATCTATAGAGAATAGAAAAACAGAAAGAAAAATCAACAAAACCAAAAGTTGATTCTTTGAAAAAATGTAACAAAACCAATACACCTATAGCTAGACTGACCAAGAAAAAATAGGAAGAAGACTCCAATTACTAGAGATGGGAATAAAAGAGGAGGTCAATTGCTTTCAAAAACAGTCTGATAGTTCCTTAAAAGGTCAAACTTAGAGTTTATATGACCTAGCACTTCTCCTATATGTATACTCAAGAGAAATGAAAATAAGTATTTAAATACTTGCACACGAACATTTGGATCAGCACTACTTACACTAGCCCCAAAGTGGCAATAAGCTAAATGTCCATCAACTGATAAATGGGGAAAATATGCCATATTCATACAATGAAATAGTATTCAGCAATTTAAATAATCAAGTATTAATACATGCAACCTGGGCAAACCTTGAAAGCATTATGCTAAGTGAAAGAAGTCTGCCACAAAACCACATATTTTAAAATTCCACTTGTATGAAATGTCCAGAATAGGTAAATCTACGAAGACCTGCAAAGTAGATTAATGATTATCTAGGACCGAGTTGGGAAATTGTGGGAAATGGTGGGGTGACTTCAAAAGGATATAAAGTTTCTTTTTGGTGTGAACAAAATGTTCTAAAATTGATTGTAATGATGGTTGAACAACATTGTGAATATAGTAAACACCATTCAAGGGTACACTTTAAAAGGGTGAGTTGTGTGGTATGTAAAATATATATCAATAAAGTTGCAAATGGATGGAAATTACCAAAGGTCGATTTCAAATGAGATATTTGTAGTTATTTAGCATCCAATCTCAAGAGACAAATCTTGATCCACAGCTATCAGATTAAATAACAAATTTTAAATGTATATAAAGGGATGCTATGTGAATCACAGATACTTAAGGGAATGTTATTGGAACTTATTTCAAAACTCCACTTTGTTGTTATTAGTTGTGGTAATTCAGAAGAACTTAATATCTTTGACACCTACTTTTTGAATTTGTAAAATAAAAAATGATTTTTTGGTGAATATTTAATAAATCAAATCCTAGAAAGACCTTAGCCTATTGGCAGGGAGGTAGCATAGGACTGTGAGTAATTACTAATTTCCTTGCCTTATTTTTAAAGTTATTATAGGCTCTGTTATAGTGAATATAGAGATTGGAAAAGAAATCTAGCATACTTATACAAAAATACAGCTTGCTGGAAATTCACATCTCTTAAGTCATACTTGATCACGTAGAAAACACTAACAAAGCATTTGCAAACACAAAGGAAAGATGTATCTAAATATTTACTTTTTCCTCACTGGCCCATCCTTCTGTATATGTTTTTCCTTTTGAACCTTGCTCTCAAACAGAATCAGAGAACATTAAGGGCAGCCAGCTGTTTTCCATCCTAGCAACCACCTTCTACAGCTCTTATTTGCTATTTGAATCTATTATCCCGCTGCTGTGATGTGCCTTTTTCCCTGGCAGCACTTCAGGTGCCTTTGCCTGGCATGTTAGGCAGCAGTGAAGCAGAGAAAACAAGGTGGCCTTAATGGTTGACTTAATGGTGTGTTAAGTGTTCATTTCTGCTGAACTGAACACAGGCTTTGATGTGAGTGTCTAGTTTTATTGGATTGCTGTCAACCAACTTGCATAGAGTACTAAATTTTGAGGAAATCTGGGATTTGAGTGGAGTATGAGGAAAACAGCTCAAAGGGTGGTATAAGGTGATCAGTCAATAAGGCTGAAATGTGGGATCCCTGGGTGGCGCAGCGGTTTAGCGCCTGCCTTTGGCCCAGGGCACAATCCTGGAGACCTGGGATTGAATCCCACGTCAGGCTCCCAGTGCATGGAGCCTGCTTCTCCCTCTGCCTGTGTGTCTCTGCCTCTCTCTCTCTCTGTGACTGTCATAAATAAATTAAAAAAAAATAAGGCTAGAATGTTTCTTTCCTCTGCCTTCAAGCATTTTTAAAAAAATGTAAGCATGTGTCAGGTATTTTGCTTTGAAATATTATTTACCTCCTCTAAATTTAAGAGACCCAGCAATTGCACTGTTGGGGGTTTACCCCAAAGATACAGATGCAATGAAACGCCGGGACACCTGCACCCCGATGTTTGTAGCAGCAATGTCCACAATAGCCAAACGGTGGAAGGAGCTTCGGTGTCCATCAAAAGATGAGTGGATAAAGAAGATGTGGTTTATGTATACAATGGAATATTACTCAGCAATTAGAAATGACAAATACCCACCATTTGCTTCAACGTGGATGGAACTGGAGGGTATTATGCTGAGTGAAATAAGTCAATCGGAGAAGGACAAACATTATATGTTCTCATTCATTTGGGGAATATAAATAATAGTGAAAGGGAATAGAAGGGAAGGGAGAAGAAACGGGTAGGAAATATCAGAAAGGGAAACAGAACATAAAGACTCCTAACTCTGGGAAACAAACTAGGGGTGGTGGAAGGGGAGGAGGGCCGGGGGTGGGGGTGAATGGGTGACAGGCGCTGAGGGGGACTCTTGACGGGATGAGCACTGGGTGTTATTCTGTATGTTGGCAAATTGAACACCAATAAAAAATAAATTTATTATTTAAAAAAATGAAATATTATTTACCTCCTTTAAGAGATGTAGAAAAAATGAGATATCTAGAAATACTGGATATCTTATTTTGCTTTGCTTTGTGCTTCTCCAGAGGAAATAAATCCACTAATTATAAATATTTATTTGTTATTTTATTTTATTTTTTAAAGATTTTATTTGTTTATTCATGAGAGACAGAGAGAGAGACAGAGACAGAGACATAGGCAGAGGGAGAAACAGACTCCATGAAGGGAGCCTGATGTGGGACTGGATCCCAGCACTCTGGGATCATGCCCTGAGCCAAAGGCAGACACTCAACCACTGAGCCACCCAGGAGTCCCTTTACTTTGTTATTTTAAAACACTTAAGAGGAAAGCTATATTAATTTAGCATCTATGAAATGCTTTTAAATATGTGAAGTTCAAAACAAAATGTAAAACATAAGAGTCTTAGTGTGTGAAGCATATTTCAAACAAGTCCACTGTTTACATTGTGAGAATAGTATTTGTTGAAAGACAAATAAGCAAGTCATAATTTTACTACCCAAGCACCCCTATCTTTGAAAATAGACTGATATATTAGTGAAATGGTAACTTCAGGACTTATTTATAATATTTGAACAATGAGGAAGAAGCATGAAAACCATGATAGCTTGCAGAAGAGTGTTAACAATGACCTTGGTGTAATTACATACTAGATTGATGGAAGATGACAAAGACAAAAACAAATTTGCCATATTTTTGCTCGGATCCTAACAACAGACCTCAATAATTAGAAATCAGTGTTGCCCTGTACAATTATAAAGTGAGAACTGTAAATTAAAAACATGATTATATGTATATCTGATATACTTTTTTTCACTTGGATCTAATCACTCATTAAAATATTATGGGTTTTATGCTAATTTTAATAGCAGTGAGAGGACTGAAATTTTTATAACATTACCATGAATTAAAGAAATTGAGTCTATTATGAAACATAAGTTTATAAATTATATCTCAAAGATTCTAAAAATATAAAAGTGTGATGGTAAATACTCTGTCCAATTATCTTATCAGAGGATTGGAGTTTTATACAGAGATCTCCATGAATAATCACAATCTCTTCCTCAGAGGCAGGTGGGATCCTCCTCACTTCTCAGGAAAGTTTCTGAGGTTTGTGATAGTTCCCAGAAAGATTCTGGGGTCCTGGAAAAGTTCTGGATTTATTAAAATTCCCAGAAAGAGTCTGAGGTTGTTATATTGGGAATCCACATGGGTGGCAGCCCTTCTGGGGCTCACAAAGCCTTGAAGTACACAGCATAAACCACTGTGGAACTTGAGAAAATAAATTGACAGGAAACTTGGACTATTTTGACCATAAAAATCAAAATTAAAAGCCATCAAGTTGTCTGTCACTATAAAGAAATCTCATGAAAGGAATAATAGGAATAATAGGCTATTGCTAATGGGAATCTCTGAAGCCAAAGCTATAAGATTGTTGGGCATGGGCCATGCAACAAAAATCTGTTAGAGCAGTGGCCACCTAAATCTAAGATTTTCTTGCTTGGATAAGTTGGTCACTGAATGGCTTAGATTGACATGAGGTCACTCATCAACATTAAGAAAATTTCCATGTGACAAGTCATACTGTGAAACACCACAAAATCCCCAACGCAGCAGCACATCCTTCTTAGGTATTAATTTAACTCTGAGAGAGCCCAGACTTAGTTAAAGAAATGAGATCCTCACATTTCAAAGAACCGAGTGCTCCACTTTCTCACACATCTATTCTATATCTAATAACTGTGGGGACAGAAGCTATAGATGACGACAACACTGGCAAAATCCTACAAAGACAACCTATAATTCTAAGGCCCATCATGAGGAATGTTCCAATTAAATAAGATCGTTTGCTTAAAAAATGTACTTGAGAGCGAGGGTTCCCAAGTCAACAAGCAGAGTGGGATACTTATTTTAACTGGCATGCAGATGCCTCCAAAATGCTTCAAAATTCCAAAATGGCCTTCTCGAAAGACTCATCACAAAAGGCTAATACAAAATTAAAGATACAAGAAGCACCTCAAACATAAGACTATAAGCCTGATGGGATTCTGATCACTCCTCTCTCTCCTCTTGAGTATGCACAGTCCACCCTCCTCTATCTGATTTGCCTTTCCACAAAAGACCATAAAACGAAGACCACTAACTCCACAGACTTGCAACAGCAAAAACTTCAAGGCCAGAAAACATGAAAATAACAGGGTCACCCTCATGACACCAACCTAGGGATCGAAACCCTAGCCCAGAAATTGGTGTCTCATTTGTAATCAATACTGGAAAAAAGATTGTCCTGGAAGGTTTTGTCAAATCCTTTCCCACACACTCAAATTGCTGCCATATCTGTCCTCAAAAGAGGGATCTGCATGTGGGCCCCTCCGGTGTTGGTGGAGTCCCCAGTCATCTGTCACTTATTCTCATAAAAAAGGCAAGGGGAAACTAAATGAAAAATTAATAGAAAACTTTGCCAAATTCTGGAAGATACCAGAGCTATGCTCTCTACTTTAAATCCTACTTGCTCAGAAACCTGCAGGTGAGATCCTGGGAAAACTGGCTTCAGCCAGCAAAGGGTGAGGATTCTTACTAGAGTCAACTCTCCTGGATCTCCTTGGTGTGCCTGCCTGACCAAGGAAGGACCTGATAATCTGTATATCGGGCCCACAAAATGGAGGTTGCAGCAGTAGCACCACGCACATCACAAATCTAAACCGAAGTCAGCCTGCACTTACTGAAAACACTGGTCAAGGAAACATAACATAGTCCACTCACAATCCTCCAATTTGGCTTTAACTAGCTTACCTTACTCTACAAAATTGGACCTGCTAGCCTTGTAAAGAAATTCCCCACCTCCTACCCTGTTTCTGTGTTGCCTCTTCTGACACTCAATAAAACTCTGTCCTTGCCCCAAATCCCTCAGGCAGAGTGCTTCGCTGCTCATGAGGCATGTAACTCTCCGATCTATAGATTGTTTCTCCTTGAATAAAGGACATAAACTCATTACTAACTTGTTTTTTCCCCCCCATTGGACAGAAAGTAACATTTCATGTTGTCCCTTTTCAATCCACACTTAGGAATTTGGTTTTGAGGGATGCCCATTGGTTATTGATCCTTTCTCTCTCAGAGATAGTTATTGCTTTCTTGTCTCATTTGTGTCCTGAGAACTTGGGGCTGACTTTCTGATTGGCTAGAACACACAGGTTGCTGATTCTTGCATATAGAGGCACCTCAAGTCTTCAGTTGGGGGCCTCAAAATAGGGCCAGACTGAAATGTGGATTGCACCCCATTTGTAGTTAGGGTACCAACAACTGTTGCCAGCTCTAAGGGGATTATCTTTCTTTTGGCTGTCTTTGGGAGTCGCTTGTGATTTGGGGAGGATTGTTGTAACTTTTGCACCCTCTTTGGGGATGCTTCTTGAGTTCATGGGGTCATTGGATACTGCCAGGAATAGTTACTATTTGTATGAGCTAAAACCAGAGGAGACATTTGAAAGGATTTTAAAAATTAGTATGATTGAAGTATCCTTGACATACAATATTATATTAAAGGATTTCTGGAAAGTGGTTCTGTAGTCAGAAGTTGGCTTAATTGGGAATGGATATTCAGAGCCTGATAAGAACTTTTTAGGCCTTCTTCCCTACTAAATAAATAAAACTATGTAGCTGTAAGGTAAGAAAAACATTCTAAAAACAAATAGCTCAAAGCATAGAACATAAGAATCTATTTATCTTATTTGAAGATCTTCCTGATATACAGAAGTAAATTGAAGATAGTATAGTTGGGTGAATGGGTTGATGCCTTGAAATCACTCAGATTACAATCCAATTCTTTGAGGAATTCTTTGAGGAATCCAATTCTTTGAGGAATTAGAAATAGCCATCCTTTTCTTTATAGGAGCAGAAGTGTGGCTTCAGAAACAACTCAAAGTCTACTTATTTTATCAATCCCCAATTCCCCCCTAAAGGCTTGAAGTATTGTCCCAACTCTGGCCTCAGGAAGCAAAGGTCCTTCTAGGAGCAACTTGCATTCTTTCCCTGTGCCTTCGAGATGTAAATGTTTTGCCTGGCCTCCTCTAGGAACGAAGGCCTTCTCTTTGAAATACAAACTTCAGGGAGGTAATTCTTATCAGAATGAAAAAAGACAAAGGCTGTTTGGAAACTAGGTGAAGGAAAAATCTTAAAAGTCTTATCTACAAATAGTGAAAAGGTCTAGCCTTCTGAGCAGGTAACCTGAATTTATTCTATCTGCCAGAAACACAATTTGGATCCAACTGTTCTTGTACAAACTAATGAGTTTTGCTTTATTGTACTTATCTCATGGCTAAAATTGTAAGATTAAAGCTATAACATCTCTTTACATCTATCCGTATGTTTATGTATATCTATTTATGAACAATATACATGGGTAATTTTTTTCTACCTCCAGTGGTATCTGTAAAGAGCTCTGTTAAGGGTCACATGATCTAGAAAGTCTTTAATAATAAATAAAAGGTAGTTAAAATTTGTTGACTTAACTAAAATAGAATGTCTTTGAGTTATCAGCATTAAGCATAATACTTTTATTCTACCTAGGTTTACTAAAAGTAAAATAAGCTCATATTGTCTCTGTTACTCAGTTTGTCAGCAAGAAAGATGATGATGAGCTGTTTAATGTCTCATGAAACTTTCACAAATGGCGTGAACATAATTGTTAAGAAGCAGCAAATTAAATAGGTGTGAGTTTATAAATGAACTTTTCAACAATAATTATGCTTTATAGTATGTCGACTGAAAACTAGTTTCCAAAACCTTTTTAAGTAACTTGAAATCTTAAAACTATACTGGATAGTCACTGAACGTCTAGATCATTTCCAAGTAAGTTAAAATAGTAAAACATTAATTACTGAACATTTATCCACATTTGGTTTCTTTGCTTAAATACCCAGTACGGGAATACCTGGATCATATGGCACTTCTATTTTTAATTTTTTGAGGACTCTCCATACTATTTCCCACAATGACTGCACTATTTACATTTTTACCAACAGTACAGTGAGGGTTGCTTTTCCTCCATATCCTCATCAACACTGATTATTTCTTGTCTTTTTAACTCTAGCCAGTCTGACATGAGTAAGGTAATATCTCATCGCTTTTTTGATTTTCATTTCCCTAATAGCGACGTTGAGCATCTTTTCATGTGTCTATTGGCCATCTATATGTCTTCTTTGGAAAAATGTCTATTCAGGTCCTCTGCCCATTTTAAAATCAGGCTGTTTTTGTTTTTGTTTTGTTTTGAAGTGCTGAGTTGTAGAAGTTCTTTATATATTTTAGATATTAACCGCTTATTGCATATATCATTTACAAATGTCTCCCATTCGGTAGGTTGATGGTTTCCTTCACTGTGCAAAAGCTTTTTATTTTGGTGAAGCCTCAATTTTTGCTTCTGCCCTTGCCTTAGAAGACATATCTAGGAAAATGTAGTTACAATTGATGTCAAAGAAACTACTGCCTATTTTTTCTTCTAGGAGTTTTATGGCTTCAGATCTCACATTTAGGTCTAACCCATTTTGAGTTCACTTATGTGTATGGTATAAGAAATTGGTTCAGTTTTCCCAACACCATTTGTTGGAGAGACTTTTTCCCGTCGCATATTCTTGCTTCCTTTATCATAAAACAACTGAATAAGTGTGGGCTTATTTCTGGGCTCTCCATCCTGTTCTAATGATCTATGTGTCTATTTTTGTGTCAGTACCATATTGTTTTGATTAATGAGATATTGCCTTACACACGTTTAGATCACTGCAGCTTTGTAGTATCTTTTGAAATCTGGGATTGCGATATCTTAAAACATTTTTCTTCTTTCCCAAGATTGCTTCAGCTACTTGGAATCTTTTATAGTTCCATACAAGTTTTAGTATTAGTTTTCTAGTTCTGTGAAAAATGCTATTGGTGTTTTGATGGGAGCTCATTAAATCTGTAGATTGCTTTTGAGTAGTATGAATATTTTTTATAGTATTTCTCCAACCTATGAGTATGGAATATCTTTCCATTTGTTTGCATCATATTCAATTTCTTTCACAAATGTTTTATGGTTTTTAGAATACAACTCTTTTACCTCATTGGTTAAGCTTATTCCCAGGTATTTCCCTTTTCTTAAATCTTTCACCATGAAGAGTGTTAGTGTTCTTTTGTACACCTTTACCTTGCCCTGGCTTGAAAAGATAATGCCATTGTACACATACCTCAGACCGTTACCAAAAGAGGGTAATCCAGCCTACAACTGTCTTGGATTTGTTATGGTGCTAGTGCTCCTGTAGTTCTTCCTAACCATCATAAACTTCTCCCTGGTTTCCAATGTTTCAGTTTCTCTGGAACAGGTTTGCTGGATAAACACTTCTGGAGAAGCAGAGACATCATTATGCAAAATACATAAAGAGAAGAATTGGCTTAAATACCTCCCGCGCCTTCAGGATAATTTCTCATTTGATTCTAGCTGGTGTGGGTAATGGGGACCCTGGTTCAAGAGTTCTTTCCAAACCATGGGCATTGTTTTATTGTTAATAATTATTATTGTTTTCCTGGTACACTGAGTTCTCTCAAAAGTTTTAAATGCATGTGGCAGCCATTGGCCAGCTGACAGATGTCTCCTCTGACTAGAACAATAAAAGAGAACATAAGAATGTAAGTGGCTCCAAGAATAGGAGACTGACATAATCTTTTTGAAAAATACACTGAGACCCACTAAGACTGATATTTTTAAAAAAATATTTTATTTATTTGTTCATGAGAGACACAGAGAGAGAGAGCCAGAGACACAGGCAGAGGGAGAAGCAGGCTCCCCACAAGAAGCCCGATGTGGGACTCAATTCTGGATCACACCTTGAGCCAGAGACAGATGCTCAACCGCTGAGCCACCCAGGCATCCCAAGACTGATATTTTTGCCCAAATTTCTTGACTAATCAAGAGGATGATCAAAAGAGGGAACCGCTGAAGTAAATTTCTAGGCCAAAGATGGAATCACTCCTGCCTGACGTGCCACATCAGCAAACCAAGCTTAGATGACTATTGTTTTGCTTTATCAGAAAGATGGTAAATTCAGCAGCCAATCTCCAAATACCGAGTCAACTCCGTACCTTCTCATCCAAAACAAGGTTGAATATATGCCCCCCAGCCAAGCAGATGTTTTCTCTTTGTCTCTTCCTTATTCTTTATTCTTTATCCTAGACAAGCTTCTTGCCTTCCACTTTATTTTGCAGTTCTTGGAGAGGAGACTATTTACTCAATGGAAGTGTTAAAATGGTTTGTATCACATAAAGTGTCTTATTCAGTCATTTTTTAACAAAGGTAACTTACTAATTTGTATAAGAATAAAACTGTGATGACTGGGTAGCTCAGCGTTGAGCATCTACCTTGGGCTCAGGGCATATCCTGGGGTCCCAGGTTCAAGTCCCACACTGGGCTCCCTTTGGGGAGACTGCTTCTCACTCTGCTTACATCTCTGCCTCTGTGTGTGTGTGTGTGTGTGTCTCATGAATAAATAAAATCTTAAAAAAAGAATAAAACTAAAATATGTATAACAAGTCATTATAAGCCTGTCTCAGCACTCCTCCTTTTGTGCAGCACTGCTTAGGACCACTCTCCATATTTGTGTGATGTTCAGAAAGGCTGTGGTTGAGTCAGTGAACATTTAATTGAAGTAGCCACATGCTAGCATTTCATATTAGCACACAATCTGTCAAAATTTGCACTTGCTGGTCAAACAAATATCTTTCACGGGATTTTACTGAACAATTTCAGTTAGCCTTTACTCCAGAATTCATTGGTTTTGGAATGGTTATTCTGATATCATTATTTTTGATGAAGTAGTTGATTACACATGACTTGGGATGTAGTCCAGTCTCTTCAGAGAAATTCAATTATTAATAGCATTATGAAGCTCTTCACCACACAGGCATGATTTCTGCCCTAATGAAAATTAAGAGAGAATCCTTTGTGGTACGATGCAATTGCCTTATTATTGAAAAATGCCAAAGAATGATGCCTTCATGACTTGCAAGCATGAAAGTATACAAACTCCAAATTGTGACTTTTATTTAAATTCCTTGTCTAAATTTCAGGAAAAGTCCATAAGGCATCCAACATAATAACCATAAGCATGACATATTTTAACATCTATGCAAAACTGTATATATGTACTCACATTCAATAGAGCAATAGGTGAATTATATACCACTTAAAATGTTTATAAACATTACAGGACTATCTCCTGGGGATGTCAAATCCTAGAGATTAATTGTCAGGGAATTAGGATTAAAATACCCCAGGAGGGAAGCTAAAGGTTTTCCTTGTAGCCCAGGGAACAATCTGAACTCAGGGAATGTGTGCACATAACATGTACATGTGCATGTGTGCTTCCATTGTAAGCAGGGAACGTGTCTGGGTGGCAAAAATCAAATAGTAGAACAGTCCTGCTGCCCATTAACAACAAAATGTGGGTGTTTACCTGGCCTTTTGGGGAGACAGCACTACAATTCTCAAGATTTGGAGAATATGCTGTTTTCTTACCAATAATTTTCTTGACACAAATTTTTCCAGTACTGTTCACACAATAGAGCCACTAAAAATGGCTAGCCCAAATAACCAATACATTTTTTTTTTCAGTTTTGATCTAACTTCTGTTGTCAAGTCAGGAATATGTCAACTATTCTTCTTTTCATTCCATTGTAAATAATTTGGGCTTTAAGAAATCTCAATCATCCTTAATAATATGAACTCACAATGTAACAATAACAACCTGAAAAGATTACCTTCGAATTCACTTGACCTCATGTGTCCTGTAGATATAGCATGGCTTAAAACGTAACCCAGTTCGTGCTACCATGAAAAAAAAAATCTCTAGATTGAAAATAAATGAAAGTCCTTGAAATTTTTCTAAATCAAGGATAATTTATTACTATTTAGAAAAAGCAGTATCTTATTATTTTGTTATAGTATCTACGGAATCATTATTTAAATGTTACCCTAATGTTTACCAGAAATTTTCTTTGTTCAGTATTCCTTTTCTCAACATTTTATTATCAAAATACATGTCTATTAATAACGCATACTGCATTCACAGTGGAAGAGTTCTTACCTCATTGCTTATAAGCAATTGCAATTTTTAGCATTGGTTTTTCTAAGAGATTAACAATATGTCAACCCTAATCATTTTCAAAATTGAAATAGCAATGCTGTGATATGCATTTGTACCTAATAATTTAAAATTACTCAATGTAGCCACTAGATAGCAGTATAAGTCTTTGAACTCAATATGAAATATAACCTGAGTAATTTTAAAATTATGTTTCATAATAGCTTTCACTAAATCTCACCAAAAGGAAAGAATCTGAGGCAAAAAGCCAATGTTATGGTAGAAAGTATTTCTGAATTATATTCCACCTTAGTTTGGTATTTTCCTTTGTGAAATTAAATAATTATCTGTAAGTTTTAACTATAGTTAATAATCACAATTTATTTCTTTTTACTTCTTTGTTAAATGTAAAGGTAGCATGTATTTATTACTGAGTGTGATACTCAACAATGATGTCAGAAACTAAGTGGAGATGCTTTGATATATACTGTACTTTCGATGCCATTCAATTACATCAATGAAAATACATTACTCACTTTAAAAATGTGAGTTCGCTTATTGCAAGTAAATTTTTAACTTGTACATTCATGGGAATAAAATATGGAGGTTTAGACTCTGGATCCAATGACAGATGAAACTCACTTTCTCCAAATCCCATAAAAATGATAAAAGAAACAAAAATGAACAGGATCCGCCGCATTGCTAGAAAATGTAAGAGGATGTCATAAGTGCGATAGAAGCATTGAGTTTTCCAGAGTTTTGAAGCAGGTGAAACTCAATGGAAATGTTTTTTAAAAAGAAAGCATATACATGCTGTGAGAAATCCAGGATCAGCAAAGCACCAAAGGCGGCAGAGAAGCGAATACATCATTTTCTGCAACAATCACAGAGAAAGCTTAGTTTGGCAGCATGAATGGCAAATATGACAAATAAGGGAATTTAGAGACCATGAAGCCGTGTTGGTACACAGCTTTGTGCAATAAGAGCAGCTGGCTGGGCTGTTTACTTACAGATTAAAGCTGGCAAAATTTTCTCTACATTAAATAAATGAAGCACCTTATAAGATCCTGCTTTGGGTATCAGGGCTTGAAAGAGACTCTGGTTATAGGTAAAGTATTTCAAGACCACCACAAGTATTTATGAAATTAAGTGATTTATAGAACAGGAAGGAAAATCCCCAGAGTTTAACACAGAGCACTTATTTTGTAGCCAGAAGAATGGTATTCCTTGTCAAGGAACGCTGTGGTTTACACCTCTGGGAGTGACAATGCTAAAGGGATTTAGGTTTCCTTAAAAGGCCAATATGATTAAGCACAGGGAGTAAGTCCTTCAGAGAATATTCTTCATTAGAAGTGCTGTGTTTCAAAATATTTTGTTTCTGGAGCTGCATGATTAAATTTTTTACTAAAAATTTTTAAGACTTTGAAGTAACCATTAACTGTTCATCACTCATGTTGAACCTAAGAAAGAACTTTTGCTCAATTGCTTTGTTAAAAAAAGTTAAGTACTCCAGGAGAGTACTCAGCTTTTCCTATTAGCTAACTTTTGAAAGCTACTATGTATAAGCTCTATCCTAAAAACTTCAGATCGATTTAAAAAGTTATTAAAAAACAATGATGTCCGTCAAATTCTATCACCTAACAGGCCTCAAAAAATGCTAGCAAATTCTGAGTGAGTTCTAATCCACATATGTGGGTTTCCCAATCCGTGCCCATATTACTCGTGGTTGGTGCAATAATAACCCCCCACTAACGACCTCTAGGTCCTAGTCCCCAGAACCCATGAATGTTACATTACATGGCAAAGAGGAATAAGGGTTGCAGATGGAATTAAGGTTGTTAACCAGCTGACTTTAAAATAGGGAGATTATCCTGGATTATCCAGTTGAGACTAATGTAATCACAAAGGTTCTTAACGGGAGGGAGGCAGGGCAGAAGCAGAGAGAGGCAGCATGGGAAGACCTCCGTCTGTTACTGCTGGCTTTGAAGACAGAAGAAAGGGCCCCAAACCACAGAAAGTGAGTGGCCTCTGGAAGCTGCAAAACGCATCAAAACAAATTCTCCCCTTTGATCCTCTGGAAGGAACACAGCCCTGGCCACATCTTGCTTTTAGTCAGTGAGACCCATTTTGGATCTTATCTACAGCTCTGCAAGGTAATAAATTTGTGTTCTTGTAAGCTATAAAGTTTGTAGCACTTTGTCACAGAAACAATTAAAAAAAAAAAAACCTAATACACGATTAGACTCTCATTTTTTTTCTCTCATCAAAGTGCAAATTATCAAGTTTATTAACACACCCCAGAGATGCTTTCCATCATATTCTGAGAAGTTCTCCTATGGAGCCTCTACCTCCCTAAAGTCCTGAGGCTTCCCTGAAGCTTCCAACTGAGTCAGGGCTTCCTGAAGTAGCCCAGTGAATAACAAATATCTAAGAGAAGTTTAAGAATCCTGATCTTTTTGCTCATTGGTAAGAACTATTGCTTTTTCATTTATTGAGCTCACATTTGACCTTCTGAGTATATTAGCATCCACCATTCTAAAAATCTCCCCACAATACCATGATTACAAAGTACAAAGCACCATTTATCTGGGCTGCTGGACTCTCTTGGGTTAACAGCCAAGGGTAGCCACTTGGCACCACCCAGGACCATCAAAATTACATGTACCAAAACTCTCGAGCCAAACTGTTGCCTGTTTTCATTTGAGCACCAAGTCTGGTTAAATATTGAATTATTCCTTTTTAGGAAAGAGATTGCAGAACAAGTGACGATATGGAAGAAACATTAGACAGGGAATACAAATCTGGTCCTGATTCAGTCATAAGTGGTCTGTCGGCCCTGGTAGTTATTTAGTCCTTTAAGTTATAGTCTCCTTGAGGGAAAGGTACTCTGACTGGACAAGAGCAGTAGTCATAAAACTTCTAGCCACAAAGTTGTTTCTTCAGAAATCACAGGCAGATGAGTCAGAGAAAGGTTAGTATCCTCTGGCTGAAGGAAGGAGGGAATGGTCTGCCCGGAAGCCCCCACCCCCTCTGCATTCCCCCTGTGGGGGTCGGGGTGGGGTGGGGAACATTGCTTGAGAAATCATGGCATTATCAACTCTCTCCGAAGTCTTCCATGGAACAGTGCTCATGATGTACAGGTGGTAAAGAGGAAAGATACATAAGTTCCACTCTTCATTATATTGCCTAAGAGTAAGGATTTTGTTCTCTAAATATCAATTATGAAACAATGTAGTACAAATATTTAGGAGGTATTTTTCTTTTTTTTAAGATTTTTTAAAAGATTTTATTTACTTATTCATGGGAGATCCAGAGAGAGGCAGAAACACAGGCAGAGGGAGAAGCAGGGAGCCCAACATGGGAGTTGATCCCTGGACTCCAGGATCACATCCTGAGCTGATGCTCAACCGCTGTGCCACCTGGGCGTCTCCAAGGAGGTATTTCTTTCAGACCTGGGTAGAATGTCCTCTAGAAGAAACTGAACTTCAAATATACTGTCAGAATTGAAAATCTAAATAGAAAATGTAGAAATGGGTTAGGGCGCTTATGACGTCAAGCACACATAACAGGTGATTAACTTTAAAAACAAAACTAGGGTCCTTTCTGCACCTTAATGCTACTGCCAATGGCAAATGCTGTTACTCCTCACCTTAACTCTCTGGTCCGCATACACTAAGTTTTTCCTGTTCCCTATGGGTAGGACTTCTTAATGCAGATTCTGACCCCCATTTGAAATCACGTAAACCTACAGACTTGTGAAAAATTATCCTTCCCTTCAAATGGTCCAGAGCTTAACATAGAGATCCAATGTTTCCTCATTTATTTGTACTACACACATCATTTTTTGTGTATTTCCCCTTATTGCCGTAAGAAGAACACAAGAGTAAGAAGAATCTTGGATAACTCTAAAGAAAGATCATTTAGCAGAGCTTAGAGACACAAACTAGGTACTTTTAAGAACATCGTTTTGAATTAAGTGAATATATCTATATCTATACACTTTAATCCCGATGTCTGTAAATTTATTATGGAATTCTAGACTTAAATGCGTATACATACGTATCTATTCACACACATATGGCTTAGTTCTTTTAATATTGAGAAGTCATATATAATATCTAAAATTTGTATGTGATTGTTTGAACAGTTATATCTATGAGAAATTTAAGAGTTATGCTCTCTAGGCACTGCTCGCTACCGGGAACTCCATCTCCATATGTGGGGCTAACCTATGACCTTATGAGTGTATTAGCTTTAAGACTCAACAGCATCCACAGAATATGTACATATGTTTGGAGCATAATATCCACTACACACTAAGTTCTGGTATGAGGGACTTTTACTCATGTTGGACAATAAACATGAAGAGATTAAATAGCTGTTTAAGTATTTTGAGACTTAATTGGATTTCAAGAGAGTACTTTCAGGAAGAAATGGAGAGAACGTGCAAGAATATGAAGACCCTGGGGAACATCATAAAAGGACATGTATACATCAGCCCAAGTCTTTACGGTCTTAAAATAAAAATTCTTCAATCTGTGATGATGCCCAGTGTAGGATTAAATACAATTTGGATGGGGATAAAGACCTGATTTCAAAAAATAAAATAAATAAAATAAAATAAAATAAAATAAAATAGAGGCCCGATTTCCCTTTTTCTCAGCCAAAAATACAGTAAGCAAGCCCCTTAAGCCTTCAGAAATTATCTAAGCCATGATAAAGCTGATGATGATCATCATCATCTTCTTCTTCCTCTTCTTCTCTTCTTCTTCTTCTTCTTCTTCTTCTTTTTCTTTCAATTAGAGAGAGAGAAAGAGAGAGAGAGAGAGAGAGCGCACAAGCAGATATGAGCAGTGGGTGGGCAGAGGGAGAGAGAGAAAGAGAATCTTAATCAAGCTCCATGCCCAGCATGGAGCCTGGTGCTGGGCTTGATCTCATGGTCCTGAAATCATGACTTGAGTTGAACCCAAGAGTCAGATGCTTAACTGTCAGAGCCACTCAGGCACCCTCACAATGAGGATCTTCTTGATATTTCGGGCAAACACACAAAAAAGATGGATCATCTTTTAAGGCATTTGATATGCATTTGAGTATTAAATGACTTCTATAAAAAAAAAGCTATATACTGTACACTCTTTATTCTGAATTGTTTGCATTAGAGATTTTATCTAAAACAAGTAATATTAAGATAATTGAGTAAGTAGCTGTATATATATTTCCTATGTATATAAAGCTACATAAACAATGGAAGTCAGACAAAGTTACTATCCTGGAAAAACTGGCAACGTACTCCTGGGGGCTTAGTTCCATGGGTGGCACCTAAGGAGACTGCTGAAGATTAACTGTGTTATGATTCCTATATATTTCCTGTTAGGATGAAAGAATCATGGTTTCTGAAAAGAAATGGTACTTCATATGATTATTTTGTTGAAGCTCAATGGGAAAGCAAACTGAAATGTCTTAGACCTGGAGCCAGGGTCTGTTTTGTATGAACCTCTAGCCAGTAGCAGCAATTTAAACTGTTTTTCCCTGTGTACAACACATTGTCAGAATCATCCCACTGTGAGAACAATGAAAAGATGTAAATGGGGAGAGATTTTGCCATTCGTATTGTGCTTCCTGTTCATACATCTGCATTTTAAATGCCTGCCAGTGCCTCTGAGTAAAAATATAACTAAAGCAAGATAAACAGGTCAGAAAACTGACCTACTTTCTTCATCTCTCTGCTTAACAGTGTATGGCCAGGCTTAGGAAAGCCAATCTCAGTAGTTTTGAAAATCTGAAAACTGTAGGAGCAGGGAAAGATGTAGTGTAGCCTTAACCATCCCTAGAAAACAAATAAGCAAACATGCAAACAAACAGCTATTTGCATGAGAAGCTGGGGAAGATTTTGAATGATGAAAATTCAATAAATAACTTTCTCAGAAAATAATTTATTCCATTATGTCTACTTAAATGGAGAATGATTTTTGTAGAAAAACTAATTACTGGGTGGTTGTTTTTCTTAATTATAGTATGTAGGACCAAATTTTATTCATTTAACCAAATTTCTTGAAAGACAAATACAGGACACTGGTTCTATAGTAACCCATCACATAGTCTTTGCCTGCAAGAGTGTTTTTTTTTTTTTTTTGACATAGTTCTCACAAACACAGTTCAGCCCATAAATGCAGAGATACGTGTATTAACAGAATCCTGAAAACACTAGGAAACCATCACAAGGTAATATTTGAGTTTAGGTTTGAAGGACCTAAACTGGCAATTTTTTAAGCATTTAGGTTAAGGGAACAGAACATGCAAAGTGGTGAGCAACAGGTTCAGTGCAGCAATGATGCAGAGCACAGGGCTTTGAAGGATGATGTGAGAAGACATTGGATATGTGTGAGTAGGAAAGATTATTAAGTTTTGTATTGGCAACATCAGCTATCACAATACATGTAAATACATATATATACACCTTCAGTCATTCTCCTGTAGTACAAAATGTTTTTCCTGGATGTGATGGGGAGTGGCTCTGGTGAGGTTGACCTTTTGGGGTCCTACATGGTGGAAGCTCCCTCATCTTTAGCACAGACCTTCTGAGATAGCCCTGGAATCAACATACAGCTTGAAGCCAGGCCTAGAAATGGTCCATCTCACTTCTGCCCACATTTACTTGGCCAGAACTTGGTGACCTGGCCGTGTCCTATTGCAAGGGAGGCTTGGCTGTGTAGTCTAGCCATCTTCCCAGGATGAATGGAAAAATGGTAAGGAGCTGGTGTACCTTTGCCGCAGGCCTGGCATGCGATGCTAGTGGAGGCTGGTGGTTTTCTCATGTCAGGGAGCTTCACAGTCAGGTGTGCTGTTAGTGAAGATCACATGAATATAGTGTGAGGATTAGTGCAATAGCATAAGACTAGTAAGGGGGAAGCTAGTTCATGGAAGCTGATGAGTTGAACAGAAAGACAGTGGTAGCATCTGAGGAAAATAGAGGGAAAATACAGAAAATATTTCTGAGATATAATCAATTAGATTTAGTGACTACCTACTGAACTGAGGCACACAGAACGGTAGAAAGCAACTGAGCATTTTACTGAGAGAATGTACTGATGGTGATGCCGTTAAAGTAAAGGTGTGTCAGGTGAAGCAGGATCATACATGAAAAAGAGGAGTCATTTTAGAAATGGTGAGTTGTTAGTATTCACAGGACATCTGAGTGGAAACATGCAGTGGGAGACTGAGGCCACAGATGTGAATCTTAGGGGCACTCATGAGGTGTGCTTCTTGAGCGAATGGCAATCAACCAATGGTCCGTGGTCAGGAGGGCGGAAGCAAACACCCAAGGAGAGGCCTTGGAGCAGGAGAAGATGGATTCTGCAGGTCCCAGTTCCCCTGCCTCTGAAAACTTAAAAATAGGACTTTCCTTGTTGGCAATAATAACAACATCACCTTTCTCCTTCAAGTTGCCATGGGGATTTGATCACGTGATTCATTCAAAAGACTAGTCTCCCATCTGACAAATGGGAAGAATTTAGCAAATGGAGGCTTTCACTATAGTGGGAATGATGAGAACGATGGTCAGCAGGTGATTCTGAGGGCCTGTGACCATTGTGTGGGAAGCTCTCTACTTCCCCTCACATCTACCTCTGCGCTTACAGACTCTGCTGCATTCTACAAGCAATGCTTTTCCTTACATGCTACATAAATGTTCTGCTGTAATTTCTCTGAAGCTAAAGGAAACTGCCCCTTACGCTGATTGCGAATTCTACTCAATTCTTCTTCACAGTGCTGTACCTCCTGTCTGGGACTAGAGTGGCCTCTCAAATTCTAATAATACTCTTTATCAAGTGATTGCTTTGTTCATGGCTGTCATGTTAAAAAAAAACACAATTAAAATTAAAGTCAAAATCAAAGCCAAATATCTAGGACAAATGTAGCACTACTTCTTATGGTGGAAGGAACAAGGCGTCTAACAGAGCTTTCATGATGGTATATCACGTACCTTTACCTTAAATTTGATTCCTGTAGGTGCTCAGTGCATATGGAAACAAACATCAGTTCATCTCCTTCCTTGAATTTTGTTATTAGATGGCAACCCTTAATGCATTTCTCGTTCTACTAGGCTCTTTTCAGTAAAAAAAAAAAAAAAAAAAAAAAATACAAAAAGGAACTAAGTTAATTTTAAGGTGGTATTCAAATTTAAGTTATTATTTTATCATTTAAATGAATCACAGATTCATTTAAGAGAGTGCGGGTGAGTTTGCGGATCTATTCAGAAGACTCTGCTGGGTGTAAGGGATATGCCCTCAGGAGCCTGACAGCAGGGAGATGGAAGGGCTTCTACTCCAGCATTATGTAAAAAGCCTGATC
This sequence comes from Vulpes lagopus, assembly GCF_018345385.1. NCBI lineage: Eukaryota > Metazoa > Chordata > Mammalia > Carnivora > Canidae > Vulpes > Vulpes lagopus. The sequence goes on along the minus strand of NC_054834.1, from coordinate 19,736,300 downwards.
TGAAGGTCAGGAAACTCACTTGGAAGCACAGTTTGGCCCTGTGAGCACAAGTGAAGAAGAAAGTTCAAGAATGACTGGCTCATTCAGGAGAGAGACAGGGGCAGAGTGCCAGACAGATAGACTGACTCCTTCAGGAGGCCAGGGGCTCGGACGGGGATGGACTCTCTCAGTGATGGATAACACATGAATGTGGAGACTGCTACCTCTGGTGTAGCCTGGTGCCATTAAATATACAAATCACACAAATGATTTTTCTTGTTCTGCTTAGATGATCATCAAGCAATCTTTTGATTACAATTTGGCTTCTCGTGGTTTTTCTGACACGGAAGGGAACATTCTGGTCAGAGGGTGCCTAACTTCATCTTCCATCCCCGTGGCAGATGTATTTCTCATTCTAAGTTACTAAATTAGGCAATTCAGCTATAGCTTGTTTTATGTGAGTTTGTATGAATCCTTACAGTCATCTGTGATATGATGAAAATCCAACTTCTGAGGCTGAAAAAGGAAAGACCAAACCAAAGATCAAGGAATATCTGATCCCAGGAGGCCTCTTGGAAGAAAGTCAACAATGAGATAGTCCCCTTTAAACATCCTTATAGCCACTATCATTTAAACATGAAGGCTGATGGAATTACTTCAGTATCGGAATATTGACAATTTGCAAGCAGAGTTTTTATTTCAGCATGGTAATAGCTAACACTTATGGAGTCTGAGGGAAATTAAACCGTTCAGCTTAAACAATGAATAGAAGTTGCAGGTTTTATGGGCCTGAACACTTTTAAAAGCTCCAGGATTTATCACTTTACCATCCAGAACACTGTACCCAATCCTCGGATCTCAACCGATTACCATCTCATTCACACTAAAAAGTTAATTGAAATTACAGGAGTTAAAACCTTATTTTAACTAGAGTGAAAATACATACATTTTAACTTCTCTTAACTACTGTCTTGTCTATCACCCATTTAAAAAATGGTATGTGTAACAGTCTGGTAAAGACTCAGAATATTTCATGGGGCTGTTTTGGTTGCTCATCACTTTGCACCCTAACATAATGCACTATAATGCAATATTATATATATATATATATATATATATATATATATATATATAATTAGAAAAAAATTACTTGAAATCTAATTTTATTTTTTGAAATTATTGAAGTATAATTGACATGAATTTTCCATAAAAATGTGATAGGAGTAAAATGAAGTTATTTGATCAAGTGCAAAGATGGAAAAATAATCAGTATGGGTCTGGTCTGTTAGTCCCTGGATATTAATTATTTTCAGGAATATTGTGCACACCTCCAGTCATTGTTACTCCAGAGTCCATTTTATGCAGCAAACACCACTCAAATATTCTAACAAGCACAATTATATTTTTAATTTGTAGTTTTCAACAATTACCAGAATGCCAAGCCTTTGTGATATTTTTTTTTTGCAGGTGGTGAGTATTAATGTTTAATGTGCATATTATCTTCCTATGGCCACCAGAATATGCACATAGAGAACATTTCGTATATCGTTTAGAATCACTGTGTTTGCACGCTCTCATTTTAAGACCAGGTGTAACAAAGTCCTCTTATGTGAAGGTTAAAAAACTTATATTAGTGATTCACATAGTTGTACTTCTTCAACATAATCGTTTATTGTAAAAATACTACTTTCACTGTCATGGCCTGTTTGATTTTGAAGGATATTAGCCTGCAACTGCCAAGGGGGAAATGGATATACATTTCAAAAATGGATTCAAGATAATAATGAAAATGGAGGAAACCACCGTTATTCATCTCTCACACATTTTTACTTGTAACAAGTAGAAATGTGCCTACTGTGAAGGCTTGGTAACAGCTTGCTTACTAGTAGGCACGTGCATATATACATATATATTCACACATACATATATTTGGTATCACCTCTGAAGCAAACCCCTCTTCAATGAAAAATTATGAAATTATCAGCTCTTCACTTACTGACCTTTATTCTGGTTTCAAAAATCATATATTGTTCCCTTTTCATAGAAAAAAATTATGAAAGAATTATAAACATGTATTATATTTAATGTTTTTTATTATCAGGAATAAAGCTTGCATACACCAAAGCTCAGTCACACTTGTAGGCTGTTTTTATATTCCCACTGCATCCTCCAACCGAAACCTAACACAGTGTTGCGTGGATCACAGATCCTCAGTACAGCACGTGTGGGTCGTTTTGTTTCCCCCTAAAGGATCTTTGGGTCACCAAATGAGCCATTGTTTGATTCCAGTGAGCCAGCATTGTTTGATTCCAGTGATTCCAGCAAGCCCGCATTGTGACATGTTGGGCTTTTCTGAAGACAGGCAGATAAAGGTATTTTTGTTTCGAAATATGTCTACACAAGCAATATCAAGAGCTACATTTTTTTACTTTGCAGCCAGATATGGCATTAACGGTTTTGTAGGTGTGCCTGTCATTTAAAAGCTCTGTAAAGGAGATCTTACGCACCCCCACAGTACAGAGGGAGACCAGGGCGTCTAGAGGTTAAAAGCTTCTGTCCAAGGTCATGGTGGTAAGTGAGTAGAAGTCACCCTCGGTTCTCTTGGACTCCAAAGTATGTGCTCTTCACCACAAGTGCCATCTTAGTACACATGTTACCACAGTGCACATGCACATGCAGTGCACACACGAGGTACGGGTTATGTCTCTGCACCAACACAGGTAGGGCAGCCTGACAGATGTAGGCCTTGAAATCACTCCCATTATTCTATAGCAACACCTCCCACCTTAGTGATAGGTATATACCAAACCTCAAAATTTCTTTCCATTCTTGGCAATATTTTCAAAGAGTCCAGAGAATTATTATAACAACAAGATAATGTGATGTGGGACAAAAATCTAGGTATCTGAGGCCTGGAATAGAACTCCTACCTCCCAGGATTATGCAATCTCTTTTCTTATAAGCAACAATTCACGGTGTGGTAAAATTATGGGGGGAAAATGCTCACAATGTTTAAAGTGATCTCTAGAGAATCTAGACAGAGGCTATTTTGAGAATGCTATCTATTCTAAAATATCTAAATTTTCTCTTGGCCTGTCTATGTCACTCTTTTTGGGAAAAAGAAGAAAAACCTCCCAGAGGCTCAGAGGAAAAGGAGACGCAGGAGAAAGTGGGAAATGGGTTCGACCCCCAGCTCCCAGTTTCCATTGGATCTTTGAGCCTCCAGCTGAGTCTCTCAGCGCCCAGGAGGCGGGTGCTCCGCACACTCACTGTTACCCATTCTCTAAATTGTGACAATGATCAAAATGCCCGTGTATAGTTCCCGACAAATGGAAAAAGAATCGTGTCACTGAGCTTCTATACGGTTATTAGAAACACTTTGGCTTGGATTCTGAGCCCCATGGGGGGTACTGATAGCTTTCCCAGGGAGGTGGTCAGAACCTACTGGAACACTTAGCACAAACATGGTGGAGAAGGGGGGGCCTTCACCCCCAGATTGCAGACTCAGAACAAAACCCCGTCCCTTCCCTGGAATTTGGTGACCAGTGTTGGTGTGAGTTGCAAGGGGATGCTGCGTTTAAAAAAATATTATTTGTGATACACATTCTGGGATAAATGGTCACATGGAGGAAATATGATCATTCACAGATTCTTGGTGGCTAATAAAATTAACCAGTCTCTTCAAGCTAGTGATCAGTGGTGGGTCCCATAGGCCTGAGCGACCAGCGCACCTGACTGCAGGTGAACCGCACCTGTAGAGGCCCCTGAACATCAGCGGACCAGCGCACCACGTGGCAAACGAGGCTGCTCTCTGGTAATTGACCCGAAGGAAGTGGAATCATTAGAAATCACCCCCAATAACTGCAGCCACTGGGATGAACCTTCAGAGACACCTGGTTTGCAGGTATATTCCAAATGACAGGCTGCGAACTCTCTGCTCGTCTCGCACATCCTCATGTAAAATGGGCCTCCACACTGAATTCTAAACTCTGAGCTGGTTCGCCATCTGCTTTCTCTATTGGTTTGACTTTGTTTTTTTTTTTTTTATTATTTAATTATGATAGTCACAGAGAGAGAGAGAGAGAGAGAGAGAGAGAGAGGCGCAGAGACACAGACAGAAGGAGAAGCAGGCTCCATGCACCGGGAGCCTGATGTGGGATTCGATCCCGGGTCTCCAGGATCCCGCCCTGGGCCAAAGGCAGGCGCCAAACCGCTGCGCCACCCAGGGATCCCTATTGGTTTGACTTTGAAAGGTTTGTTTTCTGGTCCAGAGAAAAGCTGATCACTAGGAGGCCAAACACGGACTGTGCATTTCCTCCTCAGGGACATCCACTGAGGGTGATAGAAACCAACCATCAGTTGTTCCTTGTTTTCTCTCCTAGGCATGTGCTCTGTTATATAGGAAAATTTCAAATTTTAAATACTTAATATCATGAATATGAAGGTACTAGGGCTCAGTGCTTGTCGATTTTTTAGCATGCTTATGAACCCCCTGGACATTTTGTTAAAAGGCAGATTATGATTCAGCAGGTCTGGGGGCTCAACCTTCCATGTGTTGCTGATGTTGGTCGGTGAATCGCAATTTGAGCAATAAGGCTAAAATAGATGCACCATACCTCACTAAGCGAATGAGCCCTCACAAAATAATTATGACATTTGCAACACCTTCTTCATGAGAAACAGTAAATACTCCTGCCAGTAACTCCAGTAAACAATTTTACTCCTGCCTCTTGAACTTTGTTGAAAACCAAGGAGAATCTTACCCAGTTAAAGACCTATATGTCATTAACCCCAAATGGCAGAAAATTCTTAAAGTATTATTAATACATTTATTCCAGAAACGTATTTGCATCTACTCTAGGTGAGACAGAGAAAACATACATTGTTCTTGACAACATGAGGCTTACAGTCTGGGCCAAGAGACAGAAAATATATAGATATGTATTTCTTTTTTAAGATTTTATTTATTCATGAGAGAGAGACAGAGAGAGAGAGAGAGACAGAGACAGAGACAGAGACAGAGGCAGACACACAGGCAGAGGGAGAAGCAGGCTCCATGCAGGGAGCCCGATGTGGGACTTGGTCCCAGGACTCCAGGATCATGCCCTGGGCATGAAGGCAGGTGCTAAACCGCTGAGCCACCCAGGGATCCCCCCCCCCCTTTAAAAAAAAAAGATTTTAAAATATGTATTTCTTCTGAAAGAGGCACTGAATACTAAAGATACAAGAAGATCTAACCTAGTTAGTCTCACCCGAGAAAGTGACACGTAGACAAGCTCTGAAATATACATAAGCGTTATGGAAGAGGAGGCAAGACACACCAACCAGGGCCACACAGGAGGGCAGGGTCAGTCGGCAAAGGGTGGGGGAGGGCAGGTGTTTAGTGTGGTTTCCTTAGAAGGTAATGGGCGAGGCAGGGTAAAGAGGTTTAGGAGTTGCTAGTTTAAATACTCTCAGCAGACTCTGGAATATAGGGTTGCTTCTACTCATCTGGCCCTGACGTGATTAGGGCAGAGAAATGAGGCCTGGAATTTAAGAACTGTTAAAGGAGGTGGCTGGGAATATGGGCTCTGGGTTGGTGGGCTTGCATTTCAAAGACATGCTCATAAGTGAGTTATCTCTAGAATTAGCTAACCTTTGGAGGGGCAGTTCCTTTGTGTAGGAGTCCCCAGATGTCAAAACACCAGAATACAGAAAATTAAAAACCCAAACCCCCCAAAATATAGTTAATGCAATCAATAGTATCCAATGGAAAGGTATATATTATATGATGATCAAAATGAAGGTTAGGGTCAGACTTAAGTTCAGGAACCACAAGCATATGGATGTCACTTAAAGCCTGTTGGCGATGCCCATACCCCATGGTGAGAGTACAGAATAGAGAGAAAAATGTTTTGGATAGATAGAATCAATGAAAGTTTGGGAAGAGGAGGATAAATTCTTACTTTACTCAAAATAATTGGTTAGAAGAGGAGGAGAAAGTCTGAAATGTGTGGTTTCATGGAAAACAGGGAAAGAAAAACAAGGCTAGCTCTATCGATGGCGCTAAATACAGATGAACAGGGATATAAGAAGAGAGTCTGTATATCGTCATGCTGATTTCTTAGGTTTTCTTTTATATATATAAAAAAAATGGTTTTGTTCTTCAGGTAGCTGAAAAGACCTTTGCAGGGAGGTATTCTCTGCAATCTACTGTGCTATTCGTCTTACAGGTAGAGGTGCTACTGATGGTATTGGGAGTTTTAAACAATTGGAATAATAATTATAAATATTACCATTTAGAGTCTAAACTTTATTAATACACAATGCAAATTAGCCTGAACTTTCACCAATGCCTTTATGACGACATACAATATTCATTGTCCTGTCTTGAGCTGGGTGAGTACTAGACATAACAGAGCTCCTGTGTTAATTCAACAATCATTCTTTAGCTAGATGGTATGGCCTGTGGTCACAGAAGCCACGTAGCTGTGAGATCACATCATTTATTGAGAGTTGATTTAGAAAGGCCTAGGAGTCATAACTTATACATGAGGTTTGGCTGTATTAACATCTTTCAAGGGGCATCTTCTTTAGCTGACGCAGAACCTAGTAGCAGGCCATATTTTTTCTTCAAGGTAGTTCATTTAGCCTGACACCTCTAATAGTTAGCAATTTTAAAGTTATATCCACCCCAAAGCTACCTCCCTAGAACTTGACACTGGGGCTTCCTGATTGAGTCTCTTGTGGTCCTGATAGTTACCATGAAGTATTTGAGGACCTATCATGTCTTTTCTCCCAGACATCCTCAGGTACCTCAACAGTCTTGTGTATGGTGTGGCTTCAGTGGGATCACCATACTCACCAGTTTGATACACTATAGACTTTATTGGTCTATCTAAAAACTAATCTCCCTACTCCAGATGTGGTCCAACCAGTGTAGGATAGGACTATTAACCTCCTTCTCTTGGACACTATACAATGACTATTGCTGGCCTTTTATTTATTTTTAAAGACTTATTTGTTTATTCATGAGACACACACACAGAGAGGCAGAGACACAGGAAGAGGGAGAAGGGAGAAGCAGGCTCCATGCAGGGAGCCCAATGTGGGACTCCATCCCTGGACTCCGGGATCATGCCCTGGGCCGAAGGCAGGCCCTAAACCACTGAGCCACCCAGGCATCTCTATTGCTGGCTTTTTAAATAGCCACATTACACTGTTGATGGGTTAGGCCTAACTCATCCAAAATTCCCTACATTATTTTTTGGAAATCTACTACCATGAATTTTGATATGCTCACTTTAGATTTTTATTTGATTTCTGTGGAATGATACATAAAATTTCTATTTCCTTAAGAGTTTAAGGTTCATTCTGTTTGATTTCAATTACCTTTCCTATCAATCCTGTCCAGATCTTTTGAGTAGCTTACATCATCTCCTATATATGCTTTACCTCTTAACTTCCTGCCAACTCTCAGTTTGAGAATTATTACCGTATTGTCATATGAGCCATTGATGGTTGAGGTTTTCAGCGATGGGCCATGAAAAAAGCTCTTCCACCCGAGGTTCCACAGTGATGTTAGTGGGAGCACCAATCAGCTTTCTAATTCATGTTTCTTCATTCAACCAAAATGTAAACCAGTAAGCTCTTCTATCATTCAGTCAGTATTTTTGCATTGTACTCACTGCTGTGGAAATGAAGTAAATGCTTTGTTGAAACAAAAACTCCACCTCTACTACCTTTCTGACACTTACCACTCATTAGTAACCCCGTAAAGTAATGTGTTGATATTTATAGAAGAAAGAAACTTGGGGGGCATTGGGTGGCTCAGTGGTTGAGCATCTGCCTTTGGCTCAAGGCACGATCCCAGGGTTCTGGGATCAAGTGTTACATCGGGCTCCCTGCAGGGAGCCTCCTCTCCCTCTGCCTGTGTCTTTGCCTTGCTCTGTGTCTCTCATAAATAAATAAAATCTTAAAAAAATCGGGGACACCAGAATAGTGATAAAACTGGTTATAAAATATTAGATATCTGGACTCTCAATGTATTTCCTCCTCCCTGCCCCATTTTACCTTGGGTGCTTAAGAAACAATCATGTGAAACAAGGTAACATCTCAGAGACAAGGGTCCAAACCCTCACTATCTGGGTTATTATTTACTATTAATTCTGTATCAAAATTCCCTTTCCTTTTAGTCAGAGGTAGACCTCTTGTGATTTGGGGCTTTAATTTTTTTAAGCAGGAACATACTGTAGTGAGGATCTTAAGAATGTTACTCTATAAATCTGCACTGCTATTAAAGCTATAAAATATCTGGCTAAGCATATACCAATAAACAAATCCTACTGCATTGTCTGAGAGAAGCATATCAAAATAAACTATTCGTACCTAATATGGACTTTATCACCAGCTATTATACAGTGAATAAACCCTATTGCCTTACCTCAACTGAGAAAGCTTTCCTGCATCAGCATTTCTTAAGCTGCATGAATCACATGTAATGCTAATGTCACATGCAATGCTAATGTGTGGCAATAAACATCTTCAGCTGCACTTCACCCAGCTGGGGCTCCCCAGAAACGATGGTCACATTAATGGTAGTTTATCAAAGCCTAGTAGGAGTTTTGTAACTGGACACAGAAGTCATAGACTAGATACACAAGTACATATGTATTTTTATGTTTTTGTCTCACTTCCTTTAGATTCCTGGGCCACCCTTCAAAAAGTAAAAATAGTCCTCTGACCTCAAAATAGCCATTTTAATCATGAATACTTTCCAATGTAGTATGTTTTAACAGGGTTCTTTTTTTTTTTACATTTAATATTGAGTTATTATAGCTTCACAAGAGGTTGTAAAAAAAAATTCTGCAGGACAGTCCTATGTATCCTTTACACAGTTTCAAAAAATGAAAACTATAGTATAATAGAAGCCAGGAGATTGTATTGGTACGATCCACAGAGCTTATTCAGATTTCAATTTTATACACATTTATTCTGTGTCTGTGTGTAGTTTTATGCAATTTTAACCGGTGCACAGATTTGTTACTACCACCACCACCACCACGAGAGAGAACTGTTCCACCACCATAAATCTCTTTTGCGCTATTCTTTGATAGCCAAATCCTCCCCTTCCCTAACTCCTGACAACCACCAATATGTCCTCTATCAATTTATTTCAAAAATATTATATAAATGGAATCCTACAGTATACAACCTTGTGTGACTGGCTTTTATCCATGCGGCACAAACCCATTGAGAGCCAACCAAGTTCTTGTGCTTTTCCATATGGTATTCCTTTTTATTGCCGCATAGTATTTTAAGGTGTAGGTTTACCAGGTTTTGACTCATTGACCAGTTGGAGGACATTTAGATGGTTTCCAGTTTGGGGCTGTTGTGGCCAAAGCTATTAGGAACATTCCTGTACTGCTTTTGGGTGAACACAAGTTTTCATTCCTCTAGGATGAATACCCGAGAGCACAATTGCTGGGTGGCATACGGTAAGGGCATGGTTAGCTTTATACGAAGCTGCCAAACAATTTCCAGAGGCGCTGTTCCATTTTATATCCCCACCAGCCACGTATGAGTGATCTAGGTTCTTAGCAGCCTCATTAGCATTTGGTGTCAAATGTAATTTTAAGGTCACGACTAGGTTGTAAATTTTTTGTGGTCGGGTGTGGTGTTATGTCACCTTCAAAACATGTTGATATTACAGAGTAACATTGATTTAATGGGACCTTTTTGGATATTTGCTATAACCAGGATATCAAACAGGACAAAGACATGCCTCTCCTCCAGGCAGGAGCTCTAGGTCTATTTGCATGCAGCTGCTGCCAATCCAAATGTCAGAGGCCAGGCAGGCGACATAAATGAGTAAAGCTGGCAGTGAATCAGGGCATCTGCAAAGGTGGTGGGGACTGTGGTCCACTGGAAAGCACAAGCCTGGCCAAAGTTACCATGTCTCCGGGCAGCCATTCCAGCTGTGCTGTCCATGTCCTGATTTTTCTGGGAACAACAAACCATCCCTAAAGTGCAGTTTCTAAGTAGGAAATCTGATTTGTAAGTGGAGACGCCAGTTTTGAAAGACTCCAGACTCTACAAAAAGTCTTCAGGATCAACTCTGGCCTCAAGACAAGTTGAGAATTATCATTTAGAGATAGGAGAAGCCCACTAAAAAGAAAATGTATGTGCAATCTTCTCAGTCACCAGGAAAAGGTTATTTTATATCAAAGGAACCTTTTTAGGGTAGGACTGCACTTCTCATACTCAAACGTGCTTATGAGTCACCTGAGGATCTTACTAATCTGAGTTAGTAGGTTGGGATGTGGACTCTTCAGTCTTCTACACTTATTCTGTATCCCTTGACACTGCTGCTTCAGAAACCACTCTAAGAAGCGAGCATGTGGATAATATCTGTGCTGAACCCTGAAGACTGAGTAGTGTTTGTAGGAATAAAAATGGACCCTAGCGGGGATCCCTGGGTGGCTCAGCGGCTTGGCACCTGCCTTCAGCCCAGGGTGGCTGGAGACCCGCGGGATCGAAACTTGCATCGGGCTCTTTGCATGGAGCCTGCTTCTCCCTCTCTTTCTGTCTCTCGTGAATAAATAAAATCTTTAAAAAAATACCATCTTCTCTAGTAGGGTCCATTTTTTTTATCAGTTGTGTAGGTAGGTAAACTGGGAATTATCTGTGGAATTGTAAAATCTTCAGTTTGTATTGTAAATAGTTACACAAAAGTGAGGCAATAAACTTGAAAAGGCAGATGTTGAAATGGCATCAGGTTAGATTTTCTTTATATTCAGCAGCTTGGGAGAACACATGTAGTCAGGTGACTATCAGTAACAAATGTCCACAGTTTCTATGATCACTCTCTTGATTATAAATGGGTCTCTCAGTTACAGTCAGGCAGTGGCACCCTGCCACTCAGTTCAAGAAGGGATAGTTACCTTTTGCCTCTTAAAAATATATATATATTTTCACCTGAACTCCAAAGTCTCTCAAGGACTCTGGGAAACAGATACTCATCCTACTGGTTGTCAATATTTATATCCATAGGGACTCCAATTCTAAAGGTCTGGATATCTTCATTATTCTTGTTATTTTCTTCTTCAATAAGGAGTTTTACAAAAACACAAAAACATAAAACCCTTCTTTTCTAACCAAAAAAAAAAAAATGTCAGAGGTCACACGATTATGGAAACACTAGCTTTTAGGGGTCATTGGTCCTGCTCAGACCACACATAAGTAAAACAAAATTTCCCCCAGTTAAAAATAGATGAAAAAAAAAAAGAAATGAATAAGCAAATGAATGAATGAACTTCTATTTTAGTAGAGGGATGATGTTTGTAATAAAAGGAGATGAAAAAGAAAAGTGAGAGAACATATGGGACCAATCCTGAGGGAAAAAAAAAGCAAAGAACTGATAAGGAGGGGAAGAAAGGAGAGGTGGGTCTAGGAAGATTTCCAGGCTAGAAATCGTCTTTGAAAGACCTGAAAAACTAAGCTGGAGAAAAACTATATCTATACAGGGTGGGGCATTTCTATCTCTGATGACTGATACCTAGCATCAGCATTATTTTTAGTTCTCTTCCACATTTTAGTTAAAATAGGTCTATTAATTGTTCTTGGTGTTTATATGGTTTCACTTTATGAGAAGCTATGGAAATGTCACATATATAATTTTTAATGAGGTCATTGCACACTATAATTTATTTTTACGGATTATAGAAATCCTTCCAATAAATCCATACTCCAAGTCATTATCTTTTTTTTTTTTTATAATAGGTTCATTGTATGGGATGCTTGCAATGGCCTTGAGAAGATGGCTGTAGTCCACCAGCTGTAGCAGGTGTGATTGACCAAAAGTCCTTGTATCTATCTTAAATTCATCACCGTGTTTGCACAGAGGCCAGGTCTTCCACAAGCTGCTCCCTGCCAGTGATTGAGTGTGGCAAGGACAGTTTATCTGTTCCTGCTAGACATGGGCGCCCCTGAAGGCTGACCGGCTGGAAGACTGATGGCTTTGCCAAACCTACCTTAGACGGTGTGGAAGTCTGATGCTTCCACCCAATCTGCTCTCCCGGTCTTCTGACTGGAGTCAGACTTGCTTTGCAGCCTGAAGGCTCTCACAGTTTTATCTGTCTCCCTCCCAATTTGCCCCCCCATATGCACTTTTCTTTAGGACATTCCCTCTATCTGCCTCTCCGAAGAAACAGGTTAAGCAATGCCTATATCATGATAAAACATTCCTTTATTGGTAGACATTTAGCTTATTCTCAAAATTTTTTGTTAATACAAATATCACAGTAATAAATATCCTCTACTTGTAACTTTATGTATTGGTAGTTTGTTTTTTCTTCTTTTGACTACATTCTGGGAATGCAGTTGATTAAAGGGTGTATATATTCATCATTTAAATAAATGTAGTACAATTACTGTCAATGAATACATTTAAACCAAGATACAACTTAGAAAAACCCTAGGTATTAATGAAATGTTTTCCTTATCCAGAAGTGACAACATAGCAAAAGTACAAACTAAGAAAATTGGTCTCTTAGTATGGTATCTATAATGTGTCCAGTTTAACAATAAACCCTTTGTAGGCTTACATAAAATATCAAATATTTGACAGAGCTATTAATAATATAGAAGAGGGGGGTAGCTTAGGTGGTTAGGCACCTGCCTCTTGGTTTCATCTCAGGTCATGATCTCAGGGTCATGAAATAGGGCCCTGTGTTGGGTTCTGTACTAGGCTTGGAGCCTGTTTAAGATTTTTTCTCTTCCTCTCCCTCTGCCTTTCCCCCCACCTTTCTCTCCCTCTTTAAATAATTAAAAATAATCTAGAATATGGATTAGTCCTTGCCTTTCGATTGCCAGCACTTATATGTAAGGGTAAACTAAGAAGAGACATAAAATGGAAATAATTCTAATATTTTCATTCTAATGTTAATGTTTATAAATCATTAATATTCAAAGACTGACATCTAGAATGTTGTGTCATCTGTAGTCCTATTTATTTTTCCTTTTTTAACATTTTCAAGAATTAGTAAAACTAGACAGTAGTTGCAAATTTCAAATCCACACAATTGCATGGTACTTTACTGTGTTACATTTATCTCATCAATATGCATTACCTGGAATCTTGCATAACAATTGATCATAAATATGAGTTGAACAGAGTGGTTATTTAGAACAAATCATTTTCTGTGATGTTTATTTTTCATTTTATTTTCTTAATTTTAATTTCAGTTTAGTTAACATACAGCATCACAGTTTCAGATTTTAGGATACTTGTTTTCAACAGTACTGGGTAGCAAAAAAAAATTTTTTTTTTTTTTTTTTGGCTGGTGGTAGCAAAATTTTTTGATCAAAAATAAATGCTGTGATGTCACAAGAGGGTGACATAGGCTGCTGCTGACCTTGCTCCCCATCATGGGAAGAAGATCTGACAACTATTAAAAAAGACACCGCTGACATAATCCTAAAACATGGGCTGAAGCACCTCCCCTATACCAGAGACCAAAACAGATGGCATTAGAAGGTAAGGGAAGTGGCCCAACAAAGGCACGATCACTCCTCCAGGCCAGTACAACATGACAGAAAGAGGTCTCCCCTGAGTCTTCAGTTCCTTCCCTGAGAAAAGAGAACCTGGGGAGACAGTGGAGCACCCTAGCATATAGGCGGCATTCAGATCTTGCACCACAGGGATTATGAAGGAATGTGCAAGGCTCAAACACTGGAAATCTGATTGTGAGAGAGAAGGGCCTTACTGCAACCCACATATGGATTTGGCAGACCGAGTTCATACCTGCTGTGCTCAAGTAATAATCCTTACCTGGGGTATTGCTCATCTGCAATAGCAGGTCAGGGTATGCTCTGACTGGGAACTGGTGTGGTGCACACATGCCTAATTTGGATAATCAAACAAGAAGCTCTGCTGGCCCTAGATCCTGGCTTACTCATGCCCAGGCAATGAGCTGAATCACACTCCCATCTGCAGTGCTCTGACTTCCTGCCCCGTCTGACTGAAAGGGCTGGCGAGGATTCCTGGAAGCAGTGCAGTCCAGTGGCACTTGAGTGAAGAGGCAGGCAGACGGAGCTGATCACCCCCAGAGCAAAGGCAGTAGTATGGTGCCAGGAGTCTTCTCATGCTAAGTACAGGCAGGGGAGTTAATTCATAGCCAAGGCTGAGTGTAGCTCCCAGCCTCTCCCAACTGGAGAGCCTGTTTGGGAAATTATGAGTAGCTCTGGAGCAGCCTTGTACCCTCCCACTCAGGGAAGGGAGCTAAAACACAACGCTACCCACTGTAGAGAGACCTTCCAGCCCCATCTGACCAGAAGGGCTGGTAACAACCCCTGGAGGCTGTGTGGCCCAGCAGTACTCAAGTCAAGAGGCAGGTGACAGAGCCAACAGTTTTCATAATAAAACCAGTAGCTCTGTTCAGTCATGGAATGTGGGGTGTGGGTTGGCTTTAATGAAGGCAAAATATAGAGAGCTTTTTTGGTTAATGAGCTGCTTCTCCTGCTACTCCCAGGCAGGGAATTTAACTCACAGCCACACTTATTACTGAATCCAGCTTTCAGCCTGTCTGACCAGGGAACCTAACCAGAGCACACCAGAAGCTACGTAACTCATTCAACAGTCCTATGTACAATGGCACTTAAACAGAGAGTACAGCCCCCTCAGAGCAAAACAGGCAGCCTCATCTAACCAGAGAATTTCGTGCACACTCTGGCCTGATTCAAGGGCCCTAAAAATGTGCTGTGAAGACTGTAGGTCCCATCATACTGCCTATCAGGGCAGAAAAACTAATTCATAGTCCCATCTACTAATTAATATAAGACCGAGTCCTGATTGTCTAGTAAGACCTGACCATATAATTCAGTCAACCATGGAATATAGCCTATAACCTCACTTGGGTAGGGATGAAAGGCAGCAGTTCCATTCAACTGTTCTCAGCTCTTGGCTCTCTCTCCCATTCCCATCCTCAGAACACAAGTGGTTGCCTCACCTCAAAAGAGACAATAACAGGCCCACCTGCCCAATAATGTTGCTAGCAACATACCCAGAAACCCAAACTGAACTGACTTAAAGAAATCACCCTACCAAAACAAACCTGTAAAGTCTGGGACAGTAGATCAGTTGCCGAAATGTGTACACCTCAACATAAGCAATCAGGCAAATATAACAGGGCCAAAAGAAAGCGATAAGGCTCCAAGAACTGATCTTAAAAAAATAGAGATCTGTGAACTGTCCAGATCCAGAGTAATACACCTAGGGAAGTTTAGTGAACTACAAGAACACAAAAACAAACAACTAAATTAAATTAGGAAAGCAATGCACAAACACATGAGAAGTTTAAAAAAATGAAAGCAATAAAAAAAATCCCAAACAGAAATGCTAGAGTTGAAAATACAATAACTGAAGAATTCAATGGAGAATTTCAAGAGTAGATTTGACAATGCAGAAGAGATATTTAGTGACCTGGAAGATACAGGATGTTAGAAATTACCCAGTCAGAAGAAAAAAAAAAAAAGAAAAAAAAAAGAAATAGAGAAGAATGAAGAAAGCCCATGGAAATTTAGATACAATGAAAGAAACGTTAACATTATGAGAATTCCAGGAGAATAGAAAGGGATAGAATGTATTTTTTAAAGCAATAATGGCTGAGGATTTTTCAAGCTTACAAGAGAAATGGTCATCAAAATACATAAGGCCTTAAAAAAAAAAAAAGGTCCTAGATAAATTGAATCCAAAGAGGGCTACACCAAGACACATTATAATTGTCAAAAGTCAAAGACGAGGAGTTTTAAGAGCAGAAAGAGAACGTGCATACATGGGAAATCTCATACTATTAGGATATTTCTCAAAAGATACTTTCAGGCCAGGAAAGTAGGGGATAATATATTCAAAATATTGAAATAACTGTCAACCAAAAATTCAATATATAGTGAAATTGTCCTTCAGAAGTGAAGCAGAGATAAAGAATTTCCCAAACAGAAGGTGCTAGATTACCACTCACCTTACCAAACAACGCCAAAGAGAGTTCTTTGAGTGGAAGTACAAGAATACTAATTAACACCATAAAAACATTAAAAGATAGTGTAAGTCTCAGTGGTATTGGTGAATATAGAGTCATAACTACATTCTGCAATAAGGTAATAGTGGCACATAATTCACTCTTAACTTTAATCAAAAAGTTTAAATATATATAGTAAAATACCATTTACATGTATTTTCTATATGTAACTACAATCAGATTATTAGAATTATGGTTAATAGCAATAACCTAAAATATGAGGGGAAGAAGATGTAGAAGTATAAAGCATACAAATTCTATTAAAGTTGTTTTCAGTTTAAAAAGAGGTGTTACAATTTCAAGATATTTTATGTAAGTCACATAGTAATCACAAGGGAAAAATCTTGCAGTAGTTAATTATAACAAAGAACGTGATAAAGTCGAAGCATACAGATACCAGAAGACATCAAAACACAACCAAAGGCAGCAGGATAAAAAACAACAGATCTACAAAACAACCAGGAAACAACAAAATGGCAACGGTGAGTCCTTACATATCAAAAATTACTTTAAATGTACACAGAATTTTCCATTTACAAATTATGGAATAGCTGAATGAATAAATAAGATCTAATAATATGCTCCCAACCAGAGACTAATTTAAGCTTAAAAGAAACAGACTGAGAATGAAGAGATGGAAAAGATATTTCAAGCAAATAGTAACCATACAAAGCAGGGTTATCTACACTTACATCAGACAAAATAGACTTTAAACTAAAAATGGAAAAAAGAGCCAAATAATGTCATTTTATAATTAGTTATCAAAAAGATATAATTGTAAATATTTATGCACCCAATATTGGAGCACTTAAATACATAAAGCAAAAACTAGCAGAGTGAAACAGAAATATAAACAGCAATACAGTAATAGCTAGGGACTTTTTAATACTCCACTCTCAATGGGTATATTAGATAAATAAGTAAACAGCATATTTAAACATTGTTATAGACCAAAAGGACTGGATAGGTATATATAGAACATTCTATCCACAGCATAATGCAAATTCTTCTCAAGTACACATGGAACATTTTCTAAGTCATATGTTAAGTCACAAATACCTCTTAGCAAATTCAAGAAGATTAAATCATACCAAGTACCTTCTCTGACCACAATAACATAAAACTAGAAATCAGTAACATAGAGGAGCACATGGAAATTTCATGAACACATGGTAATTAAACACTCTCCTGAATGACCAATGAATCAAAGAAGAAATTAAAGAGGAACTCAATTTCTTGAGACAAATGGAATGCAAACACAACACTAAGGAAGTAGAAAAAGGAAAACACAGAGCCCAAACTTAGCAGAAAAAAGAAAAACTGATTAGAGCAGAAATAAATGAAATAGGGAATAGAAAATATTATTTAAACTAATAGTTGTCTTTTTAAAAAACATGCAAATTGATAAACTCTTAGCTAGACTAACCAAGGGGAAAAAGGGGCCCTAATCAACAAAATAAAAGAAAAAGATGACATTAAAACTGATACCAAAGAAATACAAAGGATCATAAGAGCCTGTTAACAAACAAGACAACCTAGAAGAAATGGAAAGATTCTTAGAAACATACAACTTACTAAGAGTAAATCAGGAAGACACAGACAATAGAAATAGACCAATTACTAGCAATTAGATTGAATCAGTAATCAAAAAATCTCTGGACCACATTACTTCACAGGTGAATTTTACCAAACATTTAAAGAAGAATTAACAAACAATCCTTCTCAAGCATTTTTAAAAAGTCAGAGAGTAGGGAATACTTCCAAACTTATTTTATAAGGCCACCATTATCTCAACACCAAAACTAGAAAAGGACACTATTACAGGCCAATATCCCTGATGAATATAGATAGATGAATATAGATGAATATAGATCCCTGAATCCAGCAGCACATTAAAGCATCATACTCCATGATCAAGTGGGATTTGTCTCCAGGATGCAAAGATGGTTTAACATGTGCAATTCAACCAGTGTGATACACCGCATTAGTAGAATGCTTTTCTTCTAAGTGAAGGAACAAGAGAAGGATGCTCATACTGACTAGTCTTATTCAGCATAGTACTAGAAACCCTAGCCAGAGCAATCAGGCAAGATTAAAAAATAAAGGTATCAGGAAAAGAGGAACTAAAATTTAGACTCAACTAAAAAACCATTAGATCTTATCAATGAATTCAGTTAAATTTCAGCAAAATTAACATACAAATGTCAGTAGTGTTTCTACACACTAACAGCAGGTTTGGTGCAAAATAAAAAAAAAAGCATTTACAATATGATCAAAAACAACAAAATACTTAGAAATAAACTAAAAGAGAAAAATATCTACTCAGAAAATTACAAGACACTGATGAAGAGAAGTGAAGACAACGCAAATGGAAAGGTATCCTGTGTTCATGGCTTAGAGGAACTAATATTGTTAAAATGTCAATAGGGCTAAAATTCACATACAGATTTAATGAAATTCCCATCAAGATTCCAATATATCATTTTTTATAGAAATAGAAAAATCACTCCTAAAATTTATAGGGAGCCATAAAAGACACTGAAGAGCCAAAGAAATGATGAGAAAGAAGAACAAAGAAAGGTATTATGGTAAGTGTAAAAAGTTAAAGAAAAATACCACATGATCTCACTTGCCTACAGAATTTAAATAAACAAAAATAACACTAACTGATAGAAAATGATAGAAAAAAAGAGCTTAGACTACTTCCGGTTGCCAGAGGCAGATAGTAAGTATAGGAGAAATTTAGAAGAATGTGGTCAAAAGGGTATAAACTTGTACTTATTAGAGAAATAAGAACTAGGGATATAATGTACAACATGATAAATATAGTTAACACTACTGTATGCTATGTAGCAAAGCTGCTGAGAACAATTCCTATGAGTTTTCACAAGAGGAAAATATACTTTTTCTTTTCTTTATACTGTATCTGTATGGGAAGCTGAGCCTACTGTGGTAATCATTTCACAATATATGTAAACCGAACTATCACACCGTCTACCTTGAACTTCTACATTAATGTATGCCAATTATTTCCCAATAAAACAAAAAAATGAACACCTGTATCATTGTCAAAAACCATTTGTGTTTAAATGGAATTTGCATAAAGCAGCTTTTTGTATATTTCCCAATTATTGTACTTATGTATAAAAAAAGAATATTATGCCATTTTTCCTTAATAGGCAAGGATAGCATAATATCGATCAGGATATAATTTAATATAATTTAAAAACCACTACAGAACTATATCCTTTGAGACCAGCATCTCTGTAAGTACTTTTATATATTCTGCTAAAAAATAAAAACACTGTTTCTATCTATACAGTGAGCCACATACTATCATGTCAAAATTAAACATCTGATCTAGAATTACTGCAAGGAAGGGAAAAATAAAAAAACCACAAATGCTATTTTAAAAGCTTGCTACTCTGATGAATTAACCAAAGGTGCTTTTTAGACAGATCCTTCTACATACTCTTTTGCTAATATGTGTAATAACTGAGATGTACTCCACAGTCATATTTTTTTAAAGAAAATCTTTAGTGAGTTTTTCATTATCCTTTTAATGAAAACTCTTTCATGGGGGGAAAAAAGGAAACCACACTATCTTATGTGATATGAGGTATGAAATTAACCAGGTGCTATTTTTACCTTTTCTGGTCACAATGGACATAGAAATAGGAGGAAAACTTGAATATTTTTCAGATTTGGTACTAGGTAGGTAAAAACCTACCCAGGCAAAACTCTGCAAAGCACACAGCAGAAAAACAGCACCTCTTCATTTTTACCTTGGTCAATATAGACCTTTCCATCTTAAATATTTTATTGGCTATTTAAAATAATTTAGAAAAATAAGAGGATTTTAAAAGATATCACCTAAACAGATTAGTCAAGTCTATGAAACGTACTGAGCATTTAAATGTTTTCTATCTCATTTTAAAGGGACATTTACAAATGTAGCCATGCACTATTTTAGAAATCGGTAATCAAGAGACTTCCCACCCCAAATAAGCCTAGTAAATAATTTTTAAGAAGCTTAATGTAGAATATATATGCTTTAAATAAATGTATATAAACACATCATTACTTACCATTGTGCCTGCTAGCTTTTCTATGGAACGGGACTTTATATTTTCTCTCTACCCTTCTCCACTCTGCTCTGCGCTCCTCAGGCTAAAGAAATGAGCTCCACCAATGGGCTCCCTTGTCCTCTGGCTTCTGGGTAGTTTTGGCCGATGGTTCTTGAGCACTTGCAATGGGCTGGACTCTCCCAAGCCTAATCTAGTGAGGAAAACCTCACAGCACCCCCACAAAGAAATGTGGGAAAATACAAGCTGGAATGATGTTCTGTTAATTGTTCACATTAATTTTTCCTTCTAGTAATCATGGTATTGATCCGGCTACACATTTTATCCCAGCATCACTATTCTCAAATGCTCTCCAGAATTAGACTTCTATTACCAGCCAAGAAAGTGCTGGGTA
Organism: Vulpes lagopus; assembly: GCF_018345385.1. NCBI lineage: Eukaryota > Metazoa > Chordata > Mammalia > Carnivora > Canidae > Vulpes > Vulpes lagopus. The sequence continues at coordinate 19,715,787 of NC_054834.1, read as the reverse complement.
AACTCCAGTGTTTGCTGTTCTTCTGTAACCAGTGAGACATTTATATCTATTCACGCCTTGGAAAAATTCAAGAGTTTTTAACTTCCTTACAAGTTCTCAAGGAGAGGACCTCTTTTTAAGCCCTTTTTAAAAAGATTGTATTTATTTACTTGCAAGAGAAAGAGAGAGCATGAGAAAGAGAGAGAGAGAGCACACAAGCAGACTCCCCGCTGAGCAGAGATCCAATGCAGGGCTCAATCCCAGGACCCTGAAATCATGATCTGAGCCAAAGGCAGATGCTCAACTGACTGAGCCACCCAGGTGCCCTGAAGATAATCTCTTAATAGGGTCCCACTGCTTCATAGGATCTCACTAACCCCAAGGAGCAACAACACTTTAACATTAATTCTGATAATGTACCTTAAAAACTTAACATCTAAGATTTCAATTTTTCCTTTTAAAGCAGGAACAGTGATTTGAATATGGTAAACACAATTGGAATGACCAACTTTAATCAAAATAATTAGATTAACAAATTAACAACTCCAATACCCCAATCCCAAAAGCATTCATATAAACCTAATGACAGGGAGTTACACTGCCACACACGCAGGAACAGAAACCCAGATGCAGTACGATTTATTCTGAGTCACTCCCCACAGGGAGTGGGCAGAGGGGAAGTAACTCAGAAGGGGCCAGAAGCAGGTATGTGAAGGCATGAACAGGTTTGCGGTGGACATACAGTGTATGGTGTGTAACGTACCCCAGTTCAAATGTGGAAGGTAGACGGGCAGAGGCTGATGTGGAAATGAGGAGTTACACTTATAAAACATTTTTTTAAAGATTTTTTTATTTATTCATGATAGACAGAGAGAGAGAGAGAGAGGCAGAGACACAGGCAGAGGGAGAAGCAGGTTCCATGCAGGGAGCCCGACATGGGACTCGATCCCGGGTCTCCAGGAATCACACCCTGGGCCAAAGGCAGGTGCCAAACCGCTGAGCCACCCAGGGATCCCCAAGCATTATTTTTTTTAAACACTTGCTAGTTTCTGCCTCTGGGCATTCTGCCAAACTATTCTCATTTATTCTGGAGCGCTAGTCACTACAAGGAAAGTATAAAATACATACTTGTAAGATGTATGCCTTCTCAGAAAATACGCCTTGAATGACTGGATCAAATAACATTCTTTTATAATTTTTTGCTGTGAATCTTCCCAGGAGTTTAAAATTTTTTTAGTTATGAGTTTCCTAGATACTCAGTAGTTTAAGGTTTTCTTCCCCCCAACCTTACTGAAGGACAGACAAGTTATAAGATATTTGAAGTATAGAACATGAGGATTTTATCTGCATGTACATTGAGAAAGGAGTCCCCGAGTTAATTAACCCATCCGTCACCTCACATTTTACACTTCTGTGTGTGAGACCATTTAAGTTCTGCTCTTAGCAAATCTCGATTAGACAGTTCATCCTTATCAACTCCAGGGATCGTGCCATGCATTACATCCTCAGCTCTTATTCATCTTCCAGCTGAAACTTTGTAGTCTTTTATCAACCTCTCCCCATTTCCTCCACCCCCAAACAACCCATCTTCTATCATTTCTAGGAGTTCAACTTAAAAAAAAATGATTCCACATATAAATGATACCATGCAGTATATTTCTTTCCACCTGGTTATTTTACATAGCTTAATGCTGACCAGTTTTATCCATGTTATTGATAAGGGCAGGATTTTCTTCTTTGATAAGACTGAGTCCCCACTATAACGTATACCACGTTGGTCTATCCATAGATGCTTGGGTTGCTTCCATTCCTCAGCTACTGTGAATAATGCTGCAGTGAACACGGCAGTGCAGATGAGATATATTGCACTTAAAACAGGAAAATATTGTGACTATTTGGGACAGCCTTTGGTCGGGTAACTTCAAAGTCACAGGGAAGTTTATTCCGAAGTAGACTTAAAATCATCAAAATAATCACCGAGAGGTACGTATAGATAACTTTATTTCCCATTTCCTTGTTTGCAGCTGGTTCTAAAAGCAACGATTTCAGCTGTGGCCCGTGCTGAGGGCTTCAAGGTACCTCTTGACTCAACCAGCAGCAAACGTCCATGGTCACATTCCCATTGGTGGAAAGATTGACCCCATCCATAGGACATCCGTGTATTGGGAGTTTCTCTCGCCCTCCTCTCTGTTGCAGTAATGACTATTCATTTTTAAAGGCTCAGTTTCGGGACATTACCCTCCTAGAAAACTTCCCTGACCAATTAGGCTGGAGTCCTGGCCCCGTCTGTACTTATGCCTTGCGCACTTAAAGATAGTCGTGACCCATTGCTGCCCCTACTGTGTAGTTTAGTGATCATCTGGATGCTTCTTTTCCCACTAGACTTTGAACTTATTAAAGGTAAAAACTTTTTGTCGTCACATTCTCAGTGTCTAGCATGTTGTTGGCTATGAATACATACTTGTTTCATAAATAAATGAATTTCACCTTTTCTTATACCAAGGCAAAGCCTCAAACAGTTGCCCAGTTGAGCCTAACTCTCAGCAGAATAATAGATGCTGAAAGCGGTCAGAACAATTTCAGCCTCATCACAACAGCTAAACCTTTCTGGAAAGCGTCAGCTCTGGAAACGGTCTTCAGAAACTGTTGCTCCTAAATACAACCTATTCTTGACTTCCTTGTCATCATTGTCAGTTTTTTTTTTTTTTTTTAATATAGTGTTTGTGGTTTAACCTCAAAAGGTACCATGCCAGCAAGGCAATCCATTGGTTAACCCTTGCTAACCTTGGTTCTGGTCTGGCTTGAGGAACTATGATACTGGGGAGATTTCACGAATAATTGATTGATTTCAGACATTATCCACTGTGGCTTACCTAACAAAGCATAATTGATTCATGGCTTCTTTAACCCAAAGAATATTCTATTTTATGATCCTTTGCTCAGAATGTTCTGTTGCCTGCACTCGTTTTTCACATCTTACGTGTGGTTGGGCATACATGAAATCACCTCGCTAACAATTTGTCCAGCTTTGCCCTTTCTTTCCAACCTACCTTCTGCCTTTCTATCATCAGCACTTGCTCCTGGTAATGCCCTGGTCCCATTCGGGGATACCTTGCTAGGTTGTCCTCTTCCAGTCTGGGACACAATATGGCCTTCCCACTGCTTGCTCACTCCTAGTCCATCACTGAGACCCTCAGTAGATCTTGTGGTTAATGACCTGGATTCCATCACTGCTGGGCTTTCTGAGCCTGTTAAGAGAATATTAGCAGGACTAATCTGATAAATGAATTTGTTCACTGGAGGAAGATTAAGAAAAAACTCAAGGATTTACGCAGTTACAATTACTGTTTTCCAATTCTATGGTTCTCTGCTTAGAGGGAAATGGGTTGTTTCATGGCCAATTATCAGGGGCTCATTTTGATCCTGAAGCATACTATACACTCTTCCATTCCGTATCTACGCAAAGAACCATCCCTGGTTTTGACATGGGATTTTGCAATATGTTTCAAGGTAAAATAGGGTTTCCAATTCTCACTTATCTGTCTTAAACACATTTTTTTTTTTCTCTCCAGACACCTTGAAATTTGAATCCATGAGCGAGATACAGGGAAAAGAGGTATGATGTGGTAGAAAGTGGCCGCCTTTGATAGTAAAAGACACATTTGGGTCCCTAACCAGTCACTCACTGCCTATGTGACTTTGGTCAATTTTGTTTTAAAGTGTCTTAGCTTAAGTTTTATTATCTTAAATGGGAGGTCGGAATTACTGCTTTGCCTGTTTTGTAGGCTTTTTTTTTTTTTAAACCTAATCTCTATCAAGTCTAATTTTGTGTCTTGTTTTTTTCCAGAGATCCAAGAACCTTGCATACCCACAGGCATGAAGGTATTCATCTTTTTTATTTTCTAAAGTCTCTATGGCTTCAGGTTGAATGTTTAGGTCTAAAATAATCTATTTAATGCATCTATTATAGCATAAGGTGAAAAATGTCATCTACCATATTTCATGGGGAGCAAAGTGCCCCAAGCATGTTGATTTTCCCCATCCCTCATATATGCCTCTGCCTGTATAAGGCTCTCCTCAGGGCACCCTTGACCTCTGTGTTCCTCAGACTGTAGGTCAGTGGGTTCAGCATAGGATTGAAGAGGCTATAAAATAGGGAAAGAATTTTCTGCTGCTCCTCTGGGTGGTTGGATTTGGGGGCCATGTACATGACGGTGGCGCTGCCAAAGAAGAGCCCCACCACAGAGGTGGGAGGACCAGGTGGAGAAGGCCTTTCTGTGGCCTTCTGACCACCAAATAATTTTATGGGAAAATATGTGTGCAAAATGTTTGTTCATGTACTTGTTTGCTAACAATTCTGTTACTCCAAAACAAAAACTTCTTGTTCTATTAATTTTATCATCTTCAACTTTTATGATTTTTACCCTCCTGGTTTGGTTTTAATAATTTGGAAATACTGTTTCTATGCCAGGAAAGATTTTGTCAAGTTGAGGTCCTAATTTAAGACACATGCTGAGAGCGTCCATGCATGTCACTCAATGATGAAACATTTTCACTACCTTATGAAGCACCTATTTCTCATTTGCGATTGAACAATACCTTCCATGTAATATAATTTATCTAGAATTTCCTACATTCAAAAGGTGCAATTCTCTATCTCAACAGCACTTCATATGTGCTATATTAGGTCACAAATATTTGCTTTATGTGTCTTTATCTCCCAACAGACTCAGGACCACAACTACTAGACACCGTTCATGTCAGCAGCCTTATATATAGGCCTAAAGGGCTTAGCATGGGAACTTCAAAGTAATTGTTTGGAGATTTGCTCAGGATTCACTGATGGGTAATTCCAGTAAGTGATTAAGCATGGGCTACTGAAACACTGCCTAACATACAGGCACAAATTCACTTATTTTTCAGTCTTATGAATGTTGCAGAAATGCAGGCTTTAAATTTGCCCAAAAGGTCCTTAAAATCTGCAACTGGAGATTCCACAACAAAATAGTTTATTTCACATACATTGAGCATAAAACAGTGTGAATGGCATAACACATAGGATAACGCTGTTGCGTATTTTTGTGAGGATACCTGCTGGATCTAGACCTTTGTGTTGCCCAAGAAGCAGTATTTTTAACAATTAAAAATGTATTGGCTGACATAAGTTTCTAATATGGTAAACTATATAAAGTTATTTATCACAACTTTAATGAGAGAAATATTCATGAATTATGTTGATTTTCCAGAGTCTCATGCACTGGAATAGTGAAGTATTTATCTCATTGATAAATAAAGGGAGCACGGGCCCTATTTTTCTCTTTCAACACACGTCTAACCCAAAGTGAAAAGAATGGGCATCCAGGCACGTCGCTGCCGTGCACGCTGCTGATTAGAGGGCCCAGAGTGCGAGGGGTAGCAAGGGTTTTCCGTCCTTTGTCTAGTGAAGCCTGTCTGCCTGAAGAGTTCAATGAGGTTTTTAGCATATTATTCTCATTAGGCTATGCAGGAATTTCATTTTGCAAATCCAATTAATACGAAGAGATGATTGGTGGCAAAATTCCTGCCTGTTACACCGAAAATTTTCATTTACTTTGCAGGGTGGAAGTTACTGAAGCAGAGCTCACTGCATTTTAGGACAAATTAACTCATGGCCAGTGAGGGAGAGAAACATTGGAGGAGAAGGCGATTTCCCCGCAAAGGCATCACTCACTTGGGGGAAACCAGGTCCATTTTGAGGATGTATGTGGACCATTTCTTTCATAGGAAAATTTGGAGCACTTTTGATTTTAAAATTCAAGTATTGGTGACTTTTAGTATTTCTACAAACTAAATGCACTTGAAGTAGGTCTGGGCTATAGGCAATTTTAAAATAAAGTGGCTGGGAGCGCAGGGGTGGCTCAGTCGAGTTAAGCAGCAGACCCTTGATTTTGGCTCAGATCAAGATCTCAGGGTCCTGGGATGGAGTCCTGGGCCAGGCCCGCACTCAGTGGGCAGTGGGCTTGGGATTCTCTCCCTCTTGCTCTGCCTACCCCCCACTCACCAGCATGCTCTAAAAGTTAAATTTTTTTAAGACTTATATAATGCAAATAAAATGAAATAAAGTGGTTTAAATGAGGAAACCGTTATCTCGGATCCTGATCTAGGAATTTTTAATTGCTAGTTTTCCATACTATTGAGGTGAATATCCTTTAATAGTGAGATGCACAAAAGGAGAAGCAACATCACTTTGATATAAATGCAGAAAAAGGATTTTAAAAACATCCAAAACCCTTCAGGAGCTAACAGTAGGTCCAAAAGCGGCCCAGGAATAAATAACTTCTATGGATTTATCAAAATGTAAGGAGTATACACTCTCCCTAACTAGAAGTCAAAAAATGTTTTCTAAGGCCGAGTTTTTTCTCTGTCTTTTCTTTATAACTGGGTGGCTTTTGAATCCCTGATAATGGGACTCTTCTCTTTAAAAGTTAATGGAAACCCTTTGCTAAAAGTGAAACACAGGGACGGCAGTACACATAAGTGCTGACCTCACAATCCAGCATTGAAATTTTGAGTCTCTAAGTTTCCTTTTTTTTTTTTTTAAGGACCTTAGTAATAGTCATTTTGGTCCGTTTTGAATAAGAAAAAAGAAAAGGTGTTTCCCCATTATCTTTCACGCTTCCCCTCCAATTCCCTCACTCCTTTCTCCTTCCCACAGTTCATACAGGTCCCAAAGCAATCTTACCCTACAGTTAGATCTTGCTCATGTAGGTTCATCATTGCCTTGAAGCTTTTTCTCAAGTTTGGTGGTAAGGAAACATCCTAATGAAAAAGTTAAATCCTAGTTGAAGTTACAAGTTTTGGGGGTTCACAATAGAAATTCTAAAGAAGTTCCTTTTTGTACACATAAACACGCATTCCACAAAGGGCAGCTAGGAGCGATACATTAGTGTAGCCCATCAAGGGCAAAAATACACCAAAGAGACTCAAAAGCACTTTTAAGCACAGAAAAGGCTATGAGTGATATCAAGTCTCCTTTACTTGTGTTAAATACTGTAAATAAAACAAGGAAACCACTTAGAGATGCATGTGAGAAATCTATTGAGATTTGATGTGTAAGAAGCAAAAAAAGCAAATTGCAACAATGCATTTCTAATTTCAGTATGGATTTTTTTTCTTGTGCTTATAGAAAGCATAAACAGGACCTTGAAGAGTTTGGGATGACTTTTTACATAATACTTTTGGCAGGAAAAAAAATAGTTTGACTATTGAAATTTGAAAGTAGATATGAAACAAACAACATGGTAAGAATTCAAGTACTTTTAAGTCAAGTTTATTTCCTTCTGGTTGGTCGCTGCAAAAACCTAAAATAAAATCTTAAAAAATTATTGGTCTTTTCATTCTCTACATAGTGTGTTTCACAGAGAACTTCATTAAGTACAACTTCTATTTCATAGATGATTTTGGTATTGTGTCTAAACAGTCATTGCCAAACTCAAGGCCATCCAGATTTTCCATGCCATTTCTAGGATTTTTATTTTTTTTTTTTTAAGATTTGAGAATGTGCATGCCTGTGAGAATGTGTGCAGGGGCAAGGAGCTGAAGGAGAGAGAGAGAGAGAAACACATGCAGACTCTGAGCTGAGCACAGATCCCAAGGAAAGGCTTGATCACATGACCCCGAGATCAGGACTGGAGCTGAAACAAGAGCTGGAAACTTAACCGACTGCACCACCCACGTGCCCGTAGGAGCTTAATTTTAAATGCAACAGACCTATGATCCATTTTGAGTTAATTTTTGTGAAGGGTGTAAAATCTATGTCTAGCTTTTTTTTTTTTTTTTTGTCACATATAGATGCCCAGTTGTTCTTGCATCATTTGTTGGAAAGACTATCCTTTAATTGCTTTTGTGCTTTTGACAAAGAAACTATATTTGTGTGGGTCTATTTTTGGGCTCTTCTGTTCCATTAATTTACCTATTCTTTTGCCAATACCACACTTGAGTACCATAGCCTTATTTAAGTCCTGAAGGTTGCTCCTGCCTCCAGTATTGGGTTGGCTATCCTAAGTCTTTTGCCGCTCCATATAAACATTAGAGTCTGTTAGGCAATATCCACAAAATAACTTGCTGGACTGTTGACTTGGAATACATCGAAACAGTTGATCAAAAATAGAACTGACATTTTTAGCAATATTGAATCTTCTGATCATGATGGTGAAATATTTCTCCATTTATTTAGTTTTGATTTCTTTTGTCAGATTTTGTAGTTATCTTGTTATAGACATATTTTTATTAGATTTATACTCCGGTATTTTTAGTGCTAATGTAAATGATATTGTGATTTTTTAAAAAAGGTTAGTCATTTATTTATTCATGAAAGACACAGAGAGAGGCAGAGACATAGGAAGCAGCATCCCCTCAGGGAGCTTGATGCAAGCAAGATGTGATTCCAGAACTCTGGGATCATGACCTGATCCAAAGGCAGACGCTCAACCACTGAGCCACCCAGGTGCCCCTGGTATTGTGTTTTTAATTTCAAATTCTAATTATTCCTTATCAGTATATGGGAAAGCTGCAGACTTGTAGATTAACCTAATATCCTGCAACTTTATTATAATTGCTTATTAGCTTCAGAAGTTTATGGATTCTTCTGGATTTTCTACACGCACAACTAGGTCATCTATAAAGACACTTTTCTTTTCCATCTCATTTGTATTCTTTATTTCCTTTTGTCCTACTACGTTAGGTAGGTCTTCCAGTATGATGTTGAAAAGGACTATTGAGATGGAACATCCTCGCCTTGTTCCTTAGCTTAGTGGGAATTTTAGTTTCTCACAAGTATGGCATTAACGCTAGGGTTTTTTGGGAGATATTCTTCACTGTATTAAGGGAGTCCCCCTATATTCCTAGCTTGCTAAGAGTTTTTATCATGAATTGGCTTGTGTATTTTTGCACTGAATTTGTTAATGTTTTTAGCACTCTTTACAATTAGATTGTAGGTTGTATATTAGTAGAAGTTGTATAAATGCAATTGTTCTTGTGTGTGTGGTGTTTGTTGTTTGTTTTCAGAGGAGGGCTAAGCCAATTTTCTCCCAATCATTTGAGGGGAAAAAAAAAAATTTAGGAACATACTCTTGCTTCAAAAATAGAGTGGAGGGATCCCTGGGTGGCGCAGCGGTTTGGCGCCTGCCTTTGGCCCAGGGCGCGATCCTGGAGACCCGGGATCGAATCCCACGTCGGGCTCCCGGTGCATGGAGCCTGCTTCTCCCTCTGCCTGTGTCTCTGCCTCTCTCTCTCTCTGTGACTATCATAAATAAATAAAAATCAAAAAAAAATTATAAAAAAAAATAGAGTGGAAAACATGGTTTTGAAGAGAGAAAGCCTTCAAATGTTTTGTTAAGCATTCATAAAGATGATAATGGCTATGAGAATCTCCCATCATCCACTACCCATCACAACTGTTAATCACTTTCTCTAAGTGCTTTTCCATTTGGCAAATGATAGCTTAGTAGCTCTCAGTGGAAATGCATAGCACATCCTCTACTTAATCACATGGAACATTTAAGCAAAAAGAGACAGTTTCACCTATAGGCAAGTTGTTCACTGATATCTTGAATTATTTCTAATATGCATGAGCTTTTTACTTCATCATCAGACAGTTGACTCATGATAGAAATTCAAGAAACTTTAACCTTGCTCTTTACATCTCTAATTTTTTTTTTAATAAGTACGCAATGGGAAGAGGGAACTTTCATTGCCTCTTCAGCTTGGCTACTCTCTCTGGTTTTGGTTAGTTCTGCCCCTAGGTCTCTGGCTCCTGAGCTTCTCCATCATCCTCCCACACTAGATCCCTACTTCAGCTGCTTGGTTTACTGCTCTGCTTTGTGCAGCTGCCTCTAGGACTCTGCTTCCCTATCAATTTTATAAAGGATATCAATACGATGCTCTTCTGTACCTAATACCATAAGATCTAGAAACGGCTCTAGGAGTTCCCCTTCCTCCTTAGTGTTCTTTTAAGGACATGTTCCTCCCTCCTTTCTCAACTTCTCAGCTTTGAAACTCAGGGTATCAGGTCCTTTACCCGACTGTTTATTGATACCTCATTCTTATTCCTCAGTATTTATGGCTTCTGACTGTCACTCTAACACTGTTCTTGACTTAGTTCTTTGTCACTTTAATATCCCCTCGGTTCTTTGAATCCACTTCTCCAAGCATTTAATCCTCTATTTTCCATCAGCTACTCACTCCATGAGAAAATCTTGCCTTTGCCATTTATATAACTAATTTAGCACTGCAATCACGTGATCAAGATGGCACTGCTATTAGAACTTGGGACTTAGATCACCACTATCCACAGAACTGTGTTGTTTGTTTCAGCAAAACTTTGCTAAGACTAACTTATATACTGTCAAATGACTGTTTTCTTCAGGAAATTCCTGTGGATCAGTTTATCTAATATCTCTAAGTCAGCTCACTGGGGTAAAAATCTCCCTACAACAATTATTTATCTGGTCCTGCTTCAAGACCCACCCTTGTTTTGTCTATCAACCAGTTTTGTTCAATTCTCAGCCTTGAAAACTTCACTTTAAAGCTTAAGCCCACACTCCTATCCTTCCAAAGACGCTTTCCGGACTTCCTCCTTGGGAAGCATGGCTGAGACTGTGAAGTTCATGTTCTCTCTTACTGCAAGGAGTTCTAATAAACTTAGTTTTCTTGCTGATGTTTTGATATCTTGGAGACCTTAACACAATTCACCCATGATGCTAACTTCAGGCTTTCTACCCTCTGAAGCTATTACAAAATACTCCCTCCACGCCAACTCCATCAACCCTACAACTCCAGGGAAAACTTAAATCCATTGATCTAATCTTGGTATTCACTAGCCTTCACCATCTCTTGATCTCATTCTCTCCATATCTAGCTTCAGTTCTCTGGTCAAAATCACCCCCCTCCCCCAATATCAAAGCCCCCACATATATGATCACATTTACTTGGAAAATTAACAACACTCATCAAATCTAATTCTCCTGTCCTCAGACCTAGGAAAGGATGGCTTGTGACACACACCCATGTGGAACAATTACATTTTAAGTTTCTTAAAAATCTTGAAGTTGGTCCTTACTGCTGCCTGGAGCATATTCTCTGTTGCCTCAATTCACTAACTCTCACATTCTTCTATCCAACCACCCCCTCTCTCCTCAGAGTTCAAACATTCCCTTCTCAATTGAGTACTCCTAGTTCACTGAGCAATTTGAAGCAACAAGAAACCCCTTCTTCAGTTTCCATACCACATTTACTCACCTACCAGCATTTTAACAAAATCTTTTCTTCTCTAGAGTAAAATTATATCATCCCATCTCTACTTTTACTCATTTATTCACATCAATATACAAACATGCTATTATTTCTCCCATTAAAAATACCAAGCAAGCCAAGGTTTCTTAGCATCCCATTTTCCTCCAGCAAGCATCCCACTTCTCTGTTCTTTTTTTTTTTTTTTCCCTTTTTTTTTCTCTGTTCTTTTTAAGAGGTTATCTCATTAAAAGGGTTTTTTTAGGGAGCCTGGGTGGCTCAGCAGTTTAGCGCCGCCTTCAGTCCAGGGCATGAACCTGGAGGCCTGGGATAGAGTCCCGTGCCCGGCTCCCTGCATGGAGCCTGCTTCTCCCTCTACCTCTGCCTCTCTTTCTCTCTGTCTCCCATGGATAAATAAAATCTTAAAAAAAAAAAAGTTTTTTTAGGGGCACATGGGTGGCTCAGTTGGTTAAGCATCTGCCTTCAGCTCATGATCCTGGGGACCTGGGATTGAGCCCAGCATTGGGCTCCCTGCTCAGTGGAGAACCACTCCTCCCTCCTGCTTGTGTTCTCACTTGCTCTCAAAATCTTTAAAAAAAAATTTTTTTTAAAAAGGGTTATCATCTGTGTGCCATGTATACCTTTCTATCTTAAATCCACGCCAGTTAGAACTTTTCCATATTACTAAAACCAATAGTTGCTTTTAGTCTGCTTTTTTTTTTTCCTAACTGAATATCTAGACCCTAGAGGGTCTTAGCCATGTTTATGGCTTCAAGTAACATTTAAATGTAACCAGTATAGTAACTTATCTTCAACTAGCACCTCCCCCTGAGCTACAGATCCCTCCACCTAATTGCTGACTGGACATTCTTACTTGGAGTCATCTTAAATTTACCATGTCCAAGATGGAAAGTCATCTTCTCCAAGTAGGTTTCTCCCACAATCTCTGTCATTTTATGGAAACTTCCAATTTCTTAGGCCAAAAACTTAAGAGTCATATTTAATTAACTTCTCCTTTTTCTACTTTATATTTAACTGGCTAGCAAATCCTCTTGGTTATATCTTCAAAATATATCCACAGTGTGTCCATTAATATATTCCTGGTGCAAATCATGAAGTTTCTTAGATTATCGAAAATAGCTTTCTAACTGGCCTCTCTATCACCCTTATCCACCTGAACACAGTAGCCAAAGTGATACTGATTGAGCAGCATCAGACTTTTTCTCTCCTGCTCAAAACTCTTCAGGTTTCCCATCTCAGAGTAAAAGCAAAAGGTTTGTGATATTTTAAGAGTTCTGTGTGATCTTTTTCCCATTGCTCTCTATACTGCTCACCAGCTATTCCAGCTTCTGAGACTTCCTCAAATATGCTTGGTACATACTTACCTGAGGAAATTTCCACGTGTTTTTTCCATTTCCAGGAATACTATTCCTCCAGATATTCAAGGTCCACTCCCATAAAAGCTTGCCCTACATAGTTGTCCTAGTAAGGACTTTCCAGATCCTTTTATAAATCACAGTGCTCACTTCCCCCTGCATCCCTATCTTTTACTCTGGTTTATTTTTATTTCCTTAGTTTAGTATAGGTTTCCATAAACTAGATGTAATCTTTAACAAGAGTAAGGTTTTTTCCCTGATTTTTTTTTTTTTTTACTGTTCTAGCTCCTAAATCTAGAACATTGCCTAACATATGGTAAGTGCTAAATTTTGTTGAATGCATTAAAATTAATGCTTTAAAAAATCTGTATTTATTTAGGTTTTAGACACATCTCAAGTTACATTCTCCTATAGATTTTTAATCTGTTCAGTTGTTTTTGTCTCCTTTCTCCTAATATATAAATTACCTAAATATTACTTTTATTATTCACCATACTTTCAGTAATGTTGCTTTGTTTCCTATGGAAGTTGGATCATAATACTTTGTTATTTAATGAGAGGTCACAAATCAGGACATTAAGTAGCACTTTTCTCAACTCATATTGATTGTGTGAGCCAACTTCAGAAAGCAGGAATAAAATTATTTCCACGCCAAAGCCCAGATCATAGAGTCACTTTTAATAAAATATTGGGAAATTTTGCACAGAATAAAAGCGTAAAAGTTTTATATCCTACAAGTAACATTAAAGTAAATGCATTTGGGAAGAATTATTTCAGGCATTTCCAATGGACACTTTTATGAGGTGCTGTTGATCAACCTTTCTAAAGTATCACATTGAGCAGTTTTATTTCCCATCACATTTCTTCTTTTAGAAGTAGTAAATAGCTAGGATAATTCTTATTTCATCATCCCCGTCACATGTAACAAGCAATAATCCATCTTGTTTTCATTATTAAATACGGGTACTGAATATTGAAAGACTAGATATAACAACTCTGTCAAAGTCTTGCTGCTACCAAGGTGGTAATTTGGCCATGATTAATGGTTGGTTGTAAAATAAATATGTAGGGTTAAATTCTGCTGCAACCAGGAACCTTTAAAAGCAGAGCAAAAAACCTACAACGCTAGAGTTTCCAAAATATGTGGCTGGTGTTTTTGCAATTGCAAGTAAAATGATTCTAGGTCAGGCATGGGCAGACACGTTAAAAGTTAGGATCTTCATTGTAACACGTATGAGAAATAATAGTAGAAATGGTACTCAGCAAATACCAAGATGGTGATAACCAAAATGGGTGAGATTTGGAAAATCCTGATTATTGAATTAATGACCAATCAATACCTAAATATTATTTAGTTACAGAAGGTTGAGTTACATTGGTTCACATAAAAGAGTTGCCAGATATTTACTCTCCAGAGAGAATATCTGTTACAGTATCTGACTCCAAATGACTGAATAAATGACCAAGGTTAAGTGTTAGACAATAGAGCAACTTAAGACATAAGTGTTTCAATCTTACTATTCCAGGGGGTTGACTCTTGCTAGTAATACTAAGAAAGGGAGAACTCACGGTCACTGCTATTCTTAAACAGGTACTCTGAACTTCACTCACTCTTTCATAGGTGTATGTTAATAGAAAAAAATATTTCCTAAAACACGGCATCCTTATATAGAAGTTAATTACACCTATACTTTTGTACATCTAGAACAAAAATGTCATTCTCCTGCTTTCCAACTCATTAAATGGCAAATATTTTTCTCAACTTTCCTTATGTAATAACTGTAGTTAAGTGGAAGTTATATTTGCTCTTTGAAAGTTTTGTAATCACATTCAGGAAAATCCAAGATTAGCACACCTTTGTTTTACTTTAACACAAAGTTGTACTACTTCTAGCCTACGCTTAAAATGTCTAATGCAATGGAGAAAGGCTTACGGTAGGGGAGAAAAAACCAAACAAAACAAAACCAAGTGGTTGTTACCAGTTCAATACTTCAATACTTGCCTCCACCTTTTAAAAGCTGTGTGACTTTGAATAGGTTACATTAGCACTCAGAAAGTTATCTTTCTCATGTCAATTGAAAAAAATACCTCATTGTTTCTAAGAAAATGCAAAATATAGTATTTCATAAATTGTAAAATATCATCCACATTTTATGAGTAAATGTATTTAGGTAAGTAAAAACACCTTAAATGTATAGAATTTACTTCAGATAGAATTTTATGCTTTTCCTCCAATTTTGATTGTTTATGCATAATTATTGGGAACATATTTCTCAAAATGCCTAGACAAGTATGTGTGCTGATTATAAAGACTTACTGGCCCTTTATTTCTGGCTGAAAATTTTCTAAGCCTTTCCAAAAGCGATGATTTTTATCTGATTGTAATAATAGTTATAAGAACAGGTTAGGCAAGTTCATTTCCAGGCATAACACAAATCTTTACTATTTATTTACATTCAGAAATTTTATTTTTCTGTGCCTGTAACTATATGGGATTTTGAAGGCAATGATGTACAGAGCGCGTGTGTGTCACATAGCTTTACTGTGATCATGTAGACACATCTCTGTATTACTTGCTTGTTAAAATGTTGAGATGTGCACAGCAAACCAACAAAAGTAGTGTCTAATTACCACTTCGAGTTTGCCCTCTTTCTCCTTATCTATGTAGCAGGCATAATAGTATTCATCTTGAAGTGTTGTGTGCTCAAATAAAAGAGATACAGTAACTTTAAAACTATAAGAAAATCTAGAAGGAGATCTTTACGATCTTAGAGTTGTCAGGGACTTAGGAAAATGAAAGACCACACCAACCATATCAGAAAAAGTCCAGGTTTGATTAGATGTTTTTTATGCTATGTGAAAAATTAAGCAGTGCATTAGGAAAAGTATGGAATATACAGCAAAGAGATCAAAATCAAAATCCATAAGACAACATTAAAAATTTCAAAATAATCTTCATATACATTAGGAAAGGAATGGATATACATTTCTCACCTCATGAATTCAAGAACAATGTTGATTGGAAATTAATGAAGTGTTAAGCTCATGTGACTTATACACAAAATGCTATATTTAAAGGGCAAGTATGCAGAATGTCTTAGAAGGACACATCAAATACAAGATAGTGAGTGTCCATGGGTTGGAGAAGGGAAGGGAAGGCAAATTGAGATAAATAAGATGAAGATAAAGCTGTAGTTAATTATGTGCTACCAGTAGCATAGGAGGAGGATTCATCAATCCAACTCTTAGGGCAGCCTGGCTGGCTCAGTGGTTTAGTGCCGCCTTGGCCCAGGGTGTGATCCTGGAGACCTGAGATCGAGTCCCACATCAGGCTCCCTGCATGCAGCCTGCTTCTCCCTTTGCCTGTGTCTCTGCCTGTCTCAGGGTCTCTCATGAATAAATAAATAAAATCTTAAAAAAAAATCCAACTCCTACAATTCCATGTGCAGAAAAGGAAAAAAAGGTAAATCTAATGGTGTTTAGTGTAACATGGACAATTTCAATTTTCTACCTTGTCCAATAAACTTTTTAAAAAGTTAGAAGTCAATTTAACTAAAGATTTTTATTTATTTATTCATGAGAGACACACAGAGAGAGGCAGAAACATAGGCAGAGGGAGAAGCAGGTTCCTCTGGGAAGCCTGATGCAGGACTCGATCCCAGGAGCCAAAGGCAGATGCTCAACCCCTGAGCAACCCAGTCATCTTCAATTTTAACTTTAATTTTGCCAGTTTCTTAAAAATTGTTATTTTCTGTCATTACAAATATCCAAGTCTCACTGAAGCAATAAACCAATATATGTGGGAAGTATGATAAATTCAGAAGTCAGAATTGTTAATACTATTCTGAATTTGACTTCTATATCTGAGTGATAAAGATCTAAAGACCAGCATTGACATCCCCTAGAAGCCGATATTTATTTTCTGTATTAATCAAAGTTCTTTGTGCTCAGAGAAGCACTCAATTCCCCCGGAGCTGCCCCAGTCAGACAGGACTGCATATCTGTTTAAGAGGATGAGAGTCTGGTCAACACTTCCACCTCCTAGAAAAGTGTGGAGATTTTCCTATTCTGCTGAAGATATTTCTGATTTGTAATCACAGCTTGCCAACTTTCCGCCTCTAGACTGATAAACTTCCAAAGCCAGGATCCTCCACCCTGGATGGGCTAGCTACTGCCCACGAGATGGTGGTTTGTAAGCATGGGTCAGTGGTGTGGAGAAAATCCTTAACAGCCCCCAAACTTCTGTGCAAGGGGTTTTCTTTCCAGTTTCAATAAAGAACCTTGTGATTATGCTAGAAACTGTACAGAGAATTTCCTCACACAGACACAGGAAAGAGAATGTTCATGCTTTACAGTAACAGACTTGGACAATTCATAATCAAAATGGATTAGGTCTTGAGGACATCCCAAATGTAGAATTACGAAGTTTTACTTAATAGGTAATTTAGCCAAATCTTTATATTAATGTGGCCAATTGAAGATAACAGCATCTCTCTACGACTTCTGAAGTCCAGTGTTTTGTCATACAGCTAATCAAAACTACGTTGACATTCACACCAAACTTTAAAATTTTGTGTACACACACACATGCACACTATTCTTCATAAATATCAAAGGTTTTCAATAGTTCAGGATGAATAACTAGGCTGATATCATCCTCGAAATATAGACAATTTAAGATAGGACATTAAAAAAAAAATCTAAGGTTTGTATATTAGCAATAAACTGATTTCTTTCAGGTTCATAGTCAAATATCCCTGGCAGTGACTTCTTTGAGGAAAAGGATTAAGTGACATTAATCTCTTCAAAAACCTAATACAGTGTCAGGCTCCCTGCAGGGGGTCCCTCTGTCCAACACGTCTGACATTACTGCTGCTAGTTCTTTGCCTACATCCTAAACACCTGGTTACTACCCCTTCATAGGTCTCACCACATGGATGAAGGCCTGGTCTGTATTTAGCCCCTCTTTTTTTTTTTTAAGATTTTATTTATTTATTCATGAGAGACACAGGCAGAGGGAGAAGCAGGCTCCATGCAGGGAACCTGATGTGGGACCGATTCCAGGAATCCAGGATCACGCCCTGGGCCAAAAGCAGATGCTCCACCCCTGAGCCACCTGGGCGTCCCTGTATTTAGCACTTCTCAAATAAGAACTCTTCTTTGCATGTTCATTCATATAATACACCAATTTTTAAGAAAGGAATCAACACTTGGCATTCAAATGAGACTCACTTTTTTTTTTTTAACAAAGTGAGAATTACCTTGGATTATCAATATTCCAAGCACTAACTGATTTCAATACTGTCTTTATTTTGTATTAATATATGCTCTCACTTATGTATCTAATTGCCAGGTATAGTATTAGATTTAGGGGTTAAATAGGTGAGCAGAATTTAATACCTGATTGAACAGGACAGAACTGTACTTAATCTAGGGAACATAATCCTTAACCAGAAATATATACAAGTATCTAGATAGGGAAGTTACTATTGCTCAGAGAAAAATGTTTTACCACAGGTTTCAGTGTAATGCAGGCCAGATGTCCTAGACATCATTTTCCTTTGGTAATAAATAACTACATAAAAACATTCATGTCCCCTCTAACATAAAAATTTATTGAATGTCTCATATTTCAGACACTGTACTTGACACTTAGGGGATCATTAATGAATGAAACACATTATACTTTTAAAGGTCTGCCTATAACTCCAAGAGACTCTGATGTAGAAAAAGTGGTTTTCAGTGTACTAACAAAATTTGATGGATTTGTATTAATTGGTAAAAACCTAGTAGTATTTGCCCAGATAAAATGTAGTTTGGCAACAAATCCTGGGGAAAAGGGAAGCCTATGAAGGGCAAAGCGTGGAGTTGGTGGGTGGTATTAAGTTTTAACGTCATTCCTTTCTCACAATTTCATCCCAAATTAATCTCAAGAATGTCTTACTGCTTTAATGAACTACTATGGATTCAATATTTTAGAACATCAATCTTTACTTCTAGAGGAAATATTACCGATATCCTATATTGGTAAATACCTCCATATATTTCAGTATAGCTACATGACATGTTGCATCAAATGTTTAAACACAGACAGCCCTCAATAATGGCAGTGATGGAGTAAGTAATGGTACCCCATAGAAATTCTTAGTGCAACGATTTTCAGTGTGAGGGAAAGTAGTCAACTTAGCTTGGATCCTACTTGGTAAATATAATTTTTCCTTCTTTAATCATCCCTGTTTACGGCAGGGGTAGGGAATAGAACACAGGGGGGAGAAAGTTTTCTAGGATGCATGGCACAGTTCTTGGCTGTGAAAGGTTATTCCAAAGTTATTAGGTAAATTTTGGCACACGTTAGGTCAAGATAATAGCTCCTAATCAAGAGAGCAACCCATCAGAACTCTGTTCTTATCTCATTCCCTTTACACAAAGTGAGAGGCAAACAAAAATTCAGAACCCAAAACAAGATTTAAGATTGATTAAGGCTGAGACTGACAAGACTTCTAAAAGTTTTCTGAACATTAATTTGAGAACAAACTAGAAATTTCTATTACAACTTTAGGCACCAGTTTGGAGGAAATGATAATATTTTCCCTTCAATTCTTATCTATAGAACATAGCAGCTTCTATTCACTAAATAGTTTATCAAGTAAAGAATGGCTCCAAGATGATGGATGACAGGCTACAAGAGGATCAGACTTGTTGTCCTAACAATGGAAATATTTGTTATCAGCTTGAAAGATGATGGAATATTGTTTAAGATAACAATGAGGATGCATTATCCCTTTGTCATCCTATTCCTTGAGTTTTATGTATAATCTCAACTCTCCTCCATTATTTTAGTTCTTATCCCTTTTTATTGAGACATCTAAAGTTGCATGTCATTACCTAAGTATTTTTTTCTTTTGCATTCAACAGGATTCAGGACCTCAGTCTGGATAAGCTTCAGAGTTGTGTGCTACAAACTGAACCATAGTTTCTAAGATACATATTTAAAGCCAAAGCTATTTCAAAATAAAGGGATGGGCAAGTAGATGCCAAGCAATAAGGATGAGCAAGATAATATGAGAGGTGCATGGGTGGCTTAGTGGTTGAGCACCTGCTCTTGGCTCAGGGCATGATCCTGGGGTCCTCTGATCGAGACCCATGTTGGGCTCCATGCATGGAGCCTGCTTCTCCCTCTGCCAA